>NC_052944.1:97409804-97727077 GCF_013358895.1 Oreochromis aureus | reverse complement strand
ATGAATTTTCAGAATATTAATAAAAGAAATCTCTCAGTGAACTGGCAAATTACACATTAGGTTCTTTATCACAGTTATATGTGGATACATTCTAGGTCCCTGAAGCTGCCTACATTTTTCTATCATTTGCATTTTTCCTTGCTTCTGAGTACCTCCCAAGAAGGATGGAGGATAGATGCAAGAAAATGTAAGGAAACATCCATTTCTAACAAGTGAGGTAGCTAATCACAGTTCAGTTGTCAGTCAGCTTTAACAGTTGAGACTAACAATAATAGAGACACTTGAAAGCAGCATTGTTTTCTCCCTGTATCCTGCTATCACTTTAGCACCTGTAGATAAGTAACAAGCTGCCATCTGGATTCATACTGCATCCTGCTCAGAGACACAGAATCCACTTACAGAATGAGTGTCAGTATGTACTTAAGTTCTAATTGTGAACTTATTTTTTTTTTAATAATACAAAATATTCTAGCATATTCATAATACTAGAAACCATTTAGTTTAAATGTTTGACAAAATGAAATTTCAAAGATCAAATCAGATGCTTAGAAACAATCTCCTGTGAGTAGAAATAACTTAGTTATCAGTGTTTCTTGCTGACAGACCGACTTTATCCAACACACCATCATTGGTATGAAATTCAGTGATTATGTGATGGATTAGACCAGGGTGGGCAATCTCAGTCCACGAGGGCGGTGTCCCTGCAGGTTTTAGATGTGTCCTCGAACCAACACAACTGATTTAAATGGCTTAATTAGTTCCTCAACATGTCCTGAAGTTCTCCAGAGGCCTGGTAACGAACTAATCATGTGATTCAGGTGTGTTGACCCAAGGTGAGATCCAAAACCTGCAGGGACACCGCCCTCGTGGACTGAGATTGGTCTAATCAAGGTGGGCAATCTCAGTCCACGAGGCCGGTGTCCCTGCAGGTTTTAGATGTGTCCTCGAACCAACACAACTGATTTAAATGGCTTAATTAGTTCCTCAACATGTCCTGAAGTTCTCCAGAGGCCTGGTAACGAACTAATCATGTGATTCAGGTGTGTTGACCCAAGGTGAGATCCAAAACCTGCAGGGACACCGCCCTCGTGGACTGAGATTGCCCACCCTTGGATTAGACCAGTTTGCTCAGCCACTTCAAAAAATAAAAAAAAAAAAAAAAAAATCAATAATATATAAATAGGGTGGCTTGTCAGTTGAAAACTACTTTTGTGAAGCCTGCTTCTGTGAATGTTGCCTCACTCATCAAACAGAAATAAGAGCTTTGAGATGGCCTGCAAGAGTTAGAATCAAACCAACTTTCAATTTTAAAAAAAAAAAACAAGAAAATTAGTGAATTAGGATGTACCCAGTGTATTTATTTGCATCAGTATGACATCTTTGTCATCAAAATGACATATTGTGGCATGTCATATCTGATGACACTCACTACATGCTATTAAAAGGATTTTTTAAACAGTAACGCACAGGAAATGTTTGAATACATTGGAACTACCAGCCTAACAGCTGTACTGCCATCCAGAGTTGGTAAATGGGCTATAAATTTCATCTTTAACTGATAGTAAATCTGATGTCATTTCTGTTTCCATTCTTACGTTGGTAAATCATTATAAAATGCGGTCTTGTTAAGTACAGACTATTATCTCACAATGTCTGTAAAATGTAAATTTCTGCAAACTAAACCACTCAACTATGACCTTTGATGGCAACTTTATGGATGAGAAAAAGATTAAAAATGCAAGTCAGCCATTTCAGATAAACCAGGAGAAGGAGAGGAGTCAAAGAAAAGGTTAGGTTTACAGGGTCTGACTCAGCATCCACCCTCACTCTGAAATGGAAAACCTGGATTACCTAGTTTTAGCCAAACATGTTTTCTGACACAGAGCCCTGATTCCTGGAATGATCTTGTCCAGAATTAACATGACATAAAGACTTTTGTATGACTTTGGTTGCTTCAGGTAAAAGTATTCACCTACTGGAGCTCTCAAAAAGAGCTGACAGAGGAAGAAGTGTTTTTCTGTTAAGTAACAACAGTAAATTCTTTGACCAGTAACAGTCTTTTGGACAAGAGTCTAATAACCAGCTAATCAACCAGAAGTAGTCAGCCTTAATAAATTTGGCACACATTTTGTCTACTGTAACGCTGACGAAAAGCCTTGTACTGAAAGACCTCGTTTTTTCTTACTGCCTTGTTACATTAATCATTATTAATTCATCATCATGTCATCATCAAGTCTAGATAGGTTGTACTAAGAACATTTGTACAACTTTGAAATAAAAGCATTATTAGGGTAAGAAAGCAAATCTGTGCTTATTTTAGTATAGCCTTTTTAGCTGTTGTGTGGAAAAGGAATGGGTAAAGAAGAAATGTGGGCAAATGCCAAGCCTCAAGTCTGTGGGATACCTGCGGTAGTGTGGTCACCATCAGGCTCATCTGTGGTCCACTGTCCTTGCTTGAATCTTGGTGGTCCTATGGGAAGAAGAGTAAACTGTGTAAGTAGAAAAATATGTACCTTGTGACCCTGGAACAGAGAAGACAAATACTGAAAAACATGCAAAATTGTGACTGAAATGCAGTACAGTCTTATCACCCTGCTACTTAACTCATCTGTGCTAAAATTTAAAATATTTAAAAAGTTTCAATATTACACTGTCAGTCAAATACCTAGTCCAGTTCTCCTTCAGTTAAAGAATGTGTGATTTTTTTTTGGCAGAGCTCTTGAAGGAAAAGAATGACAAAGGTTGAAGCAAATGATTTTACCCATTCATGGTTCTCTATATGCAGAGAATTAATGCCAACTGAACTGACGTGGCTTGAAAATAAAATGGTGGGAAAGCAGCTAGCAGCAATAGAAAAAGCTAACAGTAATAAGCATGCAAGGGTACAAAGAAGGTTACACAATACAGGCAACAATAGTGCTATCAGGCTCTTTAGAAAGTAGGTTAGAAGTTTTTTTTAGACTGATCGTTTTGAGTATCCCCTACCAAAGTACATTCAGTACATCCAGTTACAATTACAGAAATTGTGGTTTTCTTGTGGATTATTGGAAATCTGCTCTAGACAGGCAATAGGGACATGGAATGTCACCTCTCTGGTGGGGAAGGAGCCTGAGTTAGTGCGTGAGGTTGAGAGGTACCGGCTAGATATAGTCGGGCTCACCTCTACGCATGGCTTGGGCTCTGGAACCAGTCTCCTAGAGAGGGGCTGGACTCTGTCTCAGTCTGGAGTTGCCCCTAGTGAGAGGCGGCGGGCTGGGGTGGGTATTCTAATATCCCCTCGGCTTGCTGCCGCACGCTGGGGTTTTTCCCGTGGATGAGAGGTTTGTTCCCTGCGCCTTAGGGTCGGGGAAAGGGTCCTGACTGTCATCTGCGCTTATGCGCCGAGTGGCAGTTCAGAGTACCCAGCCTTCTTAGGCTACGTTCACACTGCAGGTCTTAATGCTCAATTCCGATTTTTTGATCAAATCCGATTTTTTTGTCTGCCTGTTCACACTACACATAAAATGCGACATCAAACGCTCTCCAGTGTGAACGCTCAAAGCGGCCCGCATGCGCAAAAGAAGATGTCACACAGAACTCGCTCTGTTTAGACCCAGAGCAAACAATATTGTTTGACTGATTGCCCTTAATATAAAGAATTCGGACTTTATGTTTCCAGATTTTTGCTTTAAGTTATTTTGTTATTTACATAATAATGTAGATGACCTAATAATGATCGTTTTTGCTGTTTTAGAGGAGCGGTGCTTCAAAGGATAGTTGCAGATTTCTGTCAGAATCTGCAGAAAATACAGTAAAAATAAAATGTTCACATTTCTCCAACATTGTCTTCCCAACAGTTTCACCGGATGGTAGGAAATCGTTCGCGATGTCTTCTCCGGCGCTGATAATTGGCGTCTGTCTTGTGTCAGTGACGTAAAAGACGGATTTAATGCGACTTGACCGTTCACACAGCAGTCGCTTTCTAAAACATCGGATACATATCGGATTCAGTACCACATACGAAAGTGACCCAGATCGGTTTGAAAATATCGGTTTGTGCCGTTCACACTGTCATACCATGATCGGATACGGGTCGCATAGGGGCGAAAAATCGGTTTGATGCGCCGCCTGCAGTGTGAACGTAGCCTTAGAGTCCCTCGGGGGGGTGCTGGAAGGTGCCCCACCGGGAGACTCTGTTGTCCTGCTGGGAGACTTCAGTGCTCACGTGGGTAACAACAGCGAAACCTGGAGGGGCGTGATTGGGAGGAACGGCCTCCCTGATCTGAATCCGAGCGGTGTTTTGTTATTGGACTTCTGTGCAAATCACAGTTTGGCCATAACGAACACCTTGTTCGAACATAAGAATGTCCATAAGTGCACGTGGCACCAGGGCGCTCTGGGCCGCAGGTCGATGATCGATTTTGTAATCGTATCACCAGACCTGCGACCATATGTTCTGGACACTGGGTAAAGAGAGGGGCTGAGCTGTCAACTGATCACCACCTGGTGGTGAGTTGGATCAGGTGGCGGGGAGGACGCTGGACAGACCCGGTGCACCTAAACGCGTGAGTGAGGGTGTGCTGGGAACGTCTAGCAGAGGCCCCAGTCCGCGAGATCTTCAACGCACACCTCGGCAGAGCTTCAACAGCATTCCGAGGGAGACTGGGGACATTGAGTCCGAATGGACCATGTTCAGCGTCTCCATCGCTGAAGCTGCTGCATTGAGCTGCGGCCGCAAGGTGGTTGGTGCCTGCCGTGGTGGTAATCCCGAACCAAATGGTGGACACCAGAGGTGAAGGGAGCCACCAAGCTGAAGAAGGAGTCCTATCGGGCTTGGTTAGCCTGTGGGACTCGGAGGCAGCCGACAGGTAACGACAGGCCAAGCGGAATGCGGCTCGGGCAGTGGCTGAAGCAAAAACTTCGGGTGTGGGAGGAGTTCGGAGAGGCCATGGAAAAAGACTTTCGGACTGCCTCGAAGAGATTCTGGCAAACCGTCAGGCGTCTCAGGAGGGGAAAGCGGTGCTCTACCTGCACTGTGTATAGTGCTGGCGGAGCGCTGCTGACGTCGACTGAGAAAATTGTCAGGCGGTGGAAGGAATACTTCGAGGACCTCCTTAATCCCACTGACACGTCTTCCGAGGAGGAAGCAGAGTCTGGGGATGAGGGGAGTGACCCGCCAATTTCCGGGGGCGAGGTCACTGAGGCAGTTAAACAACTCCTTGGTGGCAGAGCCCCTGGTGTTGATGAGGTCCGCCCCGAGTTCCTGAAGGCTCTGGATGTTGTAGGGCTGTCCTGGTTGACACGCCTCTACAATGTTGCGTGGAGATCAGGGGCAGTACCCCTGGACTGGCAGACCGGGGTGGTGGTCCCCATCTTTAAGAGGGGAGACCGGAGGGTGTGTTCCAACTACAGGGGGATCACACTCCTCAGCCTCCCTGGGAAAGTCTATGCCAGGGTGCTGGAAAGGAGAGTTCGTCCGTTAGTCGAACCTCGGATACAGGAGGAACAATGCGGTTTTCGTCCTGGTCGCGGAACACTGGACCAGCTCTTTATCCTCTCAAGGATACTTGAGGGTGCATGGGAGTTTGCCCAACCAGTCTACATGTGTTTTGTGGACTTGGAGAAGGCATTCGACCGTGTCCCTCGGGTGTCCTGTGGGAGGTGTTGCGGGGAGTATGGGGTGTCTGGCCCATTGCTACGGGCCATTCGATCCCTGTACAACCGTTGCAAGAGTTTGGTTCGCATTGCCGGCAATAAGTCGGACTTGTTCCCGGTGGGTGATGGGCTCCGCCAGGGCTGCCCTTTGTCACCGGTTCTGTTCATAATTTTTATGGACAGGATTTCTAGGCGCAGCCAAGTGGCGGAGGGCTTTCACTTCAGTGGCCTCAGAATCTCATCTCTGCTTTTTGCGGATGATGTGGTTCTGTTGGCTTCATCAGGTGAAGGCCTCCAGCTCGCACTGGAGCGGTTCGCAGCCGAGTGTGAAGCAGCGGGAATGAGGATCAGCACCTCCAAATCTGAGGCCATGGTTCTCAGCCGGAAAAGGGTGGAGTGCCCACTCCGGGTCGGGGATGAGTTCCTGCCCCAAGTGGAGGAGTTCAAGTATCTCGGGGTCTTGTTCGCGAGTGATGGGAGAAGGGAGCCGGAGATCGACAGGTCGTGGTGAAGAGGGAGCTGAGTGTAAAAGCGAAGCTCTCAATTTACCGGTCGATCTACGTCCCTACCCTCACCTATGGCCACGAGCTGTGGGTAGTGACCGAAAGAACGAGATCGCGGATACAAGCGGCAGAAATGAGCTTCCTCCGAAGGGTGGCTGGCCTCTCCCTTAGAGATAGGGTGAGAAGTTCGGCCATCCGGGAGGGGCTCAGAGTAGAGCCGCTGCTCCTCCGCATCGAAAGGAGCCAGTTGAGGTGGTTCGGGCATCTGACAAGGATGCCTCCTGGGCGCCTCCTGGGTGAGGTGTTCCGGGCATGTCCCACCGGGAGGAGGCCCAGGGCAGACCCAGGACACGCTGGAGAGATTATATCTCGGCTGGCCTGGGAACGCCTTGGTATTCCCCGGATAAGCTGGAGGAGGTGGCTGGGGAGAGGAGGTCTGGGCTTCTCTGCTTAGGCTGCTGCCCCCGCGACCCGGCCTCGGATAAAGCGGATGAAGATGGATGGATGGATGCTCTAGACCAGGGGTCCCCAATCTCAGTCCACGAGGGCCGGTGTCCCTGCAGGTTTTAGATCTCACCCTGGGTCAACACACCTGAATCACATGATTAGCTCATTACCAGGCCTCTGGAGAACTTCAAGACATGTTGAGGAGGTAATTTATCCATTTAAATCAGCTGTGATGGATCAAGGACACATCTAAAACCTGCAGGGACACCGGCCCTCGTGGACCGAGATTGGGGACCCCTGCTCTAGACAGTCATACCAATCAAAAAGTTATCAGGTTTCCACAACTGAAATATACCCCCAAAAAAGAACTTCTATACTCTCTGTGCTCCTGTTTGGTTTAATTCTACCAATTTGTAAAAGCAGGTTTCAAAAAAGGAAGGTGGGGGGCCTTAAAGTTCTGTAGTTTGTGTGTAAATTACCCATTTTAGTGGCATCAGTGTCAGACTCCTTTTCCTTTGTTGAAGTTCCTGTTAACAAATTGAGATAGCACAATCAAAATTCTGTAATTTTTTTTAGGTATTTGTGAAGCTTGCTTAGAGGCTAAATTAAGACAGGTACCTGAGGCAAAACAGGGTGTGCGGTGGGTGTGAGAAGTACCCTCTTTAGGGTCATCAATGTCAGATCCTGTCTCCTTTCTTCTCTTAGGTGTTGAGGATCCTGTTAAAAAAATATAAATATATATACATTTTAAATTTCTGTGTTTATAACAACCACAAAATAATTAAAAAAGGTACCATCTGGTTAGTCTGCTGTAGGGATGGGTATCGTTTAGGTTTTATCCGATACCGGTGCCAAACCGTACTTTTTGAAACGGTGCCGGTGCTTAAACGGTGCTCAAACCGGTGCTTAAAGAATGGAGAACACAAACTTTGTCCAAAAACCTCTCATGTTCAGCTGTTTTTTTGTAAAAGATAACAATGTTAGCCTTTTCTGCAGCTATAGGGCATATATGGTCTCACTCTTGGCTGGAAGTAGTGCTTAAACAATGGAAAAAAACACAAACTTTGTCCAAAAACATCTCATGTTTAACTGTTTTCCACTTTTTCTTTGGTCATTTTAGCCTTTTGGCCAGGGTGAAGGGGTATCTGGCATCAAACAAGAAGACAGCCGCATGTAACTACGACGCTGTTTGCTAGTTCACCTTACATGCATTAATGTAATAATGTGGTTAGCATACTCAACGTTAATTACACACGAACAACATGAAGCTACTCACGCAGAGGAGAACGGCTGCTGCTGCCATCATCATCCTCATCATTTCTGCTACGCTGACAGGGCTAGGGGCCAGGACTCTACTCTTTGGGTTTTTGGGGGATGTTGCTAACTCCGGGTCCGATAACAGGCACCACACCCGCAGTAGATGTGCACGGTGTGAGGTCTTGCAGCAAGCTATCAAACACGGCGCATTTCTCAGCTTTAAAAATAAAAAAAACGCTATGCGTCGCCAGGTGTTTCATCAGATTTGAGGTGTTACCTCCTTTGACAGTATCACAGTATCAGCTTAAAGCACTTGTTGCAGGCTGCTGAGTTTGCATCTTTTGCTGTGAAGTACAGCCAGACTTTTGACCGCTTCGCCTTGGGCATTTTTAATCTGTAGCGCTGCTCTAAAAGAACGTACGTACCTGGCCCCGCCTACTATCCTCGGAAACGTAAAATGATTGGCTAGAATTGGCTCAGGAAAAAAAAAGCACCGAAATAAAGCACCGAAATGTGCGCTGCTTTTCGGTCTGGTTACTACCGTTTATGTCAGAACCGGTGCCATCATGGCACCGGACACCGGTACCCATCCCTAGTCTGCTGGATACCTGTGGGTGCTTCATCAAACTCATCAGTGGTTGGCTGACTTCTCGATCTTTGGGATCCTTTGACAAAAAAGTCAAAAGTCAAAGAAGTCAGTAATGGTATATGGTTGAACTGTGTGCCCATTCAGCCTTCACACTACGCAATGTATTTTTTGTTAGAGGTATTAACTGTATGTAAAGATGAATGGCATGTCTCCACATCTTTGCATTATTCAAATATTAAGCCATAACAACAAGCGCAGACATCTGTTGCTTATCATTTGGATCAAGTGTCTGCACAATAGTGATGGGGCAGTGCAGCAAGGGATACAGTTCTTGTCCATCCGCCTGCCAGAAACAAACTGAAATCAGCTGTCAGTAATGACAGCTCACAGCCTTTATAACATTTAAGTACACTTCAAACCAAACTGATCAGAAAATTTAACAATTGAACATACATTCATGTGATAACTAAGTAAAATGAGAGAAACTCTTTTCGAACAATTTGGCATGTACTTTGAGGTTTCAGTTGTCCCCTCTGTTAACAGTCTGCCACTATAAGATTCCACGTTTTTGCTACAAATTTAAAAACTATCAATGTCATCTATTTTTATATGCAGTAAATGGCTGGATGCTAAAAACAGTTAAACCTGTCACCTACTCGATGTTGAGGAGCTGAAAGATGACTCCTTTGATGCATCCGTCTCTGAAAGATCACTTTCCACATCTTCCTGCATTTCTTCTGTAAAGCAGTGATAAGAAAACCATGTAGCACAAAAGACATTTACTCTGAAATAAAAATAAGAACATTTTGTTTACCATTGGGATTAATTTGGATTTGATCGAGGCTCATTCCCTTGAAGTCTGACAGTCGGCCTTGTTCTAGAGCAATGAGCACTTTGCTGACTTTAGCCAACTCAAGTGTTCCTTCAGGCAGTCTATAGTACTCCCTATGGACTCTGATATCATGGCCTAGAAAATTTATGAGGATGTCCATCTCATTGTCTCTCAGGTTTAGGACTGTCGACAGTGTGGACACATGCTTTCTCAACTTAGTTGAGGACAGTGTTTCTGGATGCTTCGCTCCACATTCCTTTGCAATCTGTCTGATGGCATCCGATCCCCTGAGGTGAGTGTCTGCTTCAGGTCTAGAGAAGAAAAAGGGATTTTCATCAGACACACCACAGGTCCGCCGATGTGAAACCAAGGCTTCCATTGAGGACAGCATGTCTGGTGTTAAGAGGATAGGAACTTTTCTGTTCCTTTTCCCTCTTATTTCGATGCGCTGGAAATGGCGACAAAGTTTTTGTTCAAACTCTGAAAGTCCTACTGCCAAATCCGAATGGACTCCTGAAGTGTCTCGCAGGGTGAATGCAGTTAGTGGCATTTTTGATACCTCACCCTCTCTCCTGCGATTAAACAGTATCACTTCGCAAAGAGTCAAATTGGCCAGCATTGACCAGTTCTTCTTATTGGGATCACTGGCAAGTCTGGTTTGGTATTCTTTTCTGTACCTATCAAGATACATATGCATGGTTTTTACATCCTCGGTGAAAGGGAGGAGTTGAGGAGTGTTCCATTTTCCTTCTTTTAGAGTTTGCAGGGCACGAGATGAAACACACACATCCCATTTCTTCTCATAAAGATCCCGGCTTCTCTTCAGATTCTTAAGAAATTCCTCATCATGAAAATCTGCCATCTTTGCTTCACACTCAAGAATATCTGCAATCTTCTTGAGACTATGGCCCAGTTTCAGAGCCAATGATGGAGCTCTGTAGATGTTTTTGTCTTCATCAAAGCCAGCCACATCCTTCACTGCTTCAACCACAAACTTGAAATTTGAAGGTACATAGAAATCCTCCATTTTTTTCAGTGTCCCTGCTTCCGTGAGCGCAGAAGTAATCGTCCTATTTCTCGCATTTTTGTCTGATGTACTCATGTTTGGTCTTGTCATGTCCATGTTTTGAATACAAGTGTTCTCCTAGTCTCAAGATACTTTTCTCCTCTCTGATGATGTTTCTGACTTCATCCTGATGCATAGCACTGACCAGTTCCCAAACCTTTCTGCTGACACCATCTGGGACAGGCTGTGCAAAGGCACAAAGTGACTGGATCCGACTTTTGCCTGGTTTTGCTGTGCTGCACTTCTGTGAAAGCTTGCATCTTGAAATATGTCTCCATAATGAATGTCTTTTCAGCAGTGCCTGGCAGTTAACGCAGTGCATGTAGTCATTTGGCTTCACTGGTTTTTAGTTTGCTGACTTGGGATTAGTGTCCCAGAGCCAGCTTTCAGAACCTCAATATTATGTGCACGGTTCCCCTTGTTTCTAATGAGGTCAAAATGTAGTTTGCGCTCCTTTGATTTCAAAGGAAAACTGATTGCTTCTGCTACAGCCAGTTCACTGCTGTGCTTATGTGATAAGTGCCTTGCCATTTTATGGCACTCCTGTGGACAGTATAAGCAGTGATGCTTTTACTGTATACTCTAGCCCCATCTTTCTTTTTTTGCAGCTTCATCACAAAAATATTTCCCTGGTTAGGTTGAGAGCTTTCACTTTCTACTGTCTCATGGTCCTTACCGAAGATGTACTTGGAAGTGTTTTTCTTCTGGAAGTCTTTTGTGACTTCTTTGTTTTCTTAATTTTCAACAATGGGACCCTTTTGCAGGACTGTCAAATCCTCTGAACTGCTTTCATTCCCTGAGTCTTTTGATGGAATATATTCATCATCAGTGCTTTCAATACAACTTCCAGAAGCTTCTGGTGTGTCAGCCACCTTGGAGATTGACTGCAGGTATTCACTGGTAAGCTGAAAAACCAGATAGAGACATTTATAACTAAATTTGCAAGAATAATTACCCAGGTGTGAAAATCTTACACCGTCTGTGAGACCCTTCAACACCTTCATTAAAGTGAACTTGAATTTGTTTGAACTGTTACCAGCTTAATGAAGGGTTATAGGATTTAGTCATTTTCATCAACAACTTTGGCTTTGTATACAGAAAGACTTGTTTACCGATAGTTTCAACCCAACCATAATATTAACAAGGAAAAATTAGGGCTGGATGATACCATTTCAGCACTACCATAAGAATTCACAACTGACAATCAAATGTCAAATGTTTGTGTCAAACAAGATACAAAACCCCCAAAAAACAACCTGTAAAATAATTATTGAACAGAACTGTTCAAATAATTGGATGAAAACTCCTGTATTTTTCCTCTCTCTCATTACTTTACATTTTTACTCCAAGGAGGCAGACTTGTAATTTCTAAAGTGCTCTTGAGCAATAGTTCTCCAGACATTCGGAAGGTTTTTCAAAGTTTTTCTTTGGACATTGTCTACTTTTTTTCACTCATTGGACTCCAGTCCTTGTACCTGACCATTTTCAGAGGAATGTTTTTGCACAAAAAGAAATCGCAGCCATGAAAACATAAAAGGGGAGGAAAAAAAAAGATTACCTACAGCAGATCAGTATCTCAAAGTCTTGTCATGTTTGTGGTGCTTAAGAATGGTTATTAAAGCAGATGAAACTGAGAAGATGCTGAGGTATGCCGAATTACACAAAAACTGGACTTAAAAACAAAATCACTGGAAACATGGCTTGTGGAGTAAAAAAAATCCAAAATTGAATTTTTGTTTATAAGTCATCAACGTGTATGCAGGAGGACAGCAGAGAGGTTTAACAGTGAGGGTCTACAGTCATCTGTTAAACATGGTGGAGGCTCTGTCATGGTTTGGGGCAGCATGTGTTGGAGATCTTCTCAAAACTGATGAAATTATGACCAAAATTTAAAAAAAAATTGAAACATTAAAAGTCATTTATTTGCCTCCCCAGAGCCTGGACCTTAACATTATTGAAGCAGTGTGGAGTCATCTGACAGAACAGAACAAAATGCAGAAACAGCCAAAGAGGACCTTTGAATGTCCTTCAAGAAGCCTGGAGAACTATACCCATATTGCTAGTAAAATACAAAGAATGAAGAGTGGCCCAAGATTTTTGTTAAGTACATATAGTTTAAAAATTGCAATGCTGCAATGCCAGTCTTCTACAGTAAGTTAAAGCCCTAATAAAAGTGTGGAAATAACCAGAATTATGCAAACTTACAAATATGCTGTCAGTTCGTTTGAGTGATGGCACATCTGGGTCAGCAGCATCAGAGTATGAACTTTCAGGAGTGATTATATCGATGTCAGTATCAGCATCAACATCAATAATTATTTCCTATGGAGAGAGGGGGATGTAAGACATTGACAGCAATGACTGTAATACATCGAGAAAGATATCAAACCTGATTTTTAACTTCTCAACCCAAAGCGAATTAAGAAACAATTTTTACATTTAGAGTTCTGTAAGTAAACTGTAACAACCTCATGAGTTTGATCTGAATAACATATCTAGAAATTTTAACTTCCCATACATTTGCAATCCTGTGTAGACTTATGCTGACTTCACCACACCAGGAAAAAAGTTAATTTCATGAAAATTCAACTCAAAGATTGCAAAGCATTAAAGCTGAAGCAAAAGCCACCCATAGGCCAGATTGAACCTCCCTGTTGTTCAGTTCTCTGCCAGGCCATGTGGACAGTATGTGACATATAGACAGTACATGCTAACAAAACAGTGAATGCATGGTCAGGGCTGTGTTTGCTGGTTCTCTTTAAAACTGACAGCTTAACTCACTCTAGCAAAACCTGCAAGTTATGAAAAGTTTCAGAGCTACTTATGGTCATATGGGATAAGCTAAAAGTGCTTATTTGACACATACCATGCTCTCAGATGATGTTGGTAGCTCAAATGAAAGATCTGACACTGAGGTCTCCCCTCTTGATTAAGACTTGCCGAGGGCTTTAAAATAAAATTAAAAAGGACATGTATTACCATGTCTACATACATAATGTTAATGAGGAACATGTTAGATAAGATGTGTGGTAAAGCATACTTGCAATTTTGAAAGTCATGCAAGTCAATTCAGCAGTTTGCACCTTGAAAACACTAAATATGAATGATATCTAATCCACATCAGAAACAGTACAGACAATTCTGGCTCTCCTTCACTCCTTTACCTCTCACACAGGATGGGTAACAAGAACTGGTATTGAAGTACTGCCATTGGCTTTTATTATTTGTTTACTCAATCCAAAGTGTTGAATGTGCATTTTAAAATTCCTAACAATCCTGAACTGAAAAATAAGCATTCTATAATTAAGAAGCAGTACAGCTGAAGTACGTAGCTCATGACCACAATAATTATATCTTAGTTATGAAAAAAAGGTAACAGAATCACTCCTGTATCTTGTTTAACCATGTCAAGTCTTTGTTCCACATATCGATATGATAACCGAACATATAACATATCTAGGCCAAATGTAAACACTTAAAATCATGGAAATATCTGCCTTAAAACAATACAACAGAGCTTGCCTTTAAACTTAAAATGCCTTTCAGGGTCACTGGACTAGTACATTTTAGGTAAATGAGAGATTTGTTTGGTTTCTTGTCCTGACTGGCACTAAAGCTGTGTCCCAAAACGTCCGGCTGCATCCTCCTGAGGCCGCATTTGTAGACCGATTACATCACAGCGACGCCATGAAGGCTGTCCCAATTGTGAGACTCCTCCGAATCTGGCCGACAAATACGTCCTCCTTTTCCCCAGATTTGAAGGATGGGTCGGGTGTATCCTTTGTGCCCCACCATATCCCAGAATTCATAGCGCGGCCCGGCCGATTCCAGTTTCCAACAATGGAATTAAACTTTTAATATTAATCTTATTACTCTTTCTGGGTCACAAAATAAACTTTTAACATATTTTCAGGTGAGAATGTAGCTGTGTAAACTTCAAATATCTGCTCAGTTTATCAAGAGATCACATATTTGCAAAAGTGCTCCTTTTAGAGACTTCTGTTACCCAGCCGCTCGATAGCTGACCGGAGGGTTCAATGGTCACCGAGACAGCTGAGTTTATTAAACGCCAACGAGACAGCTGGTGACGCAAATCTGAATGCTAGACAGTCCCGTTTTACAAGCCTCGCACTTCCGGCCTTCTCGGTCGTTGAAGGACCCGCCCACGTGAGACTGCGAATGCCGGGTCCTCCGAATGATGCGGCCTAGGTTTTGGGACACAGCTTGAGTGTCAACATACTTTGCACACCATCTTAATATACAACCGATTTCTAAAGAATGCAAATTTTTATTAGGTTTCATGAGCTGTGGAGGATAAAGTCACTTTAGCATTAGATATAACTGTGGAAAATTAATTGAGTGTGGTTTAAGGGGGGTAATGAGTTATGGATTCTCAATCATGAGGTACATCCTGAAGTCCATTTCATTATCACTACTGTGGGCTGTGCTCTTGTGCTTGTGTGTCAAGTTCTGCTTCTGTCACCTACGCTGTGTGTGAACATAACCCATCTTTTATACAAATTAGGCTAACATGCAGTGAAAGAAAGGCAGAAAAGCCACATAATGACTGGCAGCTGTCTCATTTATTTATTTATTTATTTTTTGATCCCAGCACCACTGCTAATTTTTCATCTATATCTACATGGTAAACTGTTAAACTTGTAGAGTACTGAGCCTGTTATATACCACAAGTTAAAATCAATTTGTTACTTACCAAAGTCTTGGCAGCTGCAAGCTGCTTAGGTGAGAGCTGGGGTTGTGATGAAGTCTCACCCTCTTGGTTTGTTCTCTCCGATGGCTAAACATTACAGAGACAAACATTTCTTTTAATAAGGTTCACAAAAGGTGATTAACAAGACCAAATGCATCCTCTGTTTTATTTAAACCTAATGCTGTGTAAGAAAACACAGCATTACTACACATACCTTGGTTTTGAAGTCTAAATTCAGAAGGCTTTAATTACAGCACAACCAAAAGAAAAAAAAAAAACTTTCTATTAGCCTATAGTTGACTAAACATGGCTCCATCTTAAAAAGTGGCCCTCAGTACTGTTGTAAACTAAGCTGTAGACAATTTCAGCTTGCACTGAGTGATGGAATGTACCAAACATTTTTTTTCAAGTACTGTACAGAAGTACAAAAAAAAATGAAAAGCTGAATTTCAGATCAGCCAGGCTGATAACACCCCCTGAAATACATGTAACTGTGTACACACTTTGCTTTTATGTATATATTTGATATTGAAGTACATTATTTGCCAGGTAATATTTATGATACTTAGATACATATATCGGATATTTAAGAACTTAATGATGTATTTACATGACTGCCTCACTTTTTTACCAAAGTACTAGTTTACTACAAACTTTTACATTTTAGTTTAGAATGACATTTGGGTACATCTTCTACTTCTTTATAAAAGGCTAATATGTCTTGCTTAAATGTCAGTCCTGGGTTTGTACACTATTCCCCTCCTCCGACACTTGGCAAAAGCCATTTTAAATTAGTTAACTAAAGAGCTGACACAATGCTAAAGTTGCTTGGCTGAAACTCGGGCGTTAGAGAGACACACACACACACAAAACTTCAGCACCTGGCTTTGGTGAAAAAAAAAAATTATCTTTTCAGTACACCTGCGTAATCAAACCAACACACCCCTACAGAATGTTTTGGCACATGCATTCATACTGTCACAAATCTAAGTCAGAAGCACCACTGTATTTATTAATATTGTAATATAGGAAAAATCAAAACCCTATCATGATTACCTGTGTTTGGTGTTTTAAGGGGTCCATGGCTCTTGACAAGCATTTATCATGATGGTCTCTCAGGCGTTGCAAACGTGCCTTCAGTCTGGTGGATTGTTTACTCTGGAGGAGGTAAAACACAAAACAGCTAACATAACATGTCCATACCTGAAGTACACTAGTTTTATACATCAACAAGTAAGAAATACACAGTGATAATGGGGATAGTATTTAAGGTGACATCAATAGGTCTAATCACATATTTAGTCACTATAAAGACATGGTGCAAATATAAATTCGGTTTTATAAAAATCAATCTTTTGAATATAAGTCAGTTTAAATTAAGCTGTGCAGTAGTCTGTTCACATGCTTAATATTGTTAGTTTTATTTATCTTAATTTACTATGATAGTAATTTTATTATTTAATATTTTTAGTACTTCATCGTTTGTGATTAACAGCAATCAAGCCACTGCAGAAGGAAAATGTATTTTTTTGTCTATCAAAACAATCACAACAAAAATTAAACCACCACCAAATTACTTTCCACGGCTGAATATTTAACTGAGGGAAAAGTCGGTCCACCTGCTGCTCTGGTACTGTCGCTGCCCCGCTACCTCACGCATCGTTTTGCATATCACGACACAACATTACACGTTAGCCATTTCTTAGCTCGTCCACGACAATAATTGCATTATGAACTTGGGTCCTCGACAGCCAAAGCTAATCCAGACTCCTGGATTAGCTTCGGTGGTCTGTCTCGCTGTCTCGACTGCCACCCTCCCCGCCACGAGAAAAACTTGACGCTTTAAAAGAAATGACTCTGTAGCTGCTTAGCTTGTTTCTTGTTGTGAATACTTCAGGCCTATAGTTGAACGAAGTTGTTCTAGAAATTTACTCACCATTTAGAGCTAACACTATTGCTAGCTACTCATTAAGCTCATTGATTGCCCATTAAGCGTTCATTTTCAGTCCCACAGACGCCCGAATATTACGACAGTACCTAATAAAAGTGACCAAAACAGACATTCATGACTGCATGAATGTTAAAATATCAGCTAAAAACTGTACAGTTTAGGAGAATGTCGTCGAACACCCCATTAAGCTAAGTCACGCAAGCATTAGCAAAGCATGCTAACTATAGAGCAAACTGTCGGCTGCAAACACTTCACTTTGCCTAATTATTAAGTAAACACTAAAACAGTTTGTTTAATGTACTTACCACATTCATCCCTTCATCCTCTATTCTCTGACTGTCGGCCATCTCCACTTTCTCTCTGTCACGCTTCTTCATACTTCCAGCCGTCTCCTCTCGCCTCCGAGCTACGCCCCGCGTCTGGCTGCACCGAGCACGCGACTAATTAGCAACACCTGCAAGCCTGTGACTGCGGCGGGTGGGGGATGGGAATAGGTAAAGTGAGGACCGCAAAAGTCAGGAAAAGTGTGTTTTCCCTACTGCGGCGGGTGGGGGATGGGAATAGGTAAAGTGAGGACCGCAAAAGTCAGGAAAAGTGTGTTTTCCCTCATCCCTTCCCTTCAGCACCAAAATGTCAGCATTAGATTGCTGAACTTGTGTTTTAACAAAATATTAAAGTATCCAAGAAAAACTAGTTTAATATGGTTTTAACATCCAAAATTATTAATTAACCTTTTATTGACCAAGCATAATTTAGGCCGCCTGGACTTTTTTGGTAATTTTGACTGTAAAAGGGTCAGAAACCATACTATAACTGAATGCTTTTGCCCCATTTTTTAGAATAACCTCAGCCTTCAATATCTGGCAGCCATTTTATATTATTTTATTGTTATGAAAGTGGAACAATAGTTTAAAGTGAAAAAAAAAAAGAACTTGCGATTTATAGTGGAAACTGATATTCAACATTAAGTCTGTGAAGGTTCTCAGTCATCCAGGTCATCGTAGTCAAAGGAGCTTGCAAAGAAAAGCGTCTGGAGTTCTTTAAGTTGCTTAAAGACGTTTCACCTCTCATCAGAGAAGCTTCTTCAATTCTAAGGTCAAATGGTGGAGAGTCCCAGATTTAAACCCAGTGGGAGTATCCCGCCAAAGAGGGACAAAAGGACCCCCTGATGATCCTCTAATCACATGAGCCAAGGTTCAACATTAACAAAATACAACACAATATCAACTTGTAATATGAACTATACTAAATATGATATGTACAAAAATGTTTTTTAGCCTTGTTCACTCAGTTTTTAAATTGCTTTTGACTGTCCTTCCCTGCTGTTTGTGGGGACAGCAAAATGGTTGGAGGTCGGTGCTGGTGGGCATCCTGATTTCAGAGAAAAACCAAGGAGATGAGCACATTTCACCTGCTGATGGATTTCCAGAATTTAGAGGTGGCTGTACACCAGGGGTTCTTTTTGGGATAAACCTTGGTGGCTGGGGGACCACATCAGGGTCTTCAGTAGTTTTCCAGCGACAGCATGGTGACCGGCTGCGAACAGGATTCCCAGAAGTTCGATCCTCTGTCGACGAATCTGACCCTGGGTGACACTCCTCTCCAATACAGAAACCAGAAAACCAGCAGAAACTTTGGAGTCCAACAAAGCAAAATCCCGGCAAGAGGAGTCCAAAACTAAACAGATGAGCTGGGAAAACCAAAACCACAGAGTCCAAAAACAAAGCTCAGTGGGCGATCAGGAGGCCAGTGGCTCAATAATACAAGACGGTAACTCCGGGGGCCAACCCAGAGGTCGATGGCACCAGGGTCCAAGGTACTTAAGTTCAGGGGGCCGACCAGGAGGCCAGCAACAGAAACCAAGTAGTTCTGGAGGCCGGCCGTGCAGAAGGCAGCGGTGGCAATGTAGGCGATCTGAAGGCCAACCGCGCGAAGGCAGCGGCGGCAGCATCGGAGCATTTCAGGATGCCCACCGCGTCGGCGGCGACGGAGTCCAGTCAGCGACCTGGAAGGTGGCCGCTGACACCAAACCACACACGGACAAGGTCGAGCAGGCTGAGCCGGACGTGGACGAGGTAGCGGTGTGGCAGGACCAGGACCAGACGAGGCAGGACCAGACGACAGCGTGGCAGCCACAAATGATGGAGTAGGTGGCGCTGCAGGCTGGATGGATCCCTCGGACCCTCCAGCGGGAACAGATGCAGAACCAGCAGGCACAGGGGACCTCTAGCAGTGTTGACACTGGCTGGAGCTGAGCAGCACATTGGCTTGGCTAAGGCAGCGACAGCGGGATGCAGTCCTCAGAGTGCTGAAAGTGTTCACTAATACACCCAGCAGAGGATGGAGGCAGATGGGTGAACTCGCTGGAGCTCTCAGCGGGTGATGACGGCTGAGACTGCTCAGTGGAGTTCCCAGGTGAGGTAACTGGCACTGGCGTCTTAGCGTCCAGGGATCTAGAGTCGGCTGGTGGCTGACAGTCAGCCTCTGGGGAGGCCCTGGAGGGAGCTACTGTCTCTAACATCGCCAGATTTTGAGAACCAGCATAAGTATTCATGACGTGTGTTCCCTGCGTAGGGATGAGTCATTGAACCAATGAGTGGAATGACAGCTGAGCTAAAGGTGAGTGAGCTAGGGGCTGAGCGACAGACTGAACAGGCAGTTAAACTAAAGGCTGATCTGCAGACTGGACTGATGATAAAAGAAATGGCTGAGGTGCAGGCTGTGCTAATAGCAGAGGTACAGGCTGTGCTAAGTGGAGCTAGCGGCAACACAGGAGACTGAGCTAGCGGCAACACAGGAGGCTGAATAACAGACTGAGCTAGAGATGAGTGAGCAGGAGACTGAGCAGGAGACTGAACTGAGGGTCACTGAGCAGGATACTGTGATAATGACTGAAGTAATGGTTGAGGTGAAAATGGAGCTACAGGCCGGGCGGCTAACTGGGCTACAGGCCGAAGTGGTAGTTGTGGTAGAAGCGGATCAGTTGGTTGAGCAACTGACTGAGCTAGTGACTGAACAGACCAAGCAGTGAGCATTTCTAGAAGTGTGGCTGAGTCCTCCTTGCCTGGGCTGCCCATGCAAAACAGTTCAAAATAGAGCCTCGAACATGTGGGAAAACAGCCAGGAGAAATTAGACTTAACAAGATGGAGGAAGGAAAACTACAAACACTGACATAAGTCATGGACCTTCAAAATAAAGCAGTAAATCCACGGACAGAACTCAGAGGTACAACACCAACAGAGAACAGAGGGAACACAGAATACAGGGACCTGAGAGACATGAGACATGACTGGGGAACAAGAGAATAAACACAAGGGCGGAACTAAACCTACAAGCTAGAATTCACAATCCCAGAAGAACAAGAGAAAAGAAACCAAAACCCCAATAGTCACGAACCATGAACCAAAAGGAAAACAGACTAATAAAGCATAATACAAAATCAAACACTGGGCCACAGGCCCAGGACAGTAACAGACGCAGGTTCTGGTGAGTTAGGGACTGCCTGCCGCTGTAATCTACCAATGCTCAGGCTGGATCGCCAGGTATTCTGACCATAATGCTGCATGTCGCTCCAGGACCAGAAAATGTGTCAGAGTACCAGTGACCCAGACCACCTGGCCAACCTCCATAAGTGGGGCACTCATTGCTGAAATGGCTGGGTCACCCACACGTCTCTGTTTTGTATTACAGAGATAGAATTTGAAACTATGCAAAGCTAGCATATTGCTAGGTGCTATGGCAATCTGTGTTCAAAATATTTTATTTATTTATTTATTTTTACAAAACGGATCGTCTAAAATTTTGGGAATACAAGTGGACTGTTTTTGTTGGTGTTTAATTGAAAAGTTAAAGATTATTTGACGTCAATGGTGAGTGGATTTAACTTCTATATCACTTTTTTATTTGCTTATACTCTAATTTAGAGGATGTAGTTGCTGTTGTGCTTGAATCTCAAAATGGTTGGCATTATTCAAACTGCAGTAAACAATTTGAACAATGTGGGTTGACTTTGCATAATACAGTGATGCGTTTCCTGAATTTGTTTCTAATTTGTCATCAGTATTTTGGCTGAAAATGCTTATTTATCCCAGTTTTATTGTTTCATAAGTTGACCATTTATTCATTTAAAAATAATAAGTATTATATACTTTAATGATTTGATATTTTGTCTCCTTAAATGATATCAGTTGTGTAAAAATCTTAAGAAAATGAAGTATAATAAGTAAATGAGCTCCCTTAGTAACTGTGGTACAAATAATTAAATAAAATAGAAGTCTGGTCACATTAAAGTGGGCAGGCTCTAATACTAATAATAAAGGAACAAAGTGGTATCTTATAAATACTTTCATACTTTGTCAGAAAAGGGATCCAATAGATGCAAGTTTACACACTGCAATACCATCTTAGACCACTGGGATACACAGTTATACACACTGTCCGGAAAATGTCCCCACGGATGCAAATTCACACACTGCAATACCACCCATGGTCACTAGGGTATACACAAAGTTGTGAAAATTGAATCTGTGGGGACCATTTTTTTTTTTTGAAAAAAACTTCACCAGGCATATCAGCAGCCTGTTTTCTATTGAATGCAATGGTTGTGCCCGTGGGGACCAGGGCTCGGTCCCCACGGGAAAAATTGGTCCCCACGGCGTGACTGATATCTCAGGTCATGGACCCCAGGAGGATAGAAAAACAAACGCACACACACACACACACACACACACACACACACACACACACACACACACACAGTGCCTTGTCTTTGTAACCAAGGGGGGTTTTACGATGGGAGGTGCTTGTGTAAACTATTGTGTGTTGTAACTGTTTTTCCAATAAAAGGCAGTGAGAGGAGGAGTTGGGGTCATTTTGTGGTAGTATTCGAAGTGCGTTCCTGAGATACCGACGAGGCCTCCCTTGCACAAGTAAATTGATCGACCGCTGTTGCCTTGTTTTTTCCTTCATGGGAAAAAGTCCCTAGATCAGCGGGGTCTAGGTTTAGACCCAACAGTGATCTCCTCCTTTTTGCCCCTGGTACTGGGGCGTGGGGCTCAAGTAGATAAGATTTTAAAAATCTAGTTTGTATTGGTATTGGTATGGTGAGTAACCTTCAGTAATGGTAATAAATCACACAGCAATCGTACATTTATGTAGTTGTAAAAAGAATGATAATATATTAAGTGATAAAAACTATTCAGAATACGTTACTCTCATTGAGTAACGTAATGGAATACGTTACAAAATACGTTTTGGGGCATGTATTCTGTAATCTGTAGTGGAATACATTTTAACCTTCCCAACACTGCTCACGTTTGTCTTCCATTTTAAGCTTCACTGGTTTTAACAGAAAATTCAGATGTTTGATCATTTATGTTTAAAACTGGGTTCTGACTTTTATAAAAGTGGAAACATTTTCAAAAATGTGCCTTATTATGTCTTCTATTCAGTTGTACAGCACTGACCTCTGACTTTCAGCTCCACCTTTCTCTTCATCAGGACTTTTCCCTCCCTGCTGTTGATGGTGCAGGTGTAGGTGTTTGTGTCTCTCTCTGTGGGGTGTTTCAGGGTCAGACTGAGGTCTTCAGTGTTCAGCAGCTCTTCATTAATTGTCGTTCGGTCTCTGTAAACCTGATGCTGTTCTTCAGGCTGGTCAGAGCCGTTCTTATAGATGTGGACCCTCCTGTGTGAACTGTCCCTCCACCCCACCTCAGCATCTTCAGGCAGGTGAACTTTGGCTTTACAGATCAGCTGGACAGACTCCACCCCTGAATCCACCTCCACCTGAGGGACTGAGAGGACGACAAAGCACAACATGAGCTGTTCAAATACTCAATGTCAAAGTAGAATCATGTTAACCAGTGTTAAAAACTGAATGAAAACAGAAGATTATAATAAAATTAAAAAAATATTTTTTGGGATCTTTTAGTGGTGTGTCTTAAGGTGTAAAGCTGTTTTATTTTTTTTAAGTACAGGAGCACAAATTGTGCATATTTGAGTAGGCTATTTCACCACAGTGGCAAGTTTCCAGAGATGATTGGACTCTGAGCAGAAATGATCAATATTGGACTGAATTTAAGAACTGTCAGGATCTGTGTTGTGGATGAGGGAAGGAGGACCCAAATGCTGGACTCACAGGTAGGTAGGTGAAGGTTGGTATTTATTGCCGATGGAGTGAACAAACAGAACAGAGGTAGGAAACGGCTGGCTGGCTGGCTGGCTGGACGACTGACTGAATGACTGAAGGGCTGACTGAAAGGCTGAATGGCTGGCTGAAAGGCTGAATGGCTGGCTGACTGAACGCAGGCGTAAACAACAACATAACATCACAGGAACATCAATGACACGACACTGGACTGGTTGAACTGAGGAACATAAATACACAGGCTGAGTGAGGGGTGATTAGAAACTGGTGAGTACACAGCTGAACATAATGAACTAGCGATAAATGGGAAGAGGACTGAACATAATGCACATGGACCAAGGTTAACACAATAAAACAGGAAGTGAAACAGGCAGAAGATAAACAATGAGGACGAACTGAAAATACTGGGTCAACGACCCAGAAACCCTGACAGTACCCCCCCCGTCAAAGGCCGGCACCCGACGGCCAAAAGAACGAAAAACCAGAACAGGGAGGGCGGAGGGGGCCCAGGACGGAGGGACGAAGTCCGAAACAAAAACAGTTCAGGTGGGCGGCCACGCGGCCAGTGGCTGAGCCCGGACAGTTCAGGTGGGCGGCCACGAGGAAGGCGGCGGCGACGCTGAAGTCGGTCCGGTGGGCGGCCACGCGAAGGCGGCGGCGCTGAAGTCGGTCCGGTGGGCGGCGCGAGGAAGGCGGCGGCGGCGGCCGCTGAGCTGGTCCGGTGGGCGGCGCGAGGAAGCGGCGGCGGCCGCTGAGGAGGTGATCCGTGGGCGGCGCGAGGAAGACGGCGGCGGCCGCTGAGGAGGTGATCCGGTGGGCGGCCGCGAGGAAGACGGCGGCGGCCACTGAGGAGGTGATCCGGTGGGCGGCCGCGAGGAAGACGGCGGCGGCCACTGAGGAGGTGATCCGGTGGGCGGCCGCGAGGAAGACGGCGGCGGCCACTGAGGAGGTGATCCGGTGGGCGGCGCGAGGAAGACGGGGCGGCGGCCACTGAGGAGGAGGTCCGGTGGGCGGCCGCGAGGAAGACGGCGGCGGCCACTGAGGAGGTCCGGTGGTCGACCACGCTGGCGATGACGTCCAGCTGTTGGCCTGGAAAGTGGCCAGCGGTTCCAAGGTGCAAGCTCGGGCGGCGTGGCAGCCGCAGGACCAGGCGAAGCTGAGTCTGGACCAGGCGGAGCAGAAGCCGAGGCCGAGCCAGGCGAGGCAGAAGGTGAGGCTGAGGCCGCGGCCGGGCCAGGCGAGGCAGAAGGTGAGGCTGAGGCCGCGCGGCGGGCCAGGCGAGGCAGAAGGTGAAGCTACACCTGCAGGGCCAGGAGGCGCGGAAGCCTCTGGCTGGAGACAGGCAGGGCCAGGAGGCGCGGAAGCCTCTGGCTGGAGACAGGCAGGGCCAGGAGGCGCGGAAGCCTCTGGCTGGAGACAGGCAGGGCCAGGAGGCGCGGAAGCCTCTGGCTGGAGACAGGCAGGGCCAGGAGGCGCGGAAGCCTCTGGCTGGAGACAGGCAGGGCCAGGAGGCGCGGAAGCCTCTGGCTGGAGACAGGCAGGGCCAGGAGGCGCGGAAGCCTCTGGCTGGAGACAGGCAGGGCCAGGAGGCGCGGAAGCCTCTGGCTGGAGACAGGCAGGGCCAGGAGGCGCGGAAGCCTCTGGCTGGAGACAGGCAGGGCCAGGAGGCGCGGAAGCCTCTGGCTGGAGACAGGCAGGGCCAGGAGGCGCGGAAGCCTCTGGCTGGAGACAGGCAGGGCCAGGAGGCGCGGAAGCCTCTGGCTGGAGACAGGCAGGGCCAGGAGGCGCGGAAGCCTCTGGCTGGAGACAGGCCGGGCCAGGAGGCGCGGAAGCCTCTGGCTGGAGACAGGCAGGGCCAGGAGGCGCGGAAACCCCTGGCTGAGGTGCGGCCGGGCCAGCGGGTGCGGAAACCCCTGGCTGAGGTGCGGCCGGGCCAGCGGGTGCGAAACCCCTGGCTGAGGTGCGGCCGGGCCAGCGGGTGCGGAAACCCCTGGCTGAGGTGCGGCCGGGCCAGCGGGTGCGGAAACCCCTGGCTGAGGTGCGGCCGGGCCAGCGGGTGCGAAACCCCTGGCTGAGGTGCGGCGGGCCAGCGGGTGCGGAAACCCCTGGCTGAGGTGCGGCCGGGCCAGCGGGTGCGAAACCCCTGGCTGAGGTGCGGCCGGGCCAGCGGGTGCGGAAACCCCTGGCTGAGGTGCGGGAGAGCTCACAGCTGGCTCTGGATGCTGTGGCTGCTGGTCTGGGGACTGAACAGGAGAGTGGACTACAGACGGTGAGAGAACGGATGACTGAATAACAGGATGCTGGACGACAGACTGAACTGACTGGACAGGCTGGAGGACAGGTGACTGGGTGACAGCAGGCAACCGGGGAGCAGGGCACTGAGCTACGGGGGGCGACTGGACTGACTGGACAGGAGGCGACTGGAGAACGGGGGACTGGAGGACAGGAGGAGACTGAACTACAGGAGAGGACTGGAGGACAGAAGGAGACTGAACTACAGGAGAGGACTGGAGGACAGAAGGAGACTGAACTACAGGAGAGGACTGGAGGACAGAAGGAGACTGAACTACAGGAGAGGACTGGAGGACAGAAGGAGACTGGACTACAGGAGAGGACTGGAGGACAGGAGAGGACTGGACTACAGACTGGGCTGGAGAGGACTGGACTACAGACTGGGCTGGAGAGGACTGGACTACAGACTGGGCTGGAGAGGACTGGACTACAGACTGGGCTGGAGAGGACTGGACTACAGACTGGACTGGAGAGGACTGGACTACAGACTGAGCTACAGGGGCTGACTGGAGTGGAGCAGGCTGTACTACTGACTGGAGTGGAGCAGGCGACTGAGCTACAGGTGACTGGACGAGAGCAGGTGACTGAGCTACAGGAGACTGGACGAGAGCAGGTGACTGAGCTACAGGAGACTGGACGAGAGCAGGTGACTGAACTACAGGGGAGTGAACTGGCTGGACCGGGAGATGAACAGCAGGTGAGTGGACTGACTGGGCTAGAAGCTGAACAGCAGGTGAGTGGACTGACTGGGCTAGAAGCTGAACAGCAGGTGAGTGGACTGACTGGGCTGGAAGCTGAACAGCCGGTGAGTGAACTGACTGGAGTGGGGATGCTAAGGGATGAATAGAGGTGGGTGAGGCTGACGACGGAGCTGTGGTTGGTGTGGCTGGTGGCTGAGCTATAGACTGTGCTAGTGAGGGAGATAAAGCTATAGCCTGGGCTAGTAACGCTGGTGCCTGAGCAGGAGAAACCTCAGCTAGCTTAACCAGTGATAATGCGAGGGCGTGAAAGGCTGGATCAGGAGGTGGATGAAGAGGTGAAGTAGTAGATGGAGAGGCTAGCTCTTCCGAGACTCTAGGGAGGTCAGGCTGGGTTCTAGCTGCCTTCAGCCTAGGCGCTGGGACAGGCACGGGAGGTGGCTGGACACCAGTCACCCCACCCGAGAACCAGGAGCGGGTGTGGAGGTAGGCTGGGTCGCAGCTGCCCTCCTCCTGGGTGCTGGCACAGGTGTGGGTGTAGGCTGGCTGATAGGAGTGGAAATAACAACAGGGTGAGTGATATTGACATGTCTATCGGGATTAAGTCTGGTCCTTCTGCCACCACTATTTACAGTCTTTAACTGAGCTGTCTTTGGGGAAGCAGAGCAGAAAAAGTCTTCCCAGTCCACGTCATCGTCTAAAAGGGAAGTTCCCATGGATCGGAGATGAGTCTATTATTTACTTTATGTGACGGATCAAATGAGGAAAGTGGCAAACAGTCACTGGGACTCACCGCCGGGAGTTGCTGGGAATAGTCCGTTTTATGACGGCGTGAACGCCGCTTTCTCTGGGAAGAGGAAGCGGGCGGGTAAACAGATGAGCCTCTGGCGCGGTAGCCTCCGTTGAGCCGAGGTGGGAGGCGTAGCCGCTGTGCCGTGGCGAAGTGGAAGAGCCGGTGAGTGAGGCAGATGGCGTGTGAGCGAGGAGCGGACCCGCGAGAGAGGGAACGGCCGCAGCGCGGCGTGAAACGTCCACTCTCCGCGGCGAGTGCTCCGGTGCAGGTGAGGCAGCAGGTGGGGAACGCGGCGTCTCCGAGGCCCGCCCAGAGCCAGGCGAGTTCCCTCGAAGATGTGCTCTTGCTCCGCGAAGAGCCGCTGTTTCCCTTGAGCTTCTCCGTCCAAATGGAGAGCGCTGCCTCCTGCCGCTCGAAAAGGTCCGAGTCCGCTGGGTCCACAACGCGGGGTCGTGTCATTCTGTCAGGATCTGTGTTGTGGATGAGGGAAGGAGGACCCAAATGCTGGACTCACAGGTAGGTAGGTGAAGGTTGGTATTTATTGCCGATGGAGTGAACAAACAGAACAGAGGTAGGAAACGGCTGGCTGGCTGGCTGGCTGGACGACTGACTGAATGACTGAAGGGCTGACTGAAAGGCTGAATGGCTGGCTGAAAGGCTGAATGGCTGGCTGACTGAACGCAGGCGTAAACAACAACATAACATCACAGGAACATCAATGACACGACACTGGACTGGTTGAACTGAGGAACATAAATACACAGGCTGAGTGAGGGGTGATTAGAAACTGGTGAGTACACAGCTGAACATAATGAACTAGCGATAAATGGGAAGAGGACTGAACATAATGCACATGGACCAAGGTTAACACAATAAAACAGGAAGTGAAACAGGCAGAAGATAAACAATGAGGACGAACTGAAAATACTGGGTCAACGACCCAGAAACCCTGACAAGAACAGAGGCGGATTTTGTCCAAGATAAAGACAATGTTGGATAACACCTCCCACCCACTCCATGACATGCTGGATAGCCATAGGAGCACGTTCAGTGAGAGACTGAGATTACCAAAAAGCACCACTGAACAACATAGAAAATCATTCCTGCCCGTGGCCATCTCCCTGTACAACTCCTCCATCTAACACAATGTAAACACTGCTGTAATATTCCTGTCAATGTTCTGATATTTATTTACTTATGACCACCTCTCTTAATCCTTGTATATGTTAGTGGTATTGTTTCTTAATCTGTAAATCTGTAACATATTGTATCAGATATTTACATACAAACATTTCAAAAATACCATTACCATATCATACACCCCCTTATCCAGTATCCAACATCAAATCAGTATCCAACACGTGGGCCTCCCTGCTGTGACCCCTTGTGATTTGGGAGCAGCTGAATGTAGCTTTTATTACACTGCAGTAATTTTGACTTGATAGCAAATTTATTTTAAGGTTGAACATATTCAGCTGATATGAAATGTCAAAACATCAGCCTGAATGACCTGATTATTATCACAGTGGTCACTGGAAGAAGCTCACAGCGTTACACAGAGGAATACAGTGAAACACAGACTTGAATGATTTCTCACTGGAAACTTTGTTTACGACTGAAGTTTAGACTTGTGTACACACTCACACACAACATACCTTTTTTGAGTAATTTCCAAAGATATACTCCAAGACCCACGAGTACAGCAGTAATCAAGACAGCCAGGAGGATCCAGGCCTCAGCAGGAAAAACATACGGCTCTGTAAGAAACCAACAACACGATGAGGTTTACACGAGCACGACTAAAGTGGTCCAAAATAAAGAATCAGTCTGAGGTCCACATCATGTCTTTTATCCTGTCTTCCTTCTCTCTCCCCAACCGGTCAGAGCAGATAGCCGCCTCTCCCTAGCCTGGTTCTGCCGGAGGTTTCTTCCTGCTAAAAGGGAGTTTTTCCTTCCCACTATTACAAAGTGCTTGCTCATAGGGGGTCACCTGATTGTTGGGTTCTTCCTCAGTACTATTGTAGAGTCTATACCTTTCAATATAATGCACCTTGATTTGACTGTTGTTGTGATTTGGTGTTATAGAAATAAAATTGAATTGAAAGTTCTATCAGATCTGCTGCTGAGCTCATCCAATGGTTTCTACTGGTTAAAGAATTAAGTCAACAGGCTGATTGGTTACCATCTTAAAATATCAGTACCAACAAACTAAAAGAAGAATCAACACAGCATCAGACTGAAAAAAGGAGAAATTGAGACTTCATTATAACAGAGGATTTTTTATTTCTCCTAATCACAGGAGTCCTATTTTCACTCCAGTGTGACCAAAGCTTAAAAGACATAAGACAGAATTCAAAATCCTGCTCCTCACATAAAAGGTCTTAAAAAATCAGGCCCCATCTTATCTTAATGACCTTGTAGTGCCATATCACCCTATTAGAGCACTTCGCTCACGCTCTGCAGGCCTACTTGTTGTTCCTAGAGTATTTAAAAGTAGAATGGGAGGCAGAGCCTTCAGTTTTCAGGCCCCTCTTCTGTGGAACCAGCTTCCAGTTTGGATTCGGGAGACTGACACTATCTCTACTTTCAAGATTAGGCTTGAAACTTTCCTTTTTGACGACGAATAACACATGCACAATTACTAGGCAAGTTGTATTTTGGGGGATTAATTTTTACTATGGATCAAATCAGTCAATCCAAATTGTTAATAAGCCCGAAACCTGAATAATAAACAAAGGAAATGTAAGTCTGAATCTCAAGGGACACACACATAGATGTGTGCACAATCATCAGGCAACAAAAGGAAAAACTCAATAAATAAAATCTCCAAAAGTTGAATCTGTTCATCTGGACGCAGCCTTTTCAGTGGGAGAAACGTTTCATCACTCATCCAAGTCACTTCTTCAGTCTCAGCTGACTGCAGGTTTCCCCAATATAAACAGCACATTGTATAATGTCATTGCATAATGACTGAAACCAGCCCACTGAAGGAACAATGGGCTGGGAGGTCAGTTCCTTCATCTTAATTATGCAATCTCTCATGACCATTGATCAACAACCACTGATCAATGGTCATGAGTACCATTCACAGAGAGTTCAGGAATGGCTGCAATCACATTTAGTATCCATTTAGCCACCTTTCTTTTCAAGGACTGCCATCAGCCTTTCATGCATGAAGTCAGTCAATTTCCTGATCTGTTGACCATCAATTGTTTGTGCAGCAGCAGCCACAGCTCCCAAGTGCTGTTTGAAGAGGCGTACTATCTTCCCTCTCTGTAAATCTCACCCTTCAGAAGGGTCCACCAGTTCTCAGTAGGATTTAATTTAGGTCATTATTCTGTCAGCTTTGGGACTATAGCTGACTAGCCAAACGCTGGAGTACTTGGACACATGTGATGGTGCACTGTCCTGTATAAAAACAGAGGCCTTCTTGAATGCGGCTGACTTTTGTTCTGTACTATTGCTTGAAGAAAGTATCCTTTAGCAAGTTTGAATATTTATTTTAAGTCCATCTTCAACATGAAATGACCCAACTAGCTTATCCATGATAATAGCAGCATAAACACCTCCACCTTGTTGGTGTCTGACTCTAAGTGGTGCCCTTTGTCACTTTAGGATTCATCCATGAGCCTATCAAGATCCATCAAGATTGTTCTTTTCTCTTTCAGCCTCTTCCAGTCTAAGCAGGTGGCTCTGCCTCCCTGATCTTGGTTCTGTTGAAGATTTCATCATATTAAAGTTGAGTTCTGCTCAGAGGGGATCATCTGGCTGTTGGTATTTGTGCTAATACTGTAAGATCTTTACACGTGTATAACGGCTCTCATCTTCACTCTGTGTTAAACGACTGTTTGATTTTTAGAGTTCAACAAATAAATTCCGATTTTTCTGTTTTACAAAGTTTTCTGTCTGAAAACATGAGCTGTAGCTTAAGGCAGACTAACGTAGTGAGGTCTAATATATTAAAGTTTGGAGTTTGCTGCTGACCTTTGACCTGCAGGTGAACATCTGTCAGTCTGGGTTCTTCTCCCGTCACTCTGATGGTGCAGGTGTAGTTGCCGCTGTCAAAGATGTGGGGTTTCCTCAGAGTGAGGCTGAAGTCTCCAGTCTGCAGAGCGTCAGTCTTCATGGATGTTCGGTCTCTGTAATGCTGGTTTTGATCTGTCAGCTCGTCCTCTTCCTGCTGACGCTGGTGGACGGTTGGAGGTTTTAGGTCATGGCGGCTCCACACCACTGTGGTGGGTCCAGATACAAACGGGATCTGACAGGGCAGCTGGACTGACTCCGCCCCCTCGTACACCTCCAGGGTGAGGACTTGGTGGGACACTGTGAGGAGACAGAGACACAAACACAGCTACAACAAAGGCGACACAAAGGTTTTCTGCTTCATGTGCAGCAGCTAACATGTATACGCTCCCTCCTCTGCTCTTTCCAGAGTTCCTGTTTCTGTCCCTGCTGTTTGCTGAGAAGCCTGATTAACCTCTGACCTCTGATCTGTATCTTCAACAATGACCTCTGGCCTCATACCTGATTGTACAGCAAGTGTTTTAGTTTGTTGCTGACCTTTGACCTGCAGCTCTACTGTAGTCAGTGTCATTGTGTTTCCAGATGCAGTGATGGTGCAGGTGTAGTTGCCGCTATCAGAGATGATGGGGTTCCTCAGAGTGAGGCTGAAGTCTCCGGTCCTCAGAGAATCCGTCTTCATGGATGTTCTTCTCCTATAACGCTGGTTTTGGTCTCTCAGTTCATCTCCTGCATCATTACGCTCGTGGACGATTGGAGGATCGAGGTTGTGGCGAGCCCACACCAGAGTGGGCAAAGACGGTACAGAAGTGTCCTTGCAGGTCAGCAGGACAGACTCCACCCCCTCATACACCTCCAGAGCTGAGGCATGCTGGGAAACTGAGGACAGAGAGACAGAACCATGAATCAGCTGCGTGTGAGTCTAAACATGAACTCTGCATCAGTTCACTCAGAGACCTCTCAGAGTTTAGAGTCCATAAAAATCTGTGCTGATATAAAACATCAGCTACCCGAAGTCCTCAAATATAAATGAGATCCTCTGTTCTTAGATGTTATTGGACCTGAACTGAAAACATTAAAGAGGACAGAATAAACCCAGCCCACGCTGTCACGCTCTTTTACATTATTTTGTTGCTGCTCTCTGTGGTCAAGTAAAGTTAAGCAGTAAAACAAGGACACACATAAAAGCGTCTCTGTGGGCGATTTGAAGCCTGCCAGTGTTCAGGATACAGTCAGCTGTGGTTAATCTGGATGAACTGGTCCTTTAAACAGACCAGAGGCAGAGAAAACAGCGTGTGTCTGACAGGAAGTTTAACCACACAGTAATTAATGGTTATCATCGCTGTTACCATGGTTACATATTCATTAATGTTCACAAAGATCTCACTCTTCATGATCAACATCCATGTTCTCAGTAATGATGCTGTCATATTGCTGCAGTAACACTTTGACTCTAGGTGGAAATTATGTTTTTGACTTTAGTGAATGGATCAGAGAGTAAAATAAAAACATTGTGACCTCTGATGAGACAGCTTCTGTACAACTAAATATTTACTGTCAAACTGAGTCTGTGAGAGTTCAGGAGATCCTGACCCCTCCTGTCTGTGCTCCCACTGATTTATATCTAAAAATAATCAAGTTTAACCATCTAATGTGAAGTCTCCTCTCTCTTTATGTTACCTTTATCATAATTGCATCAGAATTTTTTAATTGATGTTTGGAGTTTTCAGGGTTTTAGTTTCCTTCTACTTTCCCCTTGGAGATGTTAGCATCAGTGGATGCAGAATATATGCAAGACTCAGCAGAGAAGCCTTGACTCTCAGCCATTATGATGGACAACATCAGATCCAGAAGAATCAGCAGAGATCAGAGCCCAGAGTTAGCAGCAGCAACAATAAATCATTGATCAATGTGATCAGAGCTGTTTCTGTGCTGTGGGGAACAAACCGGAGAGAGATTTATAGAAATATTGCTGCTGTTCATGTGAAGGATTAACTGAGAAGCAGCAGACTTTTCACATTTTAAAATCAAAACTGGAAGTTTAATGTTGGTCCAAGATGAGCTCAGACAGGATCCAGGAGGTTTTACTACCTGAAATAAAACCCTGAGGTTGTTTGTCCTTCTCCCAGTTCCTCTCAGCTCTTCTGCTTTGTGTTTTTATATCTCTGCTATGATCACTGAGCCATGGAGGGCATTATGTTTCTGATGTTTCACCTTCAAAGCGGCGATGTCATCAAGGACAAAACAAAAGAAAACAAAAGAAAAAAACAAAACAAAACCATCAGATTTGATGGTTTTGTTACAGACTTTTCAAAAAAGTGTTTTGCTTTACTTTCACAAATGTGGGGATTCAATTGTGTTAAAATGTACAAAACAGTGATGTCATGTTTTGTGACGAGGACCCAGGCACAGAGAGACTTGATGAATTTAAGAATCTTATGATTTAATAAAGACATTTGCAGACTTGCACAGAGATGGTAAAATTATGATGACCGATAACGGAGACGAAGACAACAGACGATGAGGACAGGGAGGATGCAGTAAAGAGTAAAGTGTATCTTGGCTGACTGGGCAGCTCTTTGGGTGCTCAGCACCCCTAAAAGCTCTGATCCTAGAATCGCCCCTGGTAAGAGCAGATGTGGATCCACAGCAAACATGTATGTTGGTCACAATCAATGAAAGAAGCTCAGAAAGCTCTTCAGTAAAACCAGTGTTAGAAATGAAACACACAGCACAGCATGCTGGGTACTTACAAGGACTCCCATCAGGCACAGGGAGGCACGTCCCCCTAACTACTCATGCTGATTAACACAACACACACATGTTACATGCACTTCTCTCCACGACCACTAGATGTCTCCACACTCTGTGCTGACTCCAATGAATGATCAGAGCTGCTGAGCCTGTTTGCAGACAGAGGAGGAGCTCCTGGTGATCCGTGTGGGACTAAAAAGCTCTGATAACGTCCATCCAGCAGCTGATAACAGGGACATTTGGTGCCATGTCAGAGCTGCACAGTCAATCATCAGTTTGGCTCTTTAGTTTGAAGAGTTCAAAGCAGCAGCAGAGAATCTAAAGTGTGTCACACAGCACCAAGTTTCCTTTGGTCACATATGAAATGTGAGTCAGAGCTTCAGCTACACAACAACACACACACAGCAGCTGATTGTAACATGAGCTCATCTGAAAGCCACCAAGAAGAATCCAGTGATTTGAAAGTTGCTGCTTTGGATTGTTAGTTTGATCTGAATGAGAATCCAGTGTTTGATGGAAATCTCCTCCTGCTGCACTTCAACACATTAAAGAGAGAGAGATGATGATGAGAGCAGAGAGAGGAAGGTGTACTTACCGTGCAGGAGGATCACAAACACCACAAACATCTTCATGTTCCTGTCAAACTCAGAGACTCTTTAAAAGCCCTTCAGGACATCAGCTCACAGCAGCTCTCACTTTCCTCTGCTGATCATCTACTGACACTCTCACACTGCTCACACTGTCACAGCTCAGAGTTCAGCTTCACACTTTGTTAAAGCACATCTGTGGAATGAAGTCCGGCCGGCCACAGATCACAAGAGGAGGACGTTCAGTCATTTGAAGTTTCATGCATAAGTGTGATTCTTCTTCATGCTGACATAAAGTAGACCAACAGGTGAGAAACTATGAGGAAGCTGGATGCCTTCTCATTCCTCAGAGGTGAGATGTTTGGCTTCACACACTAAATGTGAGCTCACTGAAAGCTGACAGAGAGAAGAGTCTCAAAACTATACATTCACAGGTGTGTATCAGGTGACTCATGTTGGTGTATTTAATGTTAAGTTTGGATGAACACATTTCAAATCTTAGTTTGTGCCCACTGATCACATCATACACAGCTGTAACCCTCAGGAGGCAAAACTCATAATACTGTGTAATGTTACATTATTAGTGTATATTGATTATATAGATTCTTAGTGACTGATGACAATTCTAACAGCTAATTAATTTACATAATGTGAATATAATAAAGCCTTCTTATCTCCAGAGTTGGGCAGTAACTACATGTTTCAGGTATCTGTACTTGAGTATTTTCTTTTCTTTTCAGGTGATGTATTTAAAGTAAAGAAAAGTGTGACTGGTTTCACAGTGGCTGTGGTTTCATGGTCACAGTTAACTTACATCAAGTGTCGCAGAGATTCATATGAACTTTAGCTGATGATGCTGAGATTCACTGAATGAATTGCACCTTCATACCAACTTCATACCATCTAGTAAACAGACAGCATAAACAGTAAACTGTCAGGGTAGAGGATGAAATCAGCCAGGACAGCTCATGAAACATCTGCTCACATCTGGTTGAATTCAGTCGTGTACATCCACAAAGAGCAGCAGGTCAGCTGATCGAAGCCTGTACACTAAGAAAATCTACTGCAGCTTTCAATAGAAATGATTGTGAGTTTGATTCTTTTCCCCACACTGAGACATCACAACCAATTGTAGGTTCCTCACCTGCTTAACCCACTTGAACCCCTGACTGTACACATTTACCTGTTTAGAGGCAAAGTCACCATCTACAATGTAGCAACAGAAAATAGAAATATAGTTTTATTTTACTTTGTTTTCTTTAGATTCAAATCGAGTATATTTAGAATAGAAAAAGGTAGACTAAAGTTTGTATTTCCATCTACTGATATTAATTTATCATATATACTAATAAAGCACAAAGTTCAGATAGCTTTGCACAAACGTCCTCCAAAGAGCTACTTTTACTTTATTACTCTGAGTACTTTTTTCTTTTACTTGAGTGAAGAAGTTGAATCGGTACTTCTACTTTTACTGGAGTATTTTTAATAGTAGTATTTGTAGTTAAACTTAAGTACTGAATGTCTGTACTTTTGCCAAGTCTCCTCATGTCCTGATGTGTTTACCTGTCCAAGCGTGCACAGGTGAGTCTGACTCTCTGAGCTCAGCAGGATTCAGCCTGAAGCTTCTGCAGTGAGACAGCACCCTGACCCCATCTGTTTAAACCTTCACCTGCTTCTTATTACACTTAATGGTCTGGTCTGTGTTTGATATGAGACTCACTTATATATTTCTTATTTTAATCCACAGCTCAGTTTGCTCTTTTAAGTTAAACCAATTTTCCTCCTCTTGCTGTCAGAGTGGTTACTGAACATGAACTCTGATCTCTGAGTGAGAGCAGCACAGACTGAATACCAGGATAACAAACTGATATACTGCTTATTTTCATAGTTTATTACAGATTCACATCATGCGTTAAGTTCAAAGACCAACACCAAACCATAGATGAGATGTGGAAAAAAGCAAAAATATGTTTAAAATACAAATATAACAGTGTGTTTTAATAACACGTGCCTTATAATGCCTGTTAAAACCTGCCTGATGACACATGACACAAAGAAATCTGTGCTTTAACGCAACCTGAAAGCTGATGATGATTTAACAGCAGATTTATTGCAGCTATAACTATTAATTAATAGCAATATTAAAAAATTGAACTATTTATTTGAACTTGATACTTGAGCAAACTCCTGATCAAACACTCTTCTCCTCATGCTGTTGCTGTGCTGTCAGGTTTAAAATTTAACAATAAATATTTCTATTTCTTCAGTAACAACACCTGGATTATATTCACTCTTTATTCATCATCATCATCATCATCATCATCATCATCATCATCATTTATTTATATAGCACTTTAAAAACACACCTGGTAGACCAAAGTGCTGTACAATACTAATATGCACATTGTAATAAAAAAATAAAAGAAATAAAAAAATAAAAGAATAAAAAATAAAAATAAAAAAAATCAGTTACCCACAGAGTTAAAAGCCAAGGAATAAAAATAGGTTTTTAATAAAGACTTAAAAACTGGCACTGATGTAGCCTGTCTAATATGGAGAGGAAGGTTATTCCAAAGCATCGGCGCTGCAACAGAGAACGCCGGGTCTCCTCTAAGTTTCCGCCGTGACTTTGGGACAGAAAGCAGCGACTGCTCAGCTGACCGAAGGGAACGAGTGGGGACGTGGGGCTTCAACAAGTCAGCCAAATAAACAGGTGCCAGACCATTTAGAGATTTAAAAACCAATAAAAGGACTTTAAAACGGATCCTAAATTCAATTGGAAGCCAGTGTAGAGAGGCCAATATCGGAGTGATGTGATCAAATTTTCTTCTGCCAGTTAAAAATCGTGCCGCAGCATTTTGCACTAATTGCAAGCGTGACAAAGTGCCCTGCCCAACCCCTATTAAAAGAGAATTACAATAATCTAAACGTGAGGTAATAAAGGCATGAATAACACTTTCCAAGTCACGCTTGGAAAGAAAGGGCTTAACCTTTGATAAACGTCTCAGGTGATAAAATGCTGATTTTACCACCCCGTTTACATGGTCATCAAAGGTAAATGCAGAATCAATTTTAACTCCGAGATTTGTGATCGAACTCTTTAGTTGGGAAGTTAAAGCTGCAAGATCAACATCCGGAGTATGAGAAGAACGATTTGGGCCAAATAAAATTGCTTCTGTCTTCCGATCATTAAAATTTAAAAAGTTTTTTGCCATCCATGCTTTGACATCAGTAAGGCAGTCAAGCAGAGGTCGAGTTGGGAGACTATCAGAAAGACTAAAGGGTAAGTAGAGCTGGCAGTCATCTGCGTATAGATGGAATGGCACTCCATGTTTCCAGAAAATCGCGCCAAGAGGCAAAAGGTACAATGAAAACAATAACGGCCCAAGAATGGATCCCTGTGGCACACCCCAAAGCAGAGGGGCCACAGAGGATGAAGCCGACCCCAACTTAACACAAAAGGTCCTATTTAAGAGATAGGACTTTAACCACAAAAGAGCCAAACCAGAAATTCCCACACAGTGCTGTAAGCGGGAGATCAACAAATCATGATCCACTGTGTCAAATGCAGCGGTCATGTCCAACAAGACCAGCACTGCATATTTACCATGGTCTGTGGCTATCAGGATGTCATTCATAACTTTTACGAGGGCTGTCTCCGTACTGTGGAATGGCTTAAAGCCGGACTGAAAGATTTCTGACAATTTAGAGTCATTCAAGTAGTCCATCAACTGAGTATAAACAATCCTTTCCAGAATCTTACTAAGAAAGGGAAGCTTAGAGATGGGTCTAAAATTGGATATGACTGAACTGTCTAAGCCCGGTTTCTTAAGTAAAGGATGTATGACTGCATGCTTAAATTCCCTAGGTACTTGACCAGACAAAAGACTAGTATTAATAATGTTCAGAATGTGTGGTCCAATGATAGGAAATACCTTTTTAAGAAAACGGGGAGGAACAACGTCATTAGGAGAGCCACACGGTTTAGCATTCAACACAAGTTTCTCTAAGTCAGATAAAACAATTGGTAGAAAAGCAGAGAACAGACTTGAGCAAGAACCATGCATGGCTGGGTCAGCAGTAGGTAGAGTCGGAGGTCTCAAACTAGCAACCTTGTCCACAAAATAATTAAGAAACTTATTGCACATAACCGCAGAAGAGTGCAAAAGAATATAGCCTTCCGGATTAATTACAGAATTTATAGTGTTATATAAAACACGAAGGTTATGCAAGCTGGCAGCAATAAGTTGAGAAAAATAGGAGTGCTTGGCAGCCTTTACTGCTCTCTGATAGACTTTCCAGCTAGTCTTAAGAGCTTCCATAGAGACATCTTTTTTCCACCGTCTTTCACATCTTCTACATTCTTTTCTAGTGGCTCTGGTAAAATCAGTTAGCCAAGGACTAGCCTTTGGCTTGCATTGTCTGAATATAAAAGGAGCGACAACGTCGAGGACAGATTTACAAGCAGAATCCAAATACGAAACTAATCCATCTGAGGTGGACAACTCAGGAGGATAAGAAATAAATTGGTCAAACAATATGGAAAACCGCTGGGCGGTATCTGAGCCAAAAGCACGATAACATCGAGCAGGTACAGCCTGTTTAACAACAGGATTAAAAGGAACAATATCACATAAAATAGGCATATGGTCAGAGAACACCGCAACCTCGATGAGTACGTTATGGACAGATAAACCATGTGATAAAACCAAGTCCAGTGTGTGACCACGTTCTTGAGTGGCACCTTTAACAGACTGAACAAAATTAAAAGAGTTCACTAAGTCCAGAAAGTCCTTAGCCAGGGGCTTCCCCGGGCAGCAGACGTGTATATTAAAATCACCAAGTAAAAGGATCTGGTCATACCGTGATGTACAGTCAGCAAGAAACTCTGCGAACTCGGATAAAAAGTCCTTATTATATTTTGGGGGCCGATAAACAATCGCACACAACAGTGAAGACGAGTGGCCCAGTTCGCACAAACAGAGTTCAAAACTGGTGTGGCGTGTCGATGGGGATAGCTGCTTAAAGTCAAGATGTGCCTTAAAAACAACAGCTAGCCCTCCTCCGCAACCAGAAACTCTCGGAACACTAAAGAAGGCACAGCCAGCCGGCAGTAATTCAGAGAAGGCACTTAACTCACCGGGTGGAATCCAAGTTTCAGTCAAGCAGAGAAAATCCAGCACACGGGAAGAGAAAAATTCCTTCAAAATAAATGTCTTATTTGCCACCGATCTGGCGTTAATTAAACCCAACCTGAGAGGAATAGGCTCGGGAGCTTCCGAGGCGGTAACAACCAGATCCACAGGTCAGAGGTTTTTTCGGTCCACTCCACGCCAACGCAGATGTCGGAGAGGAGAGGGTTTTGCAGAACCCTTCCCAAGAGATCCCACAACAGGAACCAAGCAGGAGTCCACCGGGTCCAAAGCACGCAACGGCACCAAGAGTCGCGGGCAGGATCGACAAATTGAGCGAAGCTCATGAGGCTCATGAGCTTTATTCAGAACCAAGTCCTCTCTGATAACAAATGCAATAACTAATTATTAATTCACAAAGAGTATTTCCCTTCCTCCTTCAAGAGAAAATATATTGTTCAAGTATAGTAGTACTGGGAGGAGTAGTACTGTTCAGCTCAGTATAGAATAAAAAGAAAAGTCCACAGTCTGTTAGTCTAGTCTGTTTCTAACCTTCCCTCATACGTTTACAATTAAAGCCTCATCATTAAATCTGTATTTCCAACACTGTGTGAATTTCCATGACATCAGAGGCAGAGATGGGCAGTAACGCGTTACAAGTAACCCGTTACTAATCCAATTACTTTTTCCAAGTAACGAGTAAAGTAAGGGATTACTATTGCAAAAAAGGTCATTAGATTACTGTTACTTTCCCGTAAGCACACTGCGTTACTGCGTTACTAAACCGTGATTTCGTTTGCGAGTGTCTCATGACAATGACGTAAGCGAGTGCGACGTTCATGGCAACAGGTGTGTGCAGATCAAAAACGGATAAAATAACGAGTGCGGGAGAGAGTATGACCGTGCAGCGTTTAAAGTGTGGACGTACTGACCTTACTTTGAGTTTGATTCTGTAAAAAGTGACAAAAACATTAGTGTCTGTTGTTTACTGTGTGGGAAGAAAACTTCTTTTTACACCAAAAAAACCCCCTAAACTTCCGAGCAAGCACCGAATACGCTGCCACAGGAATGTGAAATTCATAGAGAAACTCCCGGATCCTTCCACTTACATGACTGCTGTGACACACCTGCACCAGGGCAAACCTCCACCTGGCCCACTCCTGCTATACAGGTGACTTTAGAGCAACAGGAACACAAGTCTTTGATTTTATTTATTTTCTGCTGTGTTTTACTTGATTCTATTTGAAAAAGTGAGTGTAAACACAAAAACTGTTTTATTTTATTTTATATGCTAGATTATATGCTGGAAAATATGTTTAAATGTTAAACTGTCAGGGCTCTGTGTGTGGGCAGGAGGAGATGTGGATCCAAATGCAGGACTCTGAGACGAAATGTAACTGAAAACCACAACTTTTACTGCTGGCACAAAACAAAAACAGAAACCAATGTCAGGAGGAGTAAAGTGTTATGCTGCTATTATTTGCTGCTATTTTTATGATCATCATTACCATTTGATTATTAATAGTGATGTTGCATTCAGATGCATTCAGATGTTCAAATATATTGGTATTATATTAGTCTTTATTACAAGTCCAGTAAGAACCACTTTAAACTGTTGAGTTGAATCTATAATTTTAAAGGCTTTTGAATGTTTTTATATTCTTACACTGAAGTCTTCAGTGGGTGAGAAACTGAGCTGCAGGGACAGGAAATATACTCTGTGCCAAAATAAGACAGGAAGTTACATGTTTTTGAAGTTGCATGCTTTGCTGAAGTGAAACTGAAAGGAGTCTGAGTTGGTTTGTCATTTTATTATGCATTTATCTTTTATTAAGCTTTGATTAAGCTTTAAGTAGTTGTATTAGATTGAAACATTTGTTTTATATATTTTACATGTAAGTCAAGATTATTACAGACATACACACACATAGTTTCAGTTGTGTACGTGCTGGCCTTCTGTCTGGTGGAAAGGTTACAAGGTTTAGCTGATGAAGGGAAGGGTGAAATAAAGGACAGCACACACACACCCACATACACACACATATTAGATAGACTCATTTATATAGGTAAGAGTTTAATTATGTTTTGCTTGCAACTGCAAAATTGTGCCTGCATGAGTGACAGTTTGTGCAGAACGTGGGCCTGATGTTCCAGAAGATAACCCTGGGCAGGATGGTGACAGGAAGCACCTGGGTTCGAGCCGAAGACAATGTTCTTTTTTAAACTGTGTTCAAAGTTAACTGAACGTTTGTGGTTTTGGATTGACGTATGCTGTATTGAGTCTGCCTGGCAACAGGCAGACTGCCAACCCTATAAAGTCTTTGTTCTGACTATTGTAAGATAGTTCAACACTGAAATCTGCACAAGTGTTGGACTCCACATGTGTGCACATTAAAATCTTCGTCTAATTGCACCAGGCCGGATCAGTGGTTATTATTTTTGGATTCCTCCTCAATATTAGAACCTTAACACCAAACAAAACAAAACAGAAACCAAACATGAAAACACTAACTGGAACACACAGGCAGGATCTGAGGGTACGACGTGACACTGAGCACAGGAAAACACAGGACTAATATACACAGGGTGGTAATCAAGGAATGGGCAACAGGAGGGAGACACACCTGGGAGAAATTGGACTAACGAGACAGGAGGAGCAAAGCTGTACACACTGACATAAGACAAAGACTTTTACAATAAAACAGGAAACAAGAAACCACTAAACAAAGACGCAGACACGACACTGAGAGACAGACTAGACACTGAACTAAACCTGCAATAAACATGAGAACACAAAACCTAAGAACTAATCCCTAAACAAGAATAAATGAAACATAGATTCACAATAATAATAATATTCATCATCATCATCAACACAAGCACCACAATAAGAAAGGAATCCAAAATGCGAAAACACACCAAAACATAACTCAAAATACTGGGTCAAACTGACCCAGAACCGTGACATAAACAGAGTTCTTCCGGTCAGAGAATGTTGCATAAAATTAAATTTTTGCTTGAAGCATAAAGTTTAAAGATTAAAACTAACAAAACTAGTCTTGATGCATTCTCAATCATCCAGGTAAGTAAATCTCCAAAATTGGTCCACCCCAAGGATCGGGTCCCTCGACACAAACAGAGTAACGTAGTGTATGCTGTTAAGTGTCAGGAGGATTGCCAGGATTTATCTACCTCATCAGGCCAGGACTCTGCAGTCTATTTACACCTACAGACCAGTGGACACTCTTTCAGTGATGAGGATGTTCACATCCTGGACAGGGAGTAACGCTGGTTTGAGCGCGGAGTCAAGGAGGCCATTTATGTGAAAAGGGAAAGACCATCTCTGAATCGAGGAGGGGGCCTAAGGGTACATCTTTCGCCATCTTACAATGCTGTGATTGCAGCCATTCCCCAACTCTCTGTGAATGGTACTCATGGCCATTGGTCAGTGGTTGTTGATCAATGATCATGAGAATTTGCATAATTATGATTAAGGAACTGACCTCACAGCCCATTGTTCCTTCAGTGGGCTGGTTTCAGTCATTATGCAAATGTACTGTTTATAAGATTGGGGAAACCTGCAGTCAGCTGAGACTGAAGAAGTCACTTGGATGAGTGACGTTTCTCCCACTGAAAAGGAGGAAGTAATCAGTAATTAGTTACTGATTACTTTTTTCAAGTAACTTGACCAACACTGGTCAGAGGCGCGAGCTGCACCTGAGTGTGAGTTCCTTAGTTTTAGTAGGCAGAAAGTGGGGGATATTGCTGCTATTAATTGTGTGTGTCCAAGGTTTATTGAAAGGAATGTCACTAAGTTGATATGTTGAAATGAAGCTGTGTGGCATAGGTAGAGTTCAGTGTCTGGATTTTGTAATGTTTAAAAGAAAAATGGAGAATAATCAATTAATACAATGTGTTGATGTGGATGGAAAGAAAAGACAGCCAAAACCGACTGGTAAGGCATTGGAGAATCAGAATGAAACGCTTCAAACAGAACGTCACACTAAGATGAGTAAAATTAAAAATGTCAGAAAGGTTATTAAAGAATTGAAGCAATCTGAGGATAATGTTTCCACTGCTCAGGCTCGGTTAGAGGATTTGACTGCATTGCTTAATAAGGCAACTCACTTGCATGAAACATTGCTTCACCAAGGAGACCAAGAAAAAAATAATCTGCTTATAACTGTGTGTCCACATAATACTGAGTTCATGGAAGAGATAAAGAAATGGCTTTATAATGCAAAGGGAAACCCACAGAGTACAAGTCAGGTGTCTGAGCTTGATCTGCCACAGTTAAATCTGCCTGGTGTTGATTCTTCTGATGTATTACCTGCTGGAAATGGTTCTGGTGCTTCTAGGCAGACTAGGAATGTTGGTAAAGGTGCTGCTATATGTGATGTTAAGTGATAGCATCTCTAATGTTGGAAACAGAGGTGGTTGGAGAAGTAGATCATCACTCAGTGGCTCCATAGTTTCATCTGCCTTGTCAGCATGCATAAAGGCAGAGGCTGACAAGGCCGCCCTTCTTGTCCGACAGGGGTTGTTGAAAGAAAAGCATGCTTTGGAAGAACAAGAAATACAGCTTGAGAAAAGAAAGGAGCTGCTCAGCAGCAAAGGTGAATGTTTTAAAAGCTTCTGAAATGTCTCAAGTCTCAAGTGCTGTTAATGGTAATGGAATGAACTCTTATGTAGGAAGGGAACATAGGAGGTTAGGTGTTTTAAATCCTAATGCTCAGATGTTCAAACCTGTGTTACCAGAGCGACCCTAACAGGGTGTTGGTGCAAGTGATCATCAAGCGCAGCATGTATTGGATGTAGGGCCCAAGGTTAAAAATATTTCTCAGCCCAAGGTCGTTTCGTTGGAATAGTCAGAGACAAAGTTACATCAAGTATTTCCAGGTGCAGTTTCGACAACGCCGATGATGTCGCAGCCTCAGGCACAATCAAAACATCTTACACCAACAGCGCAAGGTTGTGAGGGTCATGATCATCTAGTCACTGTTTTGAAGAATCAAAATGAAATTACAACTTTGTTGGCTGAGCGACAGTCTCTGTTTTTGCTACCAAGTCATGACATTCATTTCTGTGATGGTGATCCTTTGCAATATCAAACCTTTATGAGAGCTTTTGAGCACATTGTAGTGAGTCAAGCTCGGAGTGCAAAGGATTGTTTATATTTTCTCGAGTGTAGCACTGGTGGTGCGATACAAGTAGTAGGCATGTAAGAGCTGTTAGTGCTGTTTCTAGCCTTCTTTGCATGTAGTACAGGCAGTATAGTTACCTTTAACTGCAGTACGAGGACAGAAGGGAAATATGGGTCAGATCAGACAGGTTCTAGGTTTGTAGGAGCCAAGTGTGTCTGACAACAGGGGACTCGCACACAGTAGGTGTAGAAAACAAAATTGCATTTATTAGCAATTATTAAAGTTTAGCAGGTTGTGCACATTTAAGTGACCAGGTTCCCAATTCAACTTTTCTTCATTTACTTGGTCTAAGCTTTTTCTTATTTGTCACTTTTAATTTTTGTTACTATTCTTATGTCTCTGTCTGTTATTTCTTTAAATGCAAGAGGTTTAAGAAAGTGTTAAACGTAAGGCTATTTTTTTTGTTTTGCAAACAGTTCAACTCAGATTTCTGTTTTATACAAGAGTCTCATTCAACAGAACAAGAAAAAACATTTTGGAGATCGCAAGTGGGAGATGATCTGTGGATGTCCCATGGTACAGAGCATGCTGCTGGTGTTTGCATACTTAAAGGAAGATTTAATGGTAACATTTTGAATTCTGACATAGATAAAGATGGTCATTATATTTTTCTAATAGTTGAGGCTGCACACTCTATGTATATTTTAGTCATTGTGTATGGTTTTAACTGTCAGAGGGAGAATAAACTATATTTTGATAGGTTGGAGGAGCGCCTACTGCGCTGGTTATCTAAATATCCCAATTCTTTTATAATTTTTGGTGGAGACTTTAATACAGTGTTTAACAGCTGGCCTTCTAGAAGTTCAGACTCTAACTCATTCATAAGACTGTTTGCACAAAGATTCAACTTAGTCGATTCTTGAAGGGATTCTCATTCATCTCAGATATTCAATTCAATTCAATTCAATTCAATTTTATTTATATAGCGCCAAATCACAACAAAAGTCGCCTCAAGGCGCTTTATATTGTACAGTAGATAGCACAATAATAAATACAGAGTTTAACCCAACAATCATATGACCCCCTATGAGCAAGCACTTTGGCGACAGTGGGAAGGAAAAACTCCCTTTTAACAGGAAGAAACCTCCGGCAGAACCAGGCTCAGGGAGGGGCGGGGCCATCTGCTGCAACCGGTTGGGGTGAAAGAAGAAAAACAGGATAAAGACATGCTGTGGAAGAGACACAGAGATTAATAACAGATATGATTCGATGCAGAGAGGTCTATTAACACATAGTGAGTGAGAAAGGTGACTGGAAGGAAAAACTCAATGCATCATGGGAATCCCGGCAGCCTCGTCTATTGCAGCATAACTAAGGGAGGATTCAGGGTCACCTGGTCCAGCCCTAACTATATGCTTTAGCAAAAAGGAAAGTTTTAAGCCTAATCTTGAAAGTAGAGATAGTGTCTGTCTCCCGAATCCAAACTGGAAGCTGGTTCCACAGAAGAGGGGCCTGAAAACTGAAGGCTCTGCCTCCCATTCTACTTTTAAATACTCTAGGAACAACAAGTAAGCCTGCAGAGCGAGAGCGAAGTGCTCTAATGGGGTGATATGGTACTACAAGGTCATTAAGATAAGATGGGGCCTGATTATTTAAGACCTTGTATGTGAGGAGCAGGATTTTGAATTCAATTCTGGATTTAACAGGAAGCCACTGAAGGGAAGCCAAAACAGGAGAAATATGCTCTCTCTTTCTAGTCCCTGTCAGTACCCTTTGTTATGATTTAATGTTGTCAGTGTTTTGTTTTGTGTTATGTTTAAGGATTTGTTCTCGTTTCCTGTTTTATTGTGAAGGTCTGCGTCTCATGTGAGTGTGTTCAGTTTTACCTCTGTCTCGTCTTGTTGATTATTCCCAGCTGTGTTCCCCACCTGTGTGCAATCTCCCTGTGTTTCCCTGTGTGTATTTAAGTCGCGTCCTCTGTCTTTGTAGTTTGGCTGGCCCGTCTGTGTATCCACCATGTCTCATCCGTGTGTTTCCCTGCTGCCCAACCGTCATCTGTTTTCTGCTGGCTGTTATTCGTGTTCAGGTTTGTGTTTCTGTTCAGGGTCAGTAGTTTAGTTTTTCCCAGTATAGTTTAGTTCTCCGTTCACCATTTTGTCCATCTCTTTTGTTGTGTTTGCCTTAGTGGCACCAGCCATTTTTAGCCGATCTGGTTGTCCATTTTAAGATAAAACCTCTTCTCACCCACAACCTGGTATTCATCATCTTTTATGTTGCGGCTATGAGCCGGGTTGTAACAGAATTGGGGGCTCGTCCGGGACACATTCGTCCTCGCTGGAGGGTCCGGAGGACCGCTTCAGCATTCTGTTTCAGCTGGAGGGTCCGAGGGGCCTGTCCAGCCTTCATTCGTCTCCACTGGAGGGTCCGAGGGACCGCTTCAGCCTTCCGTTTCCGCTGGAGGGGTCCAAGGGGCCTGTCCAGCCAACATTCGTCTTCGCTGGAGGGTCCGAGGGGCCTGTCCAGCATTTGTCCGTCTTCGCTGGAGGGTCCGAGGGACCGCTTCAGCATTCCGTCTTCGCTGGAGGGTCCAAGGGGCCTGTCCAGCCATCATTCGTCTTCGCTGGAGGGTCCGGAGGACCGCTTCAGCATTCTGTTTCAGCTGGAGGGTCCGAGGGGCCTGTCCAGCCTTCATTCGTCTCCGCTGGAAGGGTCCAAGGGGCCTGTCCAGCCAACATTCGTCTTCGCTGGAGGGTCCGAGGGGCCTGTTCAGCCTTCGTCCGTCTTCGCTGGAGGGTCCGAGGGACCGCTTCAGCATTCTGTTTCAGCTGGAGGGTCCGAGCGGCCCGTCCGGCATTCGTCTGCCTCCACTGGAGGGTCCGAGGGACCGCTTCAGCATTCCGTCCGCCTGCAGAATAGCGGCCAGTGCCTTGTGTGCTGGTCCTCCAGGACTACAGCATTCATGGCTCTCTAGGTCATGGATCAAACATTTTCATTTGGGGTTAAATGTTTGATTTTTGGGTGGGGGGAAATGTTATGATTTAATGTTGTCAGTGTTTTGTTTTGTGTTATGTTTAAGGATTTGTTCTCGTTTCCTGTTTTATTGTGAAGGTCTGCGTCTCATGTGAGTGTGTTCAGTTTTACCTCTGTCTCGTCTTGTTGATTATTCCCAGCTGTGTTCCCCACCTGTGTGCAATCTCCCTGTGTTTCCCTGTGTGTATTTAAGTCGCGTCCTCTGTCTTTGTAGTTTGGCTGGCCCGTCTGTGTATCCACCATGTCTCATCCGTGTGTTTCCCTGCTGCCCAACCGTCATCTGTTTTCTGCTGGCTGTTATTCGTGTTCAGGTTTGTGTTTCTGTTCAGGGTCAGTAGTTTAGTTTTTCCCAGTATAGTTTAGTTCTCCGTTCACCATTTTGTCCATCTCTTGTTGTGTTTGCCTTAGTGGCACCAGCCATTTTTAGCCGATCTGGTTGTTCATTTTAAGATAAAACCTCTTCTCACCCACAACCTGGTATTCATCATCTTTTATGTTGCGGCTATGAGCCGGGTCGTAACACCTTGCTGCAGCATTTTGGATCAGCTGAAGGCTTTTCAGTGAGTTTTTAGGACATCCTGATAATAGTGAATTACAGTAGTCCAGCCTGGAAGTAATAAATGCATGAACTAGTTTTTCAGCATCACTCTGAGACAGGATATTTCTAACTTTAGAGATGTTGCGCAAATGGAAGAAAGCAGTCTTACATATTTGTTTAATGTGTGCGTTGAAGGACATGTCCTGGTCAAAAATGACTCCAAGGTTCCTCACAGCATTACTGGAGGCCAAGGTAATGCCATCCAGAGTAAGACTCTGCTTAGATACCATATTTCTAAGATTTTCAGGGCCGAGTACAATAACCTCAGTTTTATCTGAATTAAGAAGCAGAAAGTTAGCAGCCATCCAGGTCTTTATGTCTTTAAGACATTCCTGCAGTTTAACTAATTGGTGTGTGTTACCTGGCTTCATGGATAGATAGAGCTGCGTGTCACCTGCATAGCAGTGAAAATTTATGCTATGTCTTCTAATGATGCTGCCTAAGGGAAGCATGTACAATGTAAATAGAATTGGTCCTAGCACCGAACCCTGTGGAACACCATAATTGACCTCAGTGTGTGAAGAGGACTCTCCATTTACTTGAACAAATTGGAGTCTATTAGATAGATATGATACAAACCACTGCAGTACAGTACCTGTAATACCTACAGCATGTTCTAATCGCTCTAATAGGATATTATGGTCAACAGTATCGAACGCAGCACTGAGGTCTAGCAGGACAAGCACAGAGATGAGTCCACTGTCAGAGGCCATAAGAAGATCATTTGTAACCTTCACTAAAGCTGTTTCTGTGCTGTGCTGAGCTCTGAAACCTGACTGAAACTCTTCAAATAAGCCATTCCTCTGCAGATGATCTGTTAGCTGTTTGACAACTACTCTTTCAAGGATTTTTGATATGAAAGGAAGGTTGGAGATTGGCCTATAATTAGCTAAGACAGCTGGGTCTAGAGATGGCTTTTTAAGTAAAGGTTTAACTACAGCCAGCTTGAAGGCCTGTGGTACATAGGTTGATCATATTTAAGATTGAAGCATTAATTAATGGCAGGACTTCTTTGAGCAGTTTTGTAGGAATGGGGTCTAAAAGACACGTTGATGGTTTGGAGGAATTAATTATTGAAGTTAACTCAGAAAGATCAATTGGAGAAAAGAGTCTAACTTAACATCGATGGTACTAAAAGTAGCTGTAGATAATATTACATCTGTGGGATGATTATTGGTAATTTTTCTCTAATGATAAAAATTTTATTTGTGAAGAAGTTCATGAAGTCATTACTAGTTAACGTTAAAGGGATTGTTGGCTCAGTAGAGCTCTGGCTTTTGTCAGCCTGGCTACAGTGCTGAAGAGAAACCTGGGGTTGTTCTTATTTTCTTCAATCAGTGACGAATAGTAAGATGTTCTGGCTTTGCGGAGGGCTTTCTTATAAAGCAGCAAACTATTTCTCCAGGCTAAATGATGATCCTCTAAATTTGTGACACGCCATTTCCTCTCCAGCTTACGAGTTATCTGCTTTAGGCTACGTGTTTGAGAATTATACCACGGAGTCAGGTACTTGGATTTGAGGCCTTAGTTTTCACAGGAGCTACAGTATCCAGAGTCGTGCGTAGTGAGGAGGTAAAATTATTAACAAGATAATCGACCTCTGTTGGAGTAGCGTTCAGATAGCTGCTCTGCTCTATGTTGGTACAGGGCATTGAAGATGATAACAGTGGGTGGATTATATTCTTAAACTTAGTTACAGCACTTTCAGAAAGACATCTACTTTGATAAAGTCTACTCTCCACTGCTGTGTAATCAATTATTGTAAATGTTATCAGGAAATGATCAGACAGCAGAGGGTTTTCAGGAAACACTGTTAAGTGTTCAGTTTCTATGCCATATGTTAAAACAAGATCTAGAGTGTGATTAAAGTGGTGGGTGGGTTCTTTTACATTTTGAGAGAAGCCAATTGAGTCTAATAACAGATTAAATGCCATGTTGAGGCTGTCATTTTTAGCATCTACATGGATGTTAAAATCACCCACAATAATTATTTTATCTGAGCTGAGCACTAAATCAGATAAAAGTCTGAGAAATCAGAGAGAAACTCTGTGTAAGGCCCAGGTGGACGATAGATGATAACAAGTAAGACTGGTTTCTGAGTTTTACAGCTGGGGTGGACGAGGCTAAGCATCAGGCTTTCAAATGAATTAAAAGTCTGTTTTGGTCTTTCGTTAATTAATAGACTGGTGTGAAAAATTGCTGCCACACCGCCCCCTCGGCCTGTGCTTCAGGATTTCTGGTAGTTAGAATGACTCGGGGGTGTTGATTCATTTAAACTAACATACTCATCCTGCTGCAACCAGGTTTCTGTAAGGCAGAGTAAATCGATTTGTTGATCAATTATTAAGTCATGTACTAACAGACTTGGAGGAGAGAGACCTAATATTTAATAATCCACATTTCACTGTTTTACTCTTTGGTTCAGATGTGGATACTGTATTGTTCTTTCTTTGTGATATTTTATGTTTAAGTTGTTTATTGCTGGTTTTTGGTTTGTTGTTTGTCTTTTTGGGAGCTGACACAGTCTCAGTGGAGATGGGTTTTGGGGGTAGCAGGAGGAGAGAAGCTGCAGAGAGGCGTGTAAGACTGCAACTCTGCTTCCTGGTCCCAACTCTGGATAGTCATATTTTGGGGGTTTAATAAATTGGTCCATATTTCTAGAAATGAGAGCTGCTCCATCCAAAGTGGGATGGATGCCGTCTCTCCTAACAAGACCAGGTTTCCTCCAGAAGGTTTGCCAATTATCTATGAAGCCCACATCGTTTCTGGGACACCACTCAGACAGCCAGCAATTTAAGGAGAACATGCGGCTAAACATGTCACTCCTGGTCTGATTGGGGAGGGACCAGAGAAAACTACAGAGTCCGACATTGTTTTGGCAAAGTTACACACCGATTCAATATTGATTTTAGTGACCTCCGATTGGCGTAACTGGGTGTCATTACTGCCGACGTGAATTATGATCTTACTGTATTTACGTTTACCCTTAGCCAGCAGTTTTAAATTTCCTTCAATGTCGCCTGCTCTGGCCCCTGGAAGACAATTGACTATGGTTGCCGGTGTCTCTAGCTTCACATGTCTGAGAACAGAATCACCAATTACCAGAGTTTGACCCCGGCGGGTGTGTCACCGAGTGGGGAAAAGCGGTTGAACACATGAACAGGTTGGTGGTGTACCTGGGGCTTCAGTTTAAGACTATGCTTCCTCCTCACCGTCACCCAGCCGCCCTCTTTCCCCAGCTGCTTGGGGTGTGCCGGGGAACAACTAGCGGGCCTCGCTATCTTCGGCTGCACCAGCTACAGGGGCCTGGCTAGCTACGGGTGAATGAAGGGTGCGGCCCGAGTCTCCAATTCAGTAATCCTGGCCTCCAGAGCTGCAAATATGCTACATTTGTTACAGGTATCATTACTGCTAAAGGAGGCCGAGGAGTAACTAAACATCTGACACAATGAGCAGGAAAGTGCAGGAGGGACAGGTGAAGTAGCCATGGTGCTAACGAGTCAGCTACAAGGTAAGCTAAGCTAGCGAAACAGTAAAGAGACAGTGAGTGAATACTTTGGCTATAAATTAGGTAGTGAGTACACAGAAAGGGTGATTCAGATGAAGCACGTTAAGATTATACTATGAAAAAGGGATGTATCAAAAGATTTAAATTAAATTGCTAAGCAGAAAAGCTACTCAGAAACACCACTGTGTTTGAGCAGGAACAGGAAGTGATACTCTACCACAAAGCGAGCGAACACCAAGTGACAGCGCCAGATAGCTTACACTTGGTGTAATAAGACTCAAACCAGGCACTCACGTATCGATTATTGGCTTATCTCAAAAGATTTAGAAAAAGTTCAAACGGATATTTATCCTACACCACTCTCAGATCACAAAATGGTTAGCTTATCGAGCCCATTGTCATCCTCCCTAATCACTAAAACCTCTTACTGGAAGCTAAATAGTACCATTCTTGAGCATAAAGAAGTGATTTGTGAAGTTCAGAGATTCATTAAACTTTATTGGAATAAAGCTCTCACAGATAATACATTTTGTAGCAACTGGGAACTTTTGAAATATGAAATTGGAAAATTCTTTAGAAAATATAGCAGTGATTTGGCAAAAAAAGAAGATCTGAGGAGACACAAGTGATACGAAGAAGGAGAGCAGAATTCAGCCAATTTTTTCAGACTTGAAAAGCATCAATCTAACACCAACTCTATCCTACAACTAAATATTAATGGGACATTTTCTAATGATAAGGATACCATAGCAAAATATTGTTCAAACTTTTATTGCAAACTTTATTCTTCTAGTTATTGCCCTGTAGCTTGTCTGATTTTTTTTTTAATTCTTTAGACAAAATTACTCAGCTGAATGAGGAGGATAGTCAGCTTTGCGACAGATCAGTTTCTTTGATCGAGGTTGCAGATGCTATAAAACATCTAAAGATTAACAAATCACCTGGACCTGACGGCCTTACTGCCAAGTTTTACAAACAGTTCGCTGACAGTTTAGCCCCGTTTCTTTTAGAAGTTTTTAAGGAAAGTATGGATAGAGGTGCACTCCCTCCCACTTTATGTCAAGGTTTGATCACCCTCATTCCAAAACCAGGAAAGGATCCTTCGGTCTTAGACAATTGGCGACCAATCTCTTTACTGAATAATGATTATAAGATATTGGCACAAATTCTGGCTAATAGAATGAAACCTGTATTAGATAAAGTTATTGATGAGAGTCAATCTGGATTCATGCAGACTCGTCATATCTCAAACAACACAAGATTAATTTAGACATAATAGATTACCCAGAACTTGTACAGGATGATAGTCTTATTCTTTTTTTCAGATTTCTACAAGGCGTTCGACTCCTTAGAGCATGAGTTTATTTTTACTGTTTTAAATAAATTTGGGTTTGGTCAATCCTTCTGTAATGCCGTTCGGACACTGTATTCCAATAGTAACAGCTCCATAAAGCTTGCCACTGGTACTTCCCGGAGATTGTCTCTAAAGCGTGGAGTGAGGCAGGGTTTCCCCCTATCCATATATTTATTCCTTCTTTTGGTGCAACTCCTTAATTCACACATTAAACTCAGTTCTTTAAAAGGCCTGGTCATTGCTAACAGAGAAATACTCATAAGTCAGCTGGCAGACGATACAGCTCTCTTCCTCAGAGACGCCTCGCAAGTTTCAGTGGCCATTAACAATATACAGCCATTCTCTAAAGCCTCTGGACTTTCACTCAACCCGCATAAATGTGAACTTCAGTTAAAAGTTGTTTAGCAACTTCAATTAATGGAATACCTGTAAGAAACTCTGTAAGATACCTTGGAATTCAAATAATAAAAAACGAGCAATCCAGATGTTCCACAAACTTCACTCCTATTTTAGATAAAACCCCAAAAATCTTTAATCACAGCGAGACCTGTCGTTGAAGGGAAGAGTTCTGCTATCGAAGGCTGAAGGCATCTCCCGTCTAACCTATGCTGCCCAGTCACTACATGTTGATAATACAACCTGTAAGTCAATTAACAAATTATTATACAATTTTTTTATGGAAAAATAAAACTCACTACTTTCGGAAGTCAGTAGCTTTAAATTCATATGATAAAGAAGGTATAAATTTTATTGATTTCAGTGCTCTTAACAACACTTTTAAAATAAACTGGATTTAAAAGTATTTAAAAAATCCCACCTCTATCTGGAACTTTATCTCACATCATGTCTTCTCTAATTTAGGCGACCTTAACTTCCTGCTGCTCTGCACATATAGTATTCCAAAAATACCACTGAAACTTTCTCACTTTCATCAACAAATTCTTTTGGCATGGGCACTGATTTACAAACACAATTTCTCTCCACAAAACTGTTTTATGTGGAATAACTGCAATATTATTTATAAAAATAAAACTGTTTTCTTTTTAAATAACTGGTTTAATAATGGAATAATCTTGGTTAGTCAGTTAAATAGAGAAGATGGACTCCTATATAATTACTCTGAATTTCTCAGGAGATACAATGTACCAGTAACGCCTAAAGAATTGTCAATAGTGTTCTATGCCATCCCATCTGGTCTGTCCATGTTACACAGATGCTCCCTCAGTACTCCACTACAGGTCACTCCCCCGGATGCGTTACATTCTTCTCTTGGCAATGTTTGCTTTTCCCTCTCATAAGTCTATGAATACCAAAATAAGATCTCTCTTTCAGGATGCAATGGTCTCTGTTCCATCAGTCATATTTTATTGGGCCAATTCTGTAACAGATATTGAATGGAAAAAAGTTTGGACTTTACCACAAAGTTTTCTTTTAACAAACAAAATTAAAGAGATTTCCTTTAAATTGATTCATAAGTTTTACCCCACCAAACAATTTTTGTCCAAATTTATGGCTGAAATAAATGTAAATTGTACCTTCGGTCAAGACAAGAGCAACCTGAAACAGTTACTCATTTGTGTTGGTCATGTAAATTTACATGTAAATTCTGGAAGGACTTCCACAGTTTGTTTATTTATGTTCCCCTTAATTTATTTTATTTTTGTACTCACTTTTGTTTCACTGTCCCTGTCACTCTCATTGTTCCTCATTGTAATACCACAATGTCATATTTTATGTGATTCCTGTTTTACTTGACTGTATGTCTAAAATGTGATAAATAAAGTTAAAAAAAAAATACGTCACCGTTACGTGGCGCTGAAGTAATTGCACTCAAAATGCGTACTTCAAGGTGCGGTCTCTTAATTGGGACACAGCCAGTGTTCCCGCTTTAAAGAAGGCACCTTCAGCCAATCACTGACTCCACCCACAACTCAGCATAGTGACAAATACTCAGTACAGGCTAAACAGCACCACCCTCAGGCCAACATGGAGAAAAACATTCCCACTGAAACAAGACAAATGATGATCTGGGCTCCAAACATTCATATCCAACACATGTAAAGCCTTCAAACGTCATCTGCTAATGTTTCTGTTTATTCTATGATTATTTTAAAATGAGCTCACAGCCACCTGTCGTCCTGCTGAGCTCCACCAAGGGGCCACTTTAAGGACCTGTCAGATAATCTTATTAGTCAATCATTATCTTATCATTTTACAATTCTCTTTAAACTTTCAGCTACAGCCGTTTAACTTCAGTGATCCTCAGAATGTCTTTGATATCCAGGAGTTTTACCCACGTCCAGTGATAAATGACAATCTGGACAAATGAAAAAACACCTTTTGTAACCATGGCAACTACAACATGACAGCATCCAGAGAGAAACTTGTGAGCCCACGACTACATTAGATGTTTGCTCTGCTGAATCCAGCCAGCCCCTACCTGGCTTTAGTCATATGGGATAAAACGGTAGGGCCAGAGGTGGAAGTAACAAAGTACAAATACTCTGTTACTGTACTTAAGTAGGATTTACAGGTATCTGTACTTTCTACTCCTTACATGTTCAAACAGGCTGGTTACTTTAGGTTTAACACATTTGAGGGGAGTTATTATTTCATCAGTGTGAGTCTTCAAACATCAAAGTGATTTGAGCCTAAACAGAAACACATGAAAGGAAATCCTGTTCATTTATTAATCACATAAAAAGAGAGCAAAGAGTCAAACTGTGAGTCACAGTCAGGGCTTAAAGTGGGCCATGTTTTTATTTGATCTGTTTTTGGGACGACACCTGAACGACTGCAGGTGTCTGTAAGTTGTGTTAGCGCTACTTTAGCATCTAGCTAGCCCTGCTGAAGAGGAGCGAGCATAAAGGGAGGAACGTTTTTGAAGTGTCAGCTAATTTCAAATGCAGCGTTTCTATCAGCTCAACAAACATCAGCAAACACACAAACTGTTTGTGTGCAGTTTGTCTCACAGTGTGTTGCAGCTAAAGGTCCAGCTGCTGTATTTCACAGGGAGAGAAAAGAAAGAAAAGAAAAGCTGCTGTAGGAGAGGAACCCAAGCTTTGGCATCGCTCTGAAAACTATTGCTAATCCTTTTACTCGCTGGCTTTCAAATAAAAGCTGAAATGAAATTTGTGGCGTTTGCAGGATCTAATCAATCACACAGGATCAGGGGATAAGACAGCAGAGCAGCTGATTTTACACCTGAAGATAAAACTGTAATATTAGAAACATAAGAAGATATTACACACACAATACAGACTGCAGCTCAGACAGCTGCTGGAGACAGATGTGTGTGTGTGTGGGGGGACAGACTGCAGCTCAGACAGGTGTGTAGGTGTGTGTGGGGTGGGGATGGGGGTGGGGGGCGTTCAGAGTGTGACCCCATAAACGACTTCCTGGAAGTCCAGCAGTTCATCTAAGCAAAAGGCACTTATGTGTGTGTGTGTGAGAGAGTACCTTAACTCCTTTATTTCATACAGACAGCTTCAGCTTTTGTTCAACTTCAGTTTTCTTTCTCACATGTGAGCAATGTTCCCTCTAATGTTTCATGTGTCTGAGCGAACACACAAACTCCCTGAGCGATCCCTTGGACCACTGTGAGCGACATCAGACATGCGCACTGTGGTCACGCCAGCATCGAATCCATCCAAGTTACATGGTTTATTAAAATAATCAAATTACAGCATTTACATTTATGTTAGACTACTTTTAAACTGCTTTAGCCCACTTACAATGAAAATGTAAAAAAATCTAGCCATTGGCCTGTGTAGGGTTTAAATCTGGGACTCTCGGCCATTTGACCTTAGAACTGAAGAAGCTTCTCGGATGAGAGGTGAAACGTCTTCAAGCAACTTAAAAAAGTCCAGACGCTTTTCTTTGCAAACTCCTTTGACTACGATGACCTGGATGACTGAGAACCTTCACAGACACTATTAGAAGTAAAAATAACTTGAACTCCAATTTCAAAAAACAGCTTTCTTTCTTTCTTTCTTTTTTTTTATAAAGCTCTGACTTGTATTATGAGTCTGTGGTCTGGGAGAGAGTCCTGTAACTCTCTGTCTGCAAAATACAGTATATAATGACCAATGTTGGGCAATTAATTATATAGTTACTTCTTCAAAAAAGTAACTCAGTTTAGCAAACAACAAAGTTTTTTGCAGCTATTTTTTTAAATGCAGCCAAGGCGTTTTTTTAAAATAAACATTTCAAACTATTTACAGAACAATCAGCTGTTCTGCATCAAATCTGATGCCACACAAATTATTTGTGCCACTCCAAAAAATAATTTCTGTCCACTATGAGATAAAGGAGAACAACAGCCTGATACCTGCAGGCCTGACAACAGGAGATGTATCACTGCTGTAACACCTGTAACATTCAGCAGTCGCCTCATTGTTCTGACACACACAACAAAACTACTGACTACACTACACACTAACTACACACTAACTACACACTAACTACAAGATTTGCGCAAATCTCTCACCTCTCAAAGCACCGCCGTCACTCCTAAAACTTCCCCCCGTTTCTTAACAACTAGATGCCATGTTGCCATATCATTTTTTGATTGGTCGACATGGTACTTTTTTTTTCATTAACGTGGCTTCACTCCACATCAGCCACGCCGCTTTGCTAGCTAAAACACCGGTGTCGGCACATAAGGACGCTGTCATAGCCTGTCAGCGACGTTGATTGGCTGCGTATATACGAATGTGAATCGCATTATTGGCTGGACTATGGGATAAGGTGGCATCGTTCTAGTCCCATACTGGAGCAGCCAGTCACTTACTGACTAACACTGCAAAACAGAATTGTTAAAGTATTAATTTTAATTTTAATTTCAATTCAGGTTAGATTTTTTTGTGCGCAGCGCAGATTTTCTGTCTTGAGAGACCGTGCCAGCAGTGCGCAATTGCGCACGTCTTGCAGCTTAGAGGAACATTGCATGTGAGTCTGCTTTCTTTGCTTTTATTTGAGTGTAACAGAAAAGCACAACTAGAAATTATACAAACATGTTTATAGGCTGACTTTAGTGTGTTTCTACGCATGCTTGTCCTCTCGTCACGTGGTTTGTATGAACGCTCCTCTTCCTCAGAGGATCCACCTGTGCTTCCTCTCCTCTCTCCTCCACCTGTTACAGTGAGGGAACGTCCTCCATGATGGAGGAGCTGCTGGAAAGTGCTGAGAGTTTCCTCCAGAGTGAGACCTCTGTCACAGTTCAGAGGATCTACGGCAGCAGAGACCTTCATGGACACTAAAAGTCTCAAACACACAACAACAACATCACACTGACTCCACTCTGACATCACTGATCAATAATCAAAGAACACACAGATCAAACTGATTGATCAGCCATCAGAGGAGTCGGATCAATGGAGCTGCTTCTGTTCCTGATGTCCCCTGTTTGATCCTGGACCTGAACTCTCCCTGCAGAGGAGACACAAGACAGTCAGACACACACACACACACACACACACACACACACACACACAGAGAGAGAGAGAGAGAGAGAGAGAGAGAGAGAGAGAGAGAAACAAACCTTTGACTTTAAGATGCATTGTTTTCCCTCTCATCCACGTGTTCTTCTTGTCAACACCACATCTGTATTCTCTACTGTCTCTCTCTGTGAAATCAAAATCTGTAAAAGTCTCCCTTCAAAACCACAGAAAACCTGCCCAACGATGCGAAAGTGGGGGGTGAGTTCATAACACAAGCTTCACATGTATGAGAACGGCACTGACTAGTCTGAAGAACAGCACCAGAATTACAGAAACCGAACAAAGATGAATGAAGACCTGTTGAAAACTAGAGACCTCAGTCTGACTCTGAAATACCTTGCCTTTTATTCATGAATTTGCTGACCTTCTTGGTTCAGTTATTTTTAAATATGACTGTGTGCTTATTATGGGTGATTTTAACATTCATATCTCCTGTAACAATGATCCGTTAGCTAAAGACTTCCTTGCATTAATGGACTCTTTTAATCTTGCCCAGTGGATTAACCAACCAACCCACGCTAGGGGCCGCACCCTCGATCTGTTTTTTTCATATGGCTTGGACATTAGCATGAAGGATATAAGTAATTTTGGGATTTCTGATCACTTTCCTGTTATCTTTGATGTTAACTTATGTACTTCTGAACTTCACCCTGATGCTCTCCTACGCCCTACATGTACAATTAATTCTGGAACTCTGGAGAATTTTTCAATGTCTTTTTCGAAACTTCCATCCATCCATTCGCTTCCGCTTATCCTTTTCAGGGTCGCGGGGGGCGCTGGAGCCTATCCCAGCTGTCATAGGGCGAGAGGCGGGGTACGCCCTGGACAGGTCGCCAGTCTGTCACAGGGCTAACTTGCCTCTTCCATTCCTGACTGTTCCCTGGCTTCCACGATTGATGACTTTGCTAGCACCTTTTTTTCCACATGCTCCTCCATCCTCAATACTGTTGCCCCTGTTAAATTGAAGCACCCTAGATCCTTTTCCCGATGCTGGCTAAATGATTCTACACATGCCTTGCGACGTGTGTGCCGCCGGGATGAGAGAATATGGAAGAAAGATCGACTCCAGGTTTCTTATGATATCTTGCGTGCCAGCCGGTTGCAATTTCAACTTGCTGCTAAAATGGCCAAAGTTGACTTCCTATCTAAAATTATTCGCACTGGCGTGCTCTCCTTCTCTCTGTGAAAATTTTTGTAACTCATTTTATTCGTAAAGTTTTACATCTTAAGTCCTCACTCCCTTCAGTGTCGAGTTTTATTTCCACCCCTGGTTGTTCATCATCATTTCAACAGTTTCAGAGTGATTGGACCCAGCATCTTATCTCTAATGAATATATCTCTACTTGCAGGCTATGTTCCTTTAGCCTTCAAACACGCTGTTTTCCAGCCCGTTCTTAAAAAAAGGAACCTCGATCATAATGATCTTGGGAACTATAGGCCGATTTCTAAGCTTCCATTCCTGTCCAAAATACTGGAGAGGATCGTCCTTTCACAACTCCAGCCGTATTTGGATACGAATGCCATCTATGATAAATTTCAGTCTGCTTACAAACCCTGTTATAGCACTGAAACGGCCTTGCTCAGAGTCCTCAATGATCTCCTTCTGATTGCTGACTCCGGACGCTCTTCAGTCTTGGTCCTACTAGATCTATCCTCGGCCTTTCATATGGTAGATCATAACATCCTATTAGCGAGGCTTGAACACGCAGTTGGCATTGGAGGTGACACCCTAGATTGGTTTAAGTCATACCTCTCTAATAGGTCCTTCTCGATCAATTTTGGCCCTTATTTCTCCTCTGCTGCACCTGTCTCCTGCGGCGTGCCCCAAGGATCTGTCCTTGGCCCCCTGCTCTTCTCACTGTATATGCTCCCCTTAGGCACAATCTTTGAGAAGTATAACATCGCACATCATTGTTATGCCGACGACATACAGATGTATTTCGAGCTAACTGATGATCCCTCTATGTCTTTGTATGGCTTTCGTGAGTGCATGCGTGAGGTCAAAAATTGGCTCGCAAGTAACTCTCTTATTCTAAACGGCAGGAAAACGGAAATTATCGTGTTTGACAGTAGAGTCCCCCGTGGCCAACTCCGTGACGCCCTCAGTTCCTTTAACAGTTTCCTCACCGACACTGTTAGTGACCTGGGTGTATTTTTGGATAGCTCTTTTAAGTTTGATAAACAAGTGTCTTCTGTTGTTAAATCTTGTTTCCATCAAGTGCGTCTTATTAGCAAGGCCAGACATTATGTTCCACATAGGGACCTTGGAAAGCTTATCCATGCCTTTGTGACATCTAGGTTGGATTTTTGCAACTCACTTTACTTCGGTCTTAACTCTCCTCTCCTCCATAGACTCCAAATTGTTCAGAATGCAGCTGCTCGTCTCCTTACTGGTAGTGGGTGTCTCTATTACCCCTGTCCTTGCTGATCTGCATTGGCTTCCCGTTAAGTACCGCATTCAATTCAAAATCTTGCTGCTTACCTTCCGAATTATTAACAATATAGCGCCAAGCTACCTCATTGAGCTACTTAGATCATACACCCCTACTAGAGCATTAAGATCATCTTCCCAGTCACTCTTGTATGGGCAGAAATCTGTGCCATCAGAAACTGAATTTGAATAAGTTAAATTTGAATTTGAATTACTCGGATTGAATCTGAATTGTAACTTGAATGAAAGCTTTTGAAAACTGAATTTGAATTAGTCTAATTTGAAATTGAATTTATGGTTTGAAAATGAATTGATTTGCTTTGAAACTGCATTTTATCCTTTAAAAATTCAGCTCTCAAATAATTTCAGATTCACTTCTCACCATTCAGTTTCAGTTCTACAATTCAATTTCAGTTCCAAAATTCAGTTTTTTGGGACTTACATCCGGTTCCGGTTCAAGCGCAGATTAATAGAACTACAGACTGATAGCGTTACTGACGGAATCTACAGCGTCTTGAGCTGAATTAAGACTTCAGAAGTCATTCGTCATGTCGTCGAATGACCAGCGGATAAACTCTCAGGTTGGTAATAAATGTATTACATGTATAAGAACAAGCGTCATGTTAACAATTGATAGCCGTACAGTAACCTTTATGCTTATTGTAGCTACTAGCTAAAAACGCTAATTTAGCGTAGTTTGCCCTGGATTCAGCTTTGACAAACAAATATGATCGACTGTTTCTAGTAGAATTCCAAAGTTGTCATCTTGTACCCTGTCAGAGCCCTGTATGCTTGCAGAGACCCCTACAGTAAGGAAACATGCAAAACGCTGTCCAAACCTTTGTATTTGAGCTTTATTTATGTCTTACACAGCATCCCAACTCTTTAGCTAACTTAATAACTTTAGCTAAAGTGAATAGTTAGTCTAATTCATTAGTGCAGCGTTACTGGATCACCTCTGTTTGAAGTGATATAATATGATATACAACTATCACTGTGTTTAACTACCATAATAATTCTTAGGGTACTGAGTGCATGCTTAATTAGATTTTTTTTTTTTTTTTTTTTTAAACATACTGCTCCATTGCTATGTTTGACAGGCTGAAGTTGTCGGGTCACCTCCTAAATCGACCATCTTTTACAGGTGTTTTGTGCCAGAAATGGAGTGTCCACTGAAGACTGAAGATACTGAATCTCTACGCCGTGCCATTGATCCCTCCTGTGCCTTCATCTAGACAAGAGACATCAACTTAACCACTCTCACATGCTCTGTACCTACATCACCTTCCCTGACAGTCGTAGCTTGGCTCATCTGAGGGTGAAATTATAAGAATGTGTTATTTTGCAAAGTGCTCTCTAGGGTTCCTAAATAAAATATGGCATTGAGGTCATTCATTCTTTTGAATTAATCCTTCTTCTGAAATATAAGAACCTCTCCTGGTTTAAATGGCATTTTCTGTTCCTTACTTCCTGTTCCACTCCCAAACCCAAATAGATGCTGACAAGCTGACACAGTAATATGGAAGAGGGAGAGAAGCTGGAAAGGACTACTACAAATAAACCCAATGCCTAACAATGAAAAATGTAAAATAAGAACAATAATAATAATAAAGATAAAAGATGAAGTAACAAGTTTTTGTTTTTTTTGTTTATTCCAAATGATCATCCAGATGTCTGTGACATGTGATGACAAATACCATAATGGAAGGCCTTTGTCATCACATGCTTAAACTCATCATATATTTTTGCATATGCTGAACAGGCAGTCAGACATGCTGTAACTGTGGGGTAGAAAACTGCATGAACACCATACAGCAGGGTCTCAAACTCCAGTCCTCGAGGGCATGGAAAAGTTGCATGACACCGGCCCTCGAGGACTGGAGTTTGAGACCCCTGTCATATTCCATATGACAGGTGTGGTTGAACTTCATGAAGACTGAAGTTTCTCTTCTCTTCTGGCAGGACAGGAATGTAGCCTTGTCCTGTGAGCCACCGTAAGGATGTACTTAGAGTAGAACTGGACTGTCACCGGCCTCAGGCTCTTCACCTTTTCAAAGACAAAGCAGTCATTTAGATAAAATATTAGATATTGTTTACCTGTAAATGCACAAAGAGAATTCAGAAATGTAATTATTGTCAAGAGTGAACAAGCACTGATAGTGTAATCTACAGCTGTGGCCAAACGTTTACAGAATGAGAAGTGTTGTTTGTTTATTTACAAAGTTTGCTGTTTCAGTGATTTCTGCCCATACTCTTGGTACTGCCGAGATCTCGGCTGAAGACTAGAGGTGACCGTGCATTTGCCTTGGCTGCACCCGATTTATGGAATAACCTCCCCATTGCTATACGCAAGTCTGATTCCATCCATTCCTTCAAATCGCGGTTAAAAACCCACTTATTTAGCCTCACCTTTTTGACCACTTAACGCTTGCTTTATTGTTAGCTTAACACTTATTCTTATCTTCAGCTTATTCTTATCTTCAGCTTATTCTTAATTACTTTCAATTCATTTTTAATTTTTTGACTGTTTTATCCTCTACACTTAGCTTTCTTTTATGCTTTTATATGCAATTCTTTTGCCTTCGTGTGTTTTAATGCCATTCAACCTGCTAGCACGTTTTGGTACCTTGCCATAGCCCTCATCCTCCCCTGTTACTTCGTCTTACCCTCTTGCATGTTAAGCACTTTGGTACACCACTGGTTTTTAAATGTGCTATATAAATAAAGTTTGTTGTTGTTGTACAGCACAGGTGTCGAACTCCAGGCCTTGAGGGCTGGTGTCCTGCAGGTTTTAGATCTCACCCTGGGTCAACACACTGGAATCAAATCGTTAGTTCATTAGCAGGCATCTGGAGAATGTCAAGACATGTTGAGGAGGTAATTTAGCCATTCAAATCAACTTTGTTGGATCAAGGACACATCTAAAACCTGCAGGACACCGGCCCTTGAGGCCTGGAGTTCGACACTTGTGCTGTAAGGTATTTCAGAGTCAGACTGAGGTCTCCAGTTTTCAGCAGGTCTTCATTCATCTTTGTTCGGTTTCTGTAATTCATGTGCTGTTCTTCAGACTAGTCAGAGCTGTGTTATGAACTCCCCCCCACTCCACTTTCGCATCGTCATTAAAATCATTGTTTGACCTAATTCTTCTGGACCATGGTCGTTTTTGTTCTCGTCCTCAATATTTGAACCCTTAACACCTTCTGAAATAAATACACCATTATGAAAAACCCCATTATGAAACAAAAACAGACTTTGGGAAAAATAGATTTTGGAATATAAACTGATTGAATTTAATAAAATGTCTCAAAAAGTGTTCTATAATTCATTAAAAAAAAATTATGCTACTTTAGCTTCAAGTGACAACAGACTAAAACAATCCTCTGGACAAATGCTTATATTGATCAAGATTTTGCCATTCTTATTGGACAGTCTTGTAGAGAAAAATCCCTTTATCTAGTTTATTTTGGATTTAATTGAAATTGTTAAAATACTTTTTGCCCCAGTTGTGTCTTTGCAAACTGTGTCCAAACTAAAAAAAATTACATGCTGCATCTTCCCTCTCAGATTATTGCCCTGGGACCTGTAATACGTCATACATGCATGAGTTTAGAGTCTAAACACAGTTTTGTTTTGTTTTTTAAATGGTCAGCTAAATTAAACTTTAAGAATGTGTGAAATGTGAAAGTCTCTTGTAAACCGCAATCAGCTGCTGGAGTGCTGTCAAAGTAAAGCAGGAACTGAGCATCTTATATTTGTAAATGAGAAAGAACTAGTTCCTGTATCAGAGGTTGCTAATATGAAGCATTTGCAATCAAATGTTGTAAATTTCATGGTGATTGAAGATGCTATACATCATGCCGTTAGAGTAAAGTAGCTAATTTTACATGGTAACAAATACATCTGTGACAGGTCTCTTATACTCATTTCAGATGGTTTAAACCCTATCTTTGGACTTAAAAACCTGAAATAAATATACCTTCCAGCTGGAGGCAGCAGACGATGTACATGAGGGTCTACACCTACTGGAGGAAGAGGAGCCGCTCCACCCAGAGGTGGACGAAGACCGAGAGGGGCTGTGCCTGCTGGAGGTGGAGGCGCAGCGCGGGGAGCCGCTCCAAACGGGAGCGGCAGAGGTGGTGGTGTAGCAGCTCTGCGAGGCGACGGAGGTCCCTGGTCCTGGAGGCAGAGGAGCGGGACGGCCCTGCTAAGCCGGGGGTCGGTGGGCTGGCCAGTCCAGTCTCACTGCCACCACTCGATTCTGCGCGCCCGACTCTGCCCAGCCGCCTGTGAGCAGGAGCTCACAGCCATGCCTGTGGGGCCGTGTCTGCTTGCTACGCGACTGACCTCCGGACAAGCTTCGCGGTCGCCGCTGGATGCACGGGCGGCCACCAGAATGGACGCTCCCCCGTCGCTTGGCCAGGGGCTGGGGGCGCCGATGTTTTGGGCCCCAGTTGGCGGGAGGGAGTAGGTTCGGCTGGATGACTCCCCGGGCTCAATCGGGCGATGGGGGTGTGTGGTGGGGCATGGTCTGCAGTGCTGTGCAGGGAGGGCGGACACACCTGCGCGGCATCAGTAATCACGCCGCCGGGTTAAAACATGGGGATTAGTGTGTGTGGGGGTTTTTGTTGTGGTGGTGTGATGCAAATGTTAAATAAAGATGGCTCAAAACATCTGTGGTCCCGTCGTGCTTTAATTCCACCACAGTGTACCACGTCAAGTGTCGGGAGACTGACGCGAGCTACGCTTTGAAATGTCACACGAACAACAAGGAGGATGGTGATCTTTCAGAGTCGGCTATCATAGAACTATCGTGTCTGTCGGCTTTGAGAGGCCACCCTAATATCGCCAAAGATGCTTGACTGTTTCCTTCAAGAGGGGGAAATATCTACGCTGATGCCCTATCTTCCCTTGATGTTATTTAATGTGATCTATCAGGGTCGGTGCAGTTCAGCCTTATTGCCCATCTCGTTCATCGGCCATTTCTCTCTAGAGATAGCTAACGCACTGGCTTACATGCATGGGCGTCACATGATACACAGAGATCTGACGCCTAACAACGTGCTACTTACGCCGGACATGCTCACCGTGAAAGTGGCGGATATGGGACTTTCTAGGTATGGTGTTGGCAAAGGTATGAGTTCCATGGTTGTAACCAAACCCAATAGAGCCCCAGAATTGTTTTGTAAAAAGTGTATCATCGATTACACCTGTGCCATAGACATGTGGAGCCTGGGTGTGATGATAGTAGATTCAATGGAGTCGACGCTAAGCTTTTTCGATCCAGACATTGCTACGGATGAACTCATCAAACAGGTTCTAGATCCAGATGAAGTTGATGATCATGACTGCAACCGTAATCTTATAACTGTAATGCCCAATGTGATGTGGTGTAAACACGTCAGCCATATTGTGTTCAAACTGCTGAAGCTGCAGCCCGAGGATAGACTCACTGCCTGCATGTTATTGAATGACAACCAGTGGATACGGATTTCCCATGTGACTCCAGATACCATCGATCGTGTGAAACATTACGCTGGCATCAAATCCACTAAGTGAAATGCTGTGTGATCCTTTTTCACATTCTAATCATTTGTACCTTTTACCGTTCATCGTGCCCCCATATGTATTATGGGTTTGGGTTGTTAACAAATAAAACAGATTCATCACTCTATCTCATGTGGTTGACTTCTTTTATTGACACAGCTTATATGTTATACAGGTAGGGACACGCACAGGGGTACATAGTAATACGTACAGACAATGCAAGACACACACAACAAAAAACGGTAAGGTGTGCCTTGTGTCCTGATTCTTTTATATTGCGGATGAAAACAAACAAAAACTGGTCCAGATGAGTTCAGTCAAACAATGATTTTATTGAACACACGTGTGGGGAGATGTACACTGTAGCATCATCAGCGTAGATCTCCGCTAAAAAGCACACTTCAAAATGGTTTTGATATGTCAGGGTTTAGCCCCTTCTTGCGTCAGCAAAGCAGATAATATGCATCAGTTACAGTTAATGACAGTTAGACAAGTTTCCATTATCTGCAACATTTTTACCATACATGGCTGTTTGTTTCAACCGTCTCACCCTCCAGATGTTTCTCATTGACTTGTTCTTTTCATGCTTATCTTTAACACCTCCTGCATCAACTGTTGCTATGCAAGCACAAATGCAGTTACAAGCTAAATGTATCTCTCACCTCTGACCTAGAACTTATTTGTGTCTGTAAGCGTGCTTGCATTGGCCTTCTTGCGCTCTAAGTCACCTTACACAATATATCGTCTGGACATTCACGCCAGACGAAGCTTAGGACCTTAAAAGGACTGAGCGCCAACTCTTTATGAGCGCATTTGAAATTTATGTATAAAAATAATTACAACTACACATTTAATAAAAGTTTTAATAAAGTAGCACTAATAAAAGCCATGTTAGCAATGATATATTTTCTTTTATTTCCACACTTGACATGAACACATACAAGCCAAGTGGCGATCATATTTACATAAACCCTAGAATGATCACAATCAATGTCGCAATAAGCCCTCCAACAGCGACAGTAGCTTTTGAACAGCCACTGATCTCTTTCATCAACCTCTCGTACTCTTCGAGCGTATTTTTCAGCCTGTCAACTGCAAATAAAAAAAAAAAAAACAGTGTTAGGACATATGTAACACGCTTCGAAAAAAAAAAAAAACTGCTAATGTTGTTGTGCCCTTACGGTCTGGTGATATGTCCTCCAAGTGAACACTGGTGTTGATGGGTTCCAATAACTTTATAGTAGGCAAGGCTATAGAGTAGAGCACATGACATATCATTATCATTTTTTTACAATAGCGACAAACGTCCGCGGACTCTTGAGCTATGTTCACGAACTACTGTACGTGCACTCGGTGGTAGAAGTTTCACTTCTGTTCGATTGAACAGACCTCGTCGTTTGCGAGCATGTCTGATCATCTGCCCCTCTTCGTTTGTATATATACATTCTACATTTGTCAGCTCCATGACCTTCAGGCATCGTGGCGGCTTGGACTTTTGAACAACAACCCGCCGGGGTTTCTGTTTGACTCATCGTGTGATTCCATACCTCCATTACACGCCACGTAGACGGGTTACTATGGTATAATATACACCCCAGTGTTCAGGTTTGGCGAAAACTGTGAAAAGCTCCCCCCCAAACATGTATTGCCCTTCGTCACTGCAGCTGAGGAAGCGGATAGTAACTTGGTACCCCGATGTCACGGGTGTTACACTGTACAAATGGTTGGTGGGTGAGATACGCAGTCTGTCTTTGTAAAACACAGATGTCGGACTGTCTAAAATGCCTGGTAATGTGATACCATCTGCCATTCGCCCGATCACAGCGCTCTCTGTAACTGCTGTTTTGTTTAATTGCGCTTTAACTAGAGGACCGGCATAAGAAACACAGCGCAAAGGTTAGCGCTCGCAAAGGTTAGCGCTCGCACAGCTGCGTTCAAGGAGTACATTGTCAATACAACATCCGGCTTCTACGAGCAACTGTCAGATCACGTCTTTATATAATCTCACGAATTCCCCCCGACTGAGCGCACAACTTTCCCAACTGAAAGTTCCCGACTAAAAAACCCACCGGACCCCTGACCAAATGTAATGGTCTAATTAAACATACACAGCCCCTCAACATTGTGTGTTAGGCCTAGCTTTGTGTTCGCAAACCAACTTGGTTAAAAAGCACAAAGGTACACACGTGTAATTTTATTAAATTGCATAAAAGGTACAGATCATTCCATGTTATTCTTCATGCGCTTCTTGTATTTTTATTTTTTTACAAAACACGTGTCTTAGTGTATTGCTACACTACACATAATGTTCCATGCCATGAAGAAGTGTGCTGTGTAATTCAGATGCGAGGTCCAAGACGCGAGGTCCAGACCAAGAATCCTGTCTATGTGTGTGTCAGCCTCTATACGCCAAGAAGTATGGATGTAGATAACACTAGGAGGGTCTTGGAACGATGTGTTCACGCGGACCATGTGACATATTAGTGCCAAGTATCCTGACGAGAAACATCCTAGAAATCGGTGGAAAAGAATATGCAGCAGCGTGTCGCATTTGCTGAGGACCACTCTGGTGCGTTTCATGTATGGTACTGGGTGTCTATCTGACCTAATTAACACGGCAATAGATGTCGCTTTCCCCACGATACCTATGATACTGTTGGTGGGCAGCGGCGACGGAATCGCGGATTACTACATAGCACACAAGATATTTTGTGCTAATGTAGTACTCCTCACTGATGTAAACCCTTGCAACAAAAGGAGCTGCCATGTAAGGATGTGGTGATGCAGTACAAGGGGGCTTGGGGACTCATGTTCGCCTATCCTTCTTTGCCATCAGAGGAACACAAGAACTGATCGAGAACTTTGGCGATAAATACATCATATACACAGGCGAACTGTGGTTTACGACACCAACTGTCTGCCATCTATAATCCAGTTTTGAGTTCCCTCCCCAGACGACTTAACGCCCACTCACATCCTGGGCCATCTGACCTCAGGAATTCACATGATAGGGTGGGGCCAGGTTTCACAATGAGCTCACCCGAAACCCTGGCTGATTAGGTCCCACACCCACTTTCACACCTTGGCTCATGTGATTAGAGGATCACCAGGGGGTCCTTTGTCCCTCCTTGGGGGGATACTCCCACTGGGTTTAAATCTGGGACTCTCGGCCATTTGACCTTAGAACTGAAGAAGCTTCTCGGATGAGAGGTGAAACGTCTTCAAGCAACTTAAAGAAGTCCAGACGCTTTTCTTTGCAAACTCCTTTGACTACGATGACCTGGATGACTGAGAACCTTCACAGACATAGGCGAACTGTGTTTCGCGGGACGCAAAAATCCGTCCAGCTTGCTGGAACAGATTACCAGTTGGTTCGCTGAGCTTATACGTCTGAATATCGCAAGCTGGGATTCGACGTGTTGCCGTGAGGAACATTTGGTACTTTGCATAAGAAAACAACACCACTGACCGGCAGACTCGCTATAGCCACTCTCTGTATTGCCAAACCACACGACCCTGACGAATCAAGCGACTGCATACCTGCCATCTGTAATACACGACAAGCGTGTTAAGCATGATACGTCTGAGACAATGCCGCCGATCGAACAGCATGTCGGCTACTTATTGGACTTATGTTAACCCTTGTGCTTCCGTGGGGTTTCTGTGGCGCTGATGGCGTGCAGGCGTCGCGGCCCGAGGCGACCCCCGAGCAAAGTGCAGCTGGGGCAGTTGGTGATCGCGTATCTGGAGCACATGTGCAGGTGGCACCGGGTCTTGGCCTTGACATCCTTGCTCCTGGGATACACATGCCACGCTTTGTCGGTGGGGTGTCACGTGACCCCTCGGGGCTACCCCCTGCGATGGGGGTACTCCTATCGCATTTCCCCGGCCTTCATCTCTCATAGCCCCAGCGCTTGGGGACCACAGACACCCCCAAGAGCTTAAACCCCATCAGGGTTAAGTTTCATCTGCGACTTAGGGACTGAAAGCAACCGAAGTTGACAAAAGCGAATGAGTGGGGACATGGGGCTTCAGCAGATCAGACAAATAAACAGGAGCCAGACCATTTAAAGATTTAAAACCCAATAAAAGAAAACAGATTTAAAACGGATCCTAAATTTGATTGGAAGCCAATGTAGATAGGCCAAGAGTGATGTGCTCAAATTTCCTTCTACCAATTAAAAATTGTGCCATCGCATTTAACACAAGTGTCTCTAAATCAAGTAGAGCAATTGGTAGAAAAGCAGAAAACAGACTTGAGCAAGAAACATGCATGGCCAGGTGAGCAATAGAGTCGGAGGTCTCAAGCTAGCAACCTTGTCCACAGAAAAATTAATAAAATGATTGCACATAACATCAGAAGACTGCAAAAGAACATGGGCTTCAATATTAAGTACAGAATTTATAGTGTTATACAAAACATGATGCATGTTATGCGAGCTAGCAGCAATAAGTTGAGAAAAATAAGAGTGCTTGGCGGCCTTTACTGCTCTCTGATAAACTTTCCAGACAAACATACAACGTCTCCTTTTTCCACCGTCTTTCACATCTTCTACATTCTTTTCTAATGGCTCTGGTAGAATCAGTTAGTCTAAGACTAGCCTTGGGCATGCACTGTCTGAAACTTAAAGGAGCAACAACATCGAGGACAAATTTACAAGCAGAATCCAAATAAGAAAGTAATCCATCTGAGGTGGACAACTCAGGAGGATAGGACAGTATCTTGGCAGTATCTGAGCCAAAAGCATCATAGCATCGAACAGGTACAGCCCGTTTAACAATAGGATTAAAAAGAACACTGTCACATAAAATAGACATATGGTCAGAGAATACGGCAACCTCAACAAGTACGTTACAGACAGATAAACCATGTGATAAAACAAGACTGAATAAAATTAAAAGAGTGCACAACATCCAAAAAGTCCTTGGCCAAGGGCTTCCCCAGGCAACAGATATGCATATTAATATCACCGAGCAGAAGGATCTGGCCATACTGTTATGCACAGTCAGCAAGAAACTTTGAGAATGGATAAAAACTCCTTATTATATTTCGGGGGGCGATAAATAATCGCACATAGCAGCAGAGGAAAGTGACCCAGTTCACAAAAACAGAGTTTGAAACTGGTGTGTTGATGGGGATAGCTGCTTAAAGTTAAGATGTGCCTTAAAAACAACAGCTAGCCCTCCTCCGCGACCAGAAACTTCAGAAAGGGCACTTAACTCATCGGATGGAATCCAGGTTTCAGTCAGACAAAGAAAATCTTGTGCATGGGAAGAGAATAATTCCTTCAAAATGACGGTCTTAATCGCCACAGATCTCGCATTAATTAAAGTAGTAACAACCAGATCAACCGGATCGGAGGTTTGTTCGGTCCACTCCACGCCAGCATAGATGCCAAAGAGGAGGGGATTTGGCAGAACTCTTCTCGAAGATCTAGCAACAGGAACCAACCAGGAGTCTACCAGGTCAAAGGCACGCAATGGCACCAAGAGTCGCGGACGGAATCGACGAATGAAACAAAACTCATGGGGAAAATAAGAAAACCGGATTCTAAGCTTGACAAGGCAACCTTCACAGTTACCTCGTCTCCTGCGTCGCTCCCGTAAATCCGGTGGCAGAGGTAAAGAATGCCAGTACAGTGTTAAGTCTTTCAGATAGGGAGGCAGGAAGCCTTGGTTGTTGCTTCCAAGCCGAGCTAAAACTTGGGTGTATAAACCTATTTCCAATAATGTCTGGCGATCATAAGACAGACAAACAATAAAACAGAACAGATAAAAAGAGAGATGGCGTGCCAAACACACAGGCACTATCTTGAGAAAATTAAGATGGCAAGTATCAAAACTCCAGGTTTTGATAGTATCAAAACTCCAGGTATTGATACTGAAGGGTTTGAGTTTTCACTCGGAAAGCATCGGGCCAAAGACAAAATAAATCAGTCTGGACTTGAGAACAAATCTGTTCATGTGGTAAATTTTGTTTTTTGGTTAATAACTTTTTGTGTGCAAAGTAAACTCATATAATGACGAAAAACAAAACTAGAGGGTTTGAAACAGCTTTGTTAAAAATGCCTTCCTGTCTTTAACGACACCTGGTAAATACGATTTTATAAAATGAACTTTCATAGGCGGGCTAATAATTTGTCCTCTTCTGTAGTGTGTATAACTTCTAACATCTGATCTGGTGTAGGATAACATATTTGAGGTATTCATGTCAGCAGTCAGCTGTCGTAGACAATCTTTGATAAATGTAATGTGTTAAACCTTAAATTTAAAAAAACCTACCCTTAAGGATACTACAGTTACTAGCTACACTCTGATTTACACATCACACTGATATGTACACATATTCAACTGGTTCCTAACATGAGCGTAATATTTACAACAGGACTACATCAGGACTAACTGGATGAAAAATCTCAATGATCAATTTTTGCTTCAGTTTCTAGAATTAAAGCTCAATATCTGTGAAGGATCTTTGACCTGTACACAAGGTGTTTGTTGCTGACCTTTGACTTGCAGCTGGATATCGCTCAGTCTCCATTCTTCTCTCCCAGCACTGATGGAGCAGGTGTAGTTGCCACTGTCAGTCTTTGTTGGTTTTGTCAGAGTGAGGCTGAAATTCAAAGAGGCCAGCGCATCAAGTCTCATCGATGTGCGCCGGCTGTAAAGCTGGTTTTGTCCTCTGAGATCGTCTGTTTTGTCTTGTCTCACATGGACAGATTTGGGATTGAGATCACTGCGAGTCCACATCACTCTGGGATTCTCAGGTATAAACCCCAAGTACTGACAGGGCAGCAGGACATAGCTTTCCCTCTCATTCACCTCCACCACCACACCCAGGGCATGCTGGGAAACTGAGGACACATAAATAAAAACACAAACAAATGCCCATTGATGAGATCATTCACAGCTGTAACCCTCAGGAGGCAAAATTCATTCAGGTTAATACTGTGTAATGTTACATTATTAGTGTATATTGATTACATAGATTCATAGTAACTGATGACAATTCTAACACTTTAACATCAACAACTAATAAAAACCTCTCCTCATCTCCAGAGTCGGGCAGTAAATAATTAAGTACAATTTTCAGGTATCTGGATTTCAGTACTTCTTTCTGACTCCTTTTTACTTTTACTCCCTACAATTTTAAACAAATATCTGAATTTTCTACTCCTTACATTTTCAAAACAGACTCGATACTTTTGGGGAGTTATTATTAGTATTTCATCACTGAGACCCTTTAACCGATTTGAGCCTGAACAGAAACTCATCAAAGTAAATCCTGTTCATTTATTAATCACCATGAGATATCACATAAAAAGACGTGTCAAAGTCAGGGGTTAAAAGTGGTTAAAGGGGGTTTTTTTTGTTTTTGCCACAGGACCTGAACAACTGCACGTGTTGTAAGTTGCAGTACGTCAGCATCTAGCTAGCTCTGCTGAAGGGGAGCAGGCATAAATAAATAATTAAAACTACCATAAAAAGCAAAAGAAGAAACAGAGGTTGTAAGTAAGAGGTAAGTTTCTTGTTTTATACTCTTTTATTATTATGTACTAGTTATATAAGTTTACTGTGTAAGTTTAGTCTGACAATGGCAGCTACATGATGCACATTGAAACTTAGCCTGTTATTTGAGTTGTTACTCTACAAAAGTAAAAGGCAATGTACTTTTTTCTGTTATTACTTAAATCTGTCACTCTGGTGTTTACTTTGGTTAGCCATAGGTTTGTATGAGATCATGCATGCAGCACAGGGCAACCCTGTAGTACATGTTTGTATCATCACGGGCACAACAGCATTCTTCTCGCTTTGTGGGAGTAGAGGTGTGTTTTCCTGAAACTGTGTTGGGTAAGATAACAAAGCACTGAATTCTAAATAGATGAATTACAAGTTATATTTGTACACTTTGGCTTCAGATAAGGTCATCTTTAAAGACCTAAAATTTGATAGTTTTAATCATAATTTAGCAGAGTAGAGTTGTTGGGGGTTTTTTTTTTTTGGTTTTTTTAAAAAAAGGTTAGCTTGCCATTTCTTTTAGCTAGCAAACGTGCAGTCAGTTTTTCCACTTATAATTAAAATTTGTCACTTGTCAGGGTACAATAAATTGTTATCAGGAGAGAGTCCAGCCATTTCCCTCATTTTGTATGTGGATGAGTTTGAAGTGTGTAATCCGCTTGCCACCACAAGAAAAAAAAGCGAAAAATTACAGCAGTATTGGATATTAGCTAATGTACCGCCATTGCTCAGGTGACATTGTGTATTACATTAACATTTTGTACTATTTAATTGTGTCTTTCTTCTTCTTTTTTCACTGCTGAATAATGAATTCTAAAGGATCACCACTGTTAACTTGGAAACAACCTTCTTAAAAACTGGACCAGACTGCACACACTGCACAGTGGACACACTGCAAGTACCATAAGTGTAAAATTTTAGACTTTTCGCCTAGTAAACTGTTTTCTTTTTTATTCTACAGAGTTCGGTGGAAACAAAGAGAGAGGTCGCAATCCGTTGCCTGATGGTGTATCTGAAAAAAAAAGAGGAGGATCTCTTCAGAGAACAGCTGGTAGGTAAGTCTCACTTTTTTGTTTTATTTTTAAATGGTACATAAAATAATAAAAACATGTGCCCTTTTAACCTACTTGCCAGGATGGTGAGGAACAGTTCCCAGAAGAAGTGGTAAAGAATGTAGTCACCAGACGTACAGCAGCATTTCTTCCACCCTAAAATTGTGATTGAAGGAACAACTGTCCTGGAAGACCTTGATGTGCCCAAAGCGTGTTCCTTAATGATGGGGCTTATATACATTACCTTTGTTGCGTTGTTGAACATTAAAATGTTTTGTCTTTTTTTTTTTTATTATTCTGCGATATTTACCAAGTTGATAGGTTAAAGTTAATGCTTAATAATGAGCAGATTTGCAAAACCAATTGCCTTACGTTGTAATGTTTGTTTTCTGAGGTATTTTAGAAGGGCATGATTTAAAATTATTGTGATTTGGAAGACTTCATTGTTTATTGACTGCTTTAATTAATATACATTTACAAATCTTTATAGTGGTTCTCAAAGTTGATCATCAGGCCCCACTGCTCCGCTTGTTTCCCAGCTATCAAGACACTACACAATGTTGATTGCCTGGTGTGTTCAGTCAATCGGAATTTGAAGACACCATTGTGGAGTAAAGAAAATGGAGTGAATTGGTATGTTTTGGCTTCCGATTCACTAAACAGACCTTGTCCAGGTAATAAACATTCTACATTTTCTTTCTTACTGAGGTCGTTTGTGGAGGGATTCTACTGAAGTACAGTTAAAGGGCTGCTGTTTGATTTATGTTGTATGACACAGAATTGCATTACTTGGAAAAAATTTTGCAATAAACTATTTAATCAGTTGGAATAAATGAAATAGCTATGTGTGATTTTAGAAAAGTTACTTTAGAAACTTGACACTATTTGCAGGATAGGATAGAGTAAAATATATGTAAAAAAATGAGTTAGAGTAATGTAATTTTTTGCTAATTACTAATGTAATTTTTCAACTTGATATTTTAAGAAAATCTAAATTAATGTTAGGTTGCTTAAACTTAATTATGCGTTTGGAGGTCAAAGTAAATCATGCTGGTTTGTTAAAGCAGTTGTATTAGCCAAACCTAAAATTTACTTGCTGAATTTACTTAATAATATGCAACGTTTGTAACTTAAAGAGTTGAGCCAACAAAACATTTTTTAGAGTGAGGAAATACAGATCTATTTTTATTAGTGCTGTCTAAATTAACGCGTCAACACGGATTAATCCATCATCATGATTAATCTGATTAAAATTTGTAACCCAATTAACCCATCTGGAGTGCAGAATGTCCACGAATGCACCACTAAAATCCACACCTTCCCAGTTGACAATTAGTGGGCTTATAAGAAAGCTGCGATTCACTACCAGATGGCGGCATTTGGCAGTCTTGTCCATCCAAGGTGGCCGAGAGCATTAGGCAGCTAAGCACTGCAGATCTCTCCAGGGAAGCTACTCAGTATAAGTATTGCCCTTTAGAGAGTGGTAAGTGGGACTCTTGCGTTTATCATAATGTGGCATGTAGTAGGGTGGACCTTGACGACTGTTTCCCTCTTTTGTTGCAGGATTGTGCTATACTGCTGCTGTCTTGTCTTATGCTGTTTTATTTGTTATGTGATGCTTTTATAGAGAACAGTAACTTGGGGTGTATTTGTTTTATGTAGATCTCTTTTACTAATTTGTTTAACGTTTTATGCTTTGTTTTATTGCTTTAATGGAGGTGCGGCCGCTTGTTGAGGGGCTGGGTACGTGAGGTGGAGTCCCCTCCCTGATGCATGCGAGTGTACACACCGGGCATAGGTAGATTGCACCTTTTGGAGTTTAGTGTAAATTACACGGGTGAGTAATTGGTGGCACCCTTGTGTACTCCTCCCTGTCGGTTGCCTCCTCAAGTGGCCGGTCTCCACTATTTTGTTTAGGGTTTTTTTTGTTTGTTTGTTTTTTTATCAAACTATGATTGTTTTAGCGTAGCATCATGGTAGGGAGTCTGGTCATTTTAATCATCGGTTGTTAATAAAGTGTGTTAATTAACTATTTTGCCGTCTCAACCCTGCAACATTAGGTGCCTTTCTGATTTTATAATTCTATGTTTTTAGTAGTTCTTCTTAATACTGTAAGAAATATTATAAATGGAATAATAGTGTAAAGAATGTTATTAATGCAATTATAATAATGCAGGTTATATGGCAGCAATAAAAGAATTTCTGGATCCCCACAAAAGTGATAAAAACAAAAGAAGAAGCCATGGGACTAATGCGTTATTTTTGTGCCACTATTCTGAGCACACGTAAAAAAAAATTGAGCGCATATAAAAAAATTTGCAGATGCAAGTGTTGCATTTTGAGGAGAAATTTATTTTGAGCGAAGAAAAGCTAAATTTGAGTGAACAAAATTCATTGCTGCATGCAAAAAATATATTTCAGTGTTTGCTATTATCCATACACACACACAATAGCAGCCCCTCTCACTCAGTTTGTGCATTTGCGCTCGCTCGCAATGTGTTGCCTGTGCGCGTTCAACTCTTTCTGTACACCGTTATATTTGTGCCACAAAACCAACCAATCACAGACTGGGATGCAAAAAAAAAATCTGATTGGTGGTTTCGGTCTCCAATCAGCTCGAAATGACGAAATGCAATAACCCAGAATCCATTTTGTCCAAAACTCAAACGAGGCAGTGGCGGAGGAACACAGAGTGGCAGAGTTTGAAATATTACTCTTTCTGGGTCACAAAATAAACTTTTAAGATATTTTCATGCGAGAATGGTGCTGTGTAAACTTTAAATATCTGCTCGATTAACAAGACATCACATATTTGCGGAAGTGCTCTAACGCTTTCGAAGATGCCATGTAACAATAGCTTTTAAAACACTGTCAATATTTTGGGGGGGTTTTATTGTCTACATGTAGGGCCCTCAGAAAATTAGTCAACAGTCAACAGAATGACTGGGATGTCTATCTGGATGCTACACTGTTTTCTTTGAGGTCTAAGGTCCACACCACAACCAAATACACACCATTCCGTTTAATGTATGGGAGAGAAGCAACATATCCTTCTGAGGTTCCTGTTGAAGTCCCGGTAAGTGTTTAGAGAATTCTGTTCATGCAACTACTATAATTATGCATGAATTAAATATAATCTTAACTAGAAAGTGTGCATATCGATACTGGCTGCAGTATCTTTTCTGCTTAGTTTCTAAATGCAAGACACATTTTACAGATAAGGTAAGTGACTAATTACTTCTTTATATTTGTATCTTTATGTAAAGTTATCAATGGCGAGGAGACCTTTCAGTGTAATGTGTTCACCTGTGCAAGTGTATCAAGAGTAAAAAGTGACTATAATAACAAGTGTTAATAATAAAAAACATGATAGGAGTCTATCTTTGTGGCAACTTGAGCTCAAAGCTTTATAGTAGTATAATTAGTTTTATAATTATAATTAGTTTTTTTTATTTATTATTGATAGTTTTTTCAGTTCATGTTTCACATGCTTTATTTGCCTTTGTGATTGTAATTGTTAATTAAAATTTGAAAATTTTAGCTGTCCTCCATCATTCTCCCAGAGGAGTCAAGTTACAGTGAATTTGTATCTTCCACAAGAGACGCACAAGACAAAGTTTAAAAAAAACTGTAGAGGAAAATATAGCAAAGTCACAAAAATTACAAAAGGAAGAAGTACAAAACCCTTGTGTACAATGTTGGAGATGAACTTCTCCCAAACATGAGGAAACGTGGAAGGAAGATAGAAAGACTAGATCCAGATTTTTCAGGTCCCTACACCATTCATGAAATCTCTGGCAAATGTGTTAGATTAAAAAACATCGAGGGAGCTACTTTAAAAAAATCAGTACAGCATTGACCATATTAAGCCGTACAGAAGAAGCAACCCTGTAAAAATGTCAGTGACAGTGACAAATGCCCAACTCACAGTCAGCCAGTGAACAGCAGCACAAACCTGAAGATGCCCCCATGTCATCCTACTGTTAACCCTCAGTGCCAGCAAAGATACCTGACCCTCTATTATTCATTATGCACAAAAATGGCTGACAAAAGTTGTGCCTCCCACCAAGAGTTAAATTCAGCACCAGGACCAGAAAAGCTTGAACTTCCCTCAACGAAACAAAGCATAAAAAATGAAGATTGTATAGTGATCATCTCTTTTTGACCAGTTGGTCATTTGTTGCCAGTTTGGCGTTCCAACTTGATTCACTGTTGCATGACTTTGTTTGCATGTTTGCTGTTAAAAATTTAATGTGTTGTCTTCACTTGACCTGTTGGTCAGTTTAGCTGTCTGGTTTACAGAGAGTGGGCATGTCTGATCATTTCCTTCCATCGTGGCTCAAGAGTTGGGAGTTCGCCTTGTAATCGGAAGGTTGCCGGTTCGAGCCCCGGCTTGGATAGTCTCATTTGTTGTGTCCTTGTGTAAGACACTTCACCCGTTGCCTACTGGTGGTGGTCAGAGGGCCCAGTGGTGCCAGTGTCCGGCAGCCTCGCCTCTGTCAGTGCGCCCCAGGGTGGCTGTGGCTACAACGCCACCCTTAATCTACTAACCCATCTTTCATCTCTCTCCCCAAATGTGATCTTGGTGGGAGATTTCAATATTCACATGGACAATAATGACCTTCTGCTCACCAGAGACCTTTCTTCCTGTTTGGAAGGCTCTGAATTTAAACAATTTATCGACTTTCCCACTCAATCTAAAGGACACACCCTGGACTTGGTCTGCTGTTCTGGTCTTACTCCCTCGAATCTTTCTGCTACTGAAATCCCCATAACTGACCACTTCCTCCTTTCATTTAACCTCACTCTCTGCTGCTCTTCTACCAAGCCAACCCGTCTCATCTCGTTCCGCAACATCAAGAACATTGATATGGACATTCTCACTACCAGGTAGGAAAATGTTCAGATTCCGGACTTCTATTCTACTCCTGATGATTTGTTGTTATATTAACAATTGTCTACGCACTGTCCTTGATTCTCTGGCTCCTGTAAAAACCCACACTGTTTCCTTCACTCGCTCTGCTCCCTGGTTTACCTCTGACCTCCGACCTTTGAAGGCCAAAGCTCGGCAGCTAGAGTGTAAATATAAGAAATCTGGTTTAACTGTTGATTCTGAAATCTATAAATACCATGTACTTCAGTATAAAGACTCCATCAGCAAGGCCAAACAAAGCTTCTACTCTGGTATTATCAACTCTTATGAGGGTAATGCAAGGACTCTGTTTTCAGTTTTTAACAAACTAATTCAACCCCCCAACACTTTACCACCACACTTCTATTCCTCTGAAACCTGCAACTCCTTGATGCTGTTCTGGACTACGAAAATCAATAACATCCACCAGCAACTCAGATCAAATGTTGTGTCTACCCTCTCTCCAGAACCTTTTCTTCTTTTGGAGCCGTTTTCCACTTTTCATCTTCCTGATTTATCTGATATTTCTGAGTTCATATGTAAATCAAAGCCTGCCACATGTCATCTTGACCCCATGCCCACGGGGCTTGTAAAATCCTGACTCTCTTCTTTACTCCCACTCATCTCTGCTATCATTCACTCTTCTCTCACCACCGGTATCGTTCCCTCCTTATTCAAGACTGCTCTAGTCACTCCTATACTGAAAAAACCTTCTTTAGATCTCAACAACTTTAACAACCTCCGTCTGATTTCCAATCTACCCTTCATTTCTAAAATACTCGAAAAAGTGGTTGCAGCTCAACTTCATTTACACCTGGTTAATAATAATATTTACGAGAGATTTCAATCTAGTTTTCGCTCATGTCACAGTACAGAAACTGCTCTACTTAAAGTCACTAATGATCTTCTAATCGGAGTTGACTCTGGTCTTCTCACCATTCTCGTCCTTTTAGATCTGAGCTCAGCCTTCGACACCATCTCTCACTCTGTACTTCAAAGCAGACTTTCCTCTCTCGGCATCTCTGACACACCCCTCGCCTGGTTTCAATCATATCTCCTCGACCGTTCCCAGTTTATTCAAATAAGATCATTCCGCTCTCGTCTATTCCCCGTCACCTCTGGTGTACCCCAAGGCTCAGTCTTAGGCCCTCTTCTCTTCATAATATACATCCTCCCTCTAGGTACCATTTTCCGCAAATTTGATCTCCAGTTTCACTGTTTTGCTGATGACACCCAGTTATACCTCTCTTGCAGACCTGACTCCTCTCTCCCACCTTCCTCCCTTTCAGAATGTCTATCCGAGCTAAAATCCTGGTTTACCTCTAATTTTTTAAAGCTCAATAAGGATAAAACTGAGATCCTCCTTATTGGCACCAAATCCAACCTTTTGAAGGCGAACCATTTCTCACTCACCATCGATAACTCCACAGTTTTCCCTTCTCTTCAGGTTAAGAGCCTTGGTGTCATTCTAGACAGTTCACTTTCCTACAAATCTCACATCAATAATCTCACCCGTTCTGCCTACTTCCATCTACACAATATTAACAGATTACTTCCTTCTCTTTCCACCCAGTCTACGTCCATTCTTGTCCACAGTCTTGTTACATCCTGTATTGACTATTGCAATTCTCTTCTGCATGGTCTCCCCCAAAAATCCCTCCATAAGCTTCAACTGGTTCAGAACTCTGCTGCTCGCATTATCACCAGAACCCCCTCCTATCAGCACATCACCCCTGTTCTTCAGGAACTTCACTGGCTCCCTGTGAAATTCCGGATAATATTCAAACTTCTTCTGCTCACCTTCAAGGCCATTCATAACCTGACCTGTTAACCACTACCTGTTCTGCCCGTTCACTTCGATCTTCCTCTTCTATCCAGCTTGCTGTACCTTCCTTCCGCCTCACCACCATGGGAAGCAGAGCTTTCAGCTGCTCTGCTCCCAGGCTGTGGAACTGCCTACCCCCAGAAACAATAAACATTGGTTCTCTCCCCCAGTTTAAATCCCAACTCAAAACTCATCTGTTCAAATCTGCATATTCACTGTGAATCCATTGTTTGTTAATTTTATCTTGTGCTTTGTTTTATTGTTCTTATTTTGCTATTGTTTTACTATGTGTCTTCCTATTGTAAAGTGTCCTTGGGTGACTTGAAAGGCGCTCATAAATAAAATTTATTATTATTATATTATTATTAACGTAGCTTGCCATCAGCACTGGGTGAATGTGTGTGTGAATGGGTGGATGACTGGTTGTGTAAAGCGCTTTGGTGTCCTTAGGGACTAGTAAAAGCGCTATATAAATACAGACCATTTACCATTTACTACCTTCACTGTCAAACAAATATGTAAGCCTTTATCTCAAAGTGTTTCCCAGTGCCAGCTTCTTAAAAAGTAAAGGTCTAGCTTAAGAACAGAGATCTAAATACCTAAAGCTCCTGGGACCATTTTTAAGCCATTGCTTTTTTTGTTTTAAATTTCAAACCATTTTAACTGATTTGAATGTAATACAACCAAATTTGCCAGAGGATATATTTTTATTTTATTTTAATAGAATTACGGTCTCAGTTAATTAAATTAGCCTTAAATGGCTAAGCTACACAAAAAAAAAAAAAATTACACTATTGATCCTAGGGATAAAAACTGCCCCAATGAAAACCATGATAAACATTTTTCAGTCCAAATTTATTATAACAAAAACTAACTCATTCCTTTAACGTTAGGATTTCATCTTAGACTGCTGGCCTTAAATTTGTAATTTTTTTATTTGTCCAGCAGATGTCGCTATTTTTTCACATTTAAAGCACACATCAAATGTGCCCCTGCAAATAAAATACTGATGGATCAAAATCAATGTTGGTGTCAATCTTTGACCAATATAAAGGCCTAATCATAATAACAATAAAATATTACTTGAAATGTATTTTATAAAAAATATTTAAAGTTTTTGTTTTTTTCGGCTAAAATACCAGTGCGCTCATGTAAAGACACTGGGATTTATAGGGTTAAAACCCCAAAATATATAATTAATACTTGATATGAATATTTTAGGCAGAAGTAGTTTTAAAAGAGTGACTCATTAAAAGTGGAAAAAATATTAATATACAACATATTTAGGGCGTGGCTGTTTTTTGGCCTTAGGACCACGAGTGTAACTATATTTGTAAACACCCTGAGACGCATGGTACCTAAGTATATCAAAGTTATTCTGAACTTCCAATCCCACAGATAAAGTTCCCAGTTGAAGACATGTGGCTCTGCCCTGTGAACTTTGGTTCACACTGGATTCTTGTGGTATGTGTTCATTCAGTTATTAATTAGCGTAATTTGTTGTGAAGCAGTTTCTTGATGAATGTGTTAGTATTAAATTGGTTTTCATTGGCAAAAAACATTTTACTTTGTAATTTATTTATATTCTTTAGATTGTCAACATTTCTAGACCCCAGGGGGAATTAATGTTTTTCTGACAGGGAAACTCTTTACAACTGGAGGTATGTATGATGCTGAGGTATTATTGTTTGAAAGAAACATTTCTCATTTCATTATGAATTGCTTTTTCAACTAGGAATTTCTTGAGGATGCGAGGGCATGAAGACACCCTGGAGTGGCAGTTGCAGACTCTGCGACACAATAAGCAACAGGATTCCAGCAGTTGTGGAGTTTTACTGTTAAAAGTACTTGTACAAATGATTTAATTTATTGTTGACTATGATTAAGAGTTTACATTATAAATATGATAAATCTCACAGTTTGCAGAAAACTACCTTGCTTTTGGAGACGTCAGTGGGGTGTTAAACACTACGTAAGCAGTTGTGCTGGAGTGAATGGAGATAGCACCGTACTTGAACATCAAGGTAAGTCCAGTAATGTCCTTATCATGTTAGAGTGTGTACTTCCAATTTAAATAGTGCTTTTTAAACAGCATTATTTTAGTTTTTTTTTTTTTAAATCAAAGCTGCACTCTGTGAAAAATATATTTAATTTGTTACAAATTAAATGAAAATCTGTTTTTTTTAAAAAAAAACAGATTTTGTTTGAACAACAGCAAATAAAAATGAATGTGTTTTAGGAAACACCGAGGACTACTGCATTGTTTGCTCTATGTTGCATGCTGATTGTCACGTCTGGGGCAGCAGTCGTGTGGTGGAGTGAATGAGGACCCATGTTGTAGACAGCGGCGGAGGTGCGACTGAGTTTATTTACAGTGCACAAAAACAAAGGTGAGGGCAGAACTTAACATAAACCTAAACTGGGGGAAAACTAATAATGACAAAACACGAAACTATAACTCACAACGTCACATGCAGGGACAGAGATAAGGAGGTACGCAGGGAATAGAGAGCTGGCTAAGTCACGCCCAAGTAAATACCGGACTAGATCATTACTGATGAGGAGGAGGGGGGGTTAACATATGGGGGTTATGTTAACCCTCCCCCCTCCTCATCAGTAATGATCTAGTCCGGTATTTACTTGGGCGTGACTTAGCCAATTAACCAATACCTACCTATTATATGTCAACTGACCTATCTATGAAGTTTTGACTGGTTAATTTGAATTTTTTCTGTTTCGTGTCTTGTATTTAAGCAATTTTTTTTACAATGTTTTACTATGACCCTGATGAAGGCCACAAGCCGAAACGCATTGGTCAATTATTAAAGTTGTTCATCTCCCTTTAAGTGTTGCTGGAGTTCCTGTTTTGTGAATTCTTTCATCCTCTCCATGCACCTTGGAAGCAGGTGAAGTTGTGCCAGAAAATTTTTGCTCCAAAAATAATATGAGCCATTAATTTTTCCTTTCCAGGTGCAGTGTGATTCTTGTCAAAGATGGGCACATTTTGAATGTGCAAAATATAAAGAGAGCAACCTTGAATACAAATGCAAAAAAGTGAGGAAAACATGTAAAATGTTCTAATAAAAACAGCTGTCTTTTTCCCTCCATTTCTTCTTCTATTCTGTTTTAACATTAGATGAATGTGTGCTGGAAGCACCTTTTGATCGTGTGATTTGGCCATCAGAACGACCTACCTATAGATATGTACGATAAGGCATAAATCACTTAAGGAAGTATATTCTGATAAGGTAGCACGGATTGTGTGGAATTATTATATAACTCAGTAGCATTAGATTGCTGCATTATAAAGATTAGCAATAGAATATTGTTGCATTGAAGTATGAGAGGGTTATCTTAAGGTCAGGCCTTGTTGTAAGGGTAGGTTTCTGTGTAGCTCTAAAAGAGAAGTAGTCAGGCAGGAAGTAACACTTACAGGAAAGGGTGCAAAACAAGCATTAACAAGTGTCTAACACCACTGGAGAAGTATAAAGAAAGATATAGACCAGCGTAGAATGGAAAGCAAAACTTAGTAGCGAAACTTAAGGTGCATAGAGAGTTCATGTAAAGGCCACCCACACATAGAGGAAGTGAGGGCACGTGCAGAGAAAATAGAAATAGAAGTTGGGGCAGATAACCATACAAAGATGTTTTTTTATTGAAACTGTGCATGAAGAACACAGAGTATTAAGAAAACAGCATAGGGAGATGCTGAATGACGAACTCTGAAAAAGTATAAGTGTAACGGATCCAGGGACCGCCCGTCGGATCTGCAGGAGGCTTTTCTGCTATACACATCTCCCATGTACATGGTGAATAAAATTGTCTAATTGAATAAGCGTTCGTCTCGGACTGATTTCTTGTTCCAGGTCAGAATCAAAAGATCGGGGGGGGAAGTCCAATCTTCCGTCAATTGATAGACATGACTATAAATTTACGCTACGGCAGGATGTTTTGACAAAGTAGGACGTTTTTTCAGAACACTGGAAACACGAGGGTACTTTAGCATGGCTAACTAGCTCTGCCATACCGGAATCTGTAACTACAAAGTCCACAGTCTGTTAGTCTGGTCTGTTTCTAACCTTCCCTCATACTTTTACTATCAAAGCCTCGTCATTAAATCTGTATTTCCAACACTGTGTGAATTTCCATCACGTCAGAGGCGCGAGGCACTTCCGCTCACAGAGGACTGTCTGCGGAGCTGCTGCAGGTTAAACAGAGACTTTCTTACCGTTCACGAGGAGCAGGAACACCACCAGCGTCTTCATCCTCCTTTAAAAACAACTCAAACCGACACAAAGTCCCGTTAAATCCTCTGCTGACGCAACAAACCCACAGCTGGACACACCTGCAGCTCCCAAACACCCCCACGCACAAAGGTTACTTTCTGTTTACGGGAAGTGAAACCGAACAGAGGAGGGGGACCCTACATCTACGTGCACAAAGGTTGGTGTAACAACAGCACTATTGTTGACAGACACTGCTCTTCTGACCTGGAGTTCATGATGGTGAGGTGCAGACCCTTTTTCTTAGTACTGTAATAATCACGGCAGTCTATGTCGCACTGGACGCCAGGGGCGATTCTAGGATCAGAGCTTTGGGGGTGCTGAGCACCCAGAGAGCTGCCCATCCAGGCAAGATAAACTTTACTCCCCACGATGAGACTTCTTCCCTGTCTCTGTCAGTCCCTGCATCCTTAAATGTCTCCAGTTGTCCCGAGTTCCCTCTGTTCCTCATTGTCTGTTGTCTTCATCTCTGCTATCAGTCATCATAATTTTACCATCTCTGTGCAAGTCTGCAAATTTCTTTATTAAATCATAAGATTCTTAAATTCATCAAGTCTCTCTGTGCCTGGGTCCTCGTCACAAAACATGACATCACTGTTTTGTACATTTTAACACAATTTAATCCCCACATTTGTGAAAGAAAAGCAAAACACTTTTTTGAAAAATCTGTAACAAAACCATCAAATCTGATAAAGGTTATTTAAATGCTGCCAAAGTCAACTACTGCCAAAGAAGAATGGATTGGAATAAAAAAAATACATATTTTAACCTTAATTACTGCGGGAGAATGATGAATGATGCTCACAGTGAGTAAAAAATAAACTGAGTGCATTTTTTGGACAGAGATTCACTTTTAATGTTTATGTATAATACAATACAGATACATAAAAAATACACTCCAAAAATAGAAGAGTCCTTGAAATGTACAAAATATTATTAAAAAATAAGAAAAATTGAGACACCTTGGCCTATGGTACAATGTATACAATGTATGAAAAGATCTTTACTGCAGATACTACTATGGCTCTGCAGATTTTTTCTTTTCTTTTAACCTATGTCGCCTCACCTTGAGGTTGGCAAATCTGTCTATCACATTTTGGTGGTCAAGTCTCTCAAGCATCTCTTTCTCAACTGACATCACAGCCAGGTGCTGGAGTCTGCTTTGACCCATGGTCCTTCTCAGCCAGGTATGGAGCTGACTCAAGACACTAAAAGACCTTTCACAGCTACAGCTGCAAACTGGGTTTGTTAGGGCAACCTGAATAACAGTTTTCAGTGTGGGGAAGATCTGATTATCCAGAAGATTGTACAATGTTAACATATCTGGAATGGCACCAGCCTCACTCTTGAGCTTCAAAAAGTTTTTGGCAACTGTGATTTCCTTTGACTGAAGCTCAGTATGGTAATGCAGTGCCAGGGCTGACCACCCAGTTTGTTTTGCAGATTCTGTGTAACAGCTTTAATATAAGGAGAACACAACTTCCAGATTGTATGAGTAAAATTAGTTGGGGTTTTTTCTTTGCCAGTTTAACTTTTTTTTGTTTTGCCTGTTAGTACTCCCTGTCTGTTTTCTTACCTGGTTCTTCCTGAACTTGTACTTTCTCCTCATGTTCTCCTCTTTCCTCTCTCCCTCTTTGGACTGACAATCATACACAAATAGATTGTATTCAATTAGATTAAAAAAATACTATTAAGATAACTAATAAAAAAGTCCTCTCTCAGTGTACTTTCAACCAAAAGGCAAATAACCAAACCACATGTACACCTAATAAAGGATATAAATATTGAAACACTGATCCAACATTATCATTTATTGATGGATCATTTGATCTTACACTTTTACCTGAATGTGGCTCCTTTTTTTGAAAAAACTTCCTCATATCCATTATGAACCTGGCTCTCTCTGTACACACACACACACACACACACACACACACACACACACACACACACACACATACAACAGAAGTTATAAGGTTAATGGGAATCCAGTCAGTTAGCTAGTTAGTACTTTGGGTTTAATATCGGCACATATGACAGAATAACCAGTTTCTCTCATTCCATTTCAAACAGGACAGCGGTAACAACAGTAGGCTACAGATAATGTTAAGTTTTAAATTTTAAATAGGCTGTATATATTTCAATGGGAGCAACAGGGCGGTTAAGTATCGCTGATGTTACTACAGAGCAGGACAGATTGTAGGGTAGCAAACATTGCCTGAAAACACAGTTTCAACACAGCAGGTTACCTGGTGTAATGTTTTTCAGCTAAAAAGAAACATGGCCTGATAACTACCTAACTATAGAACGAGTAACTTAGGGTTAAATGCAGCTAATGTGTCCTGTTTTAAGGCAGGCGCTTCCACCTCCGCTCCGCTCCATCTCAGACACCAGACCCTCTGGCACAAAGGGCACCAGAAACAGAGCTGGGGAGAGCCGAGCTGGAACAAACCATTTTGGGAGGGGGGAGGGGTTATCTATACTTTTGTTGTTAAAATGTTCCATCTCAATTACGTACTGTATGCTTTTTATATTTTTAGTAGTGTGTCCCACAAACAGCAAATATTGTCAAAAAAAGTAAGAAATCTTTGGGGGTGATTTTAGCCCATTTTTGGGGGTGCTTCAGCAATCACCCCTGCTGGACACTAATGTAAACACAGCTCTCTCTCTGCTACTAAATGCCATCACTTCTCACCAGAGCGCCCATCCTAATGGCATCCACATCATAGCAGGGGACTTTAATAAGGCAAATCTCAAGACTGTTTTACCAAAATTTTACCAGCATGTAAAAAGCTCAACAAGAGGGGAAAACACTCTGAATCATGTGTATTCCAACATCAAGCACGCTTACAGAGCGTGCTTGATGTTGCTCCTGCACCCAGCATACACCCCCCTCAGCTGGCAAACAAAGCCCATGAAGAGGACCATCACCACCTGGACCAAGATCGCTCTCCCCCGATTGCAGGACTGCTTTGAACACACACAGTGGGATGTCTTCTACAATGGAGATCTGGCAACATTTACAGATACGGTACTGTCTTACATCAAGTACCGTATTGGGAACGTCACTGTGGAAAAGCGCATCGGGGTGTTCCCGAACCAGAAAGCCTCCAGGTCAGGTGACAGCGCATTGTACAGCACCACTCGAGCTAACCTGAGGAGGGGCATCAGAAGAGCCAAAGCAGAATACAAGAGGAGAATAGAGGAACATTTTAACGACCCCAGACAGGTGTGGCAAGGCGTACAGACTATTACCAACTAGTCGCAGCAGCGGCTATACTTCCTAAGGGTGCTCAGGAAGGAGAAAGCAGAAATGATGAGGATGATGATGGCAGCAGCAGCCGTTCTTCTCTGCGTGAGTAGCTTAATGTTGTTCGTGTGTAATTTAATTTCAAGAATAACTTGAACTCCAATTTTGAAAACACAACTTTCTTTTCTTTTTTTTTTATAAAGCTCTGACTTGTATTATGAGTATGAGTCTGTGGTCTGGGAGAGAGTCTGTAACTCTGTCTGCAAAATACAGTATATAATAACCAATGCAGGGCAATTAATTACTTTTTTGAAGAAGTAACTATGTAACTCAGTTTGGCAAATCTCCAAAAGTTGATTCTGTTCATCTGGACGTAGCGTTTTGTGGGAGAAACGTTTCGTCACTCATCCAAGTGACTTCTTCAGTCTCAGCTGACTGCAGGTTTCCCCAAACCTTATAAACAGTACATTTGCATAATGACTGAAACCAGCCCACTGAAGGAACAATGGGCTGTGAGGTCAGTTCCTTAATCATAATTTATACTGTTTAACTGTTTAACTGTTTATAAGGTTTGGGGAAACCTGCAGTCAGCTGAGACTGAAGAAGTCAATTGGATGAGTGACTTGGATGAATAGGTAAATAACAGGGACTAGAAAGAGAGAGCAGAGTTCTCCTCAGTAACACCAGGATACCTGACCCCCTCTGAGTCTCGCTTCCCCGCCTCCATCATTTAGTGACGGCCTTCTCTACCATGTCTGTGCCGAGCGCTTTGGTCAGGGCCAAACCTTGTGTAACTATGGCAACTACAACATGACAGCATCCAGAGAGAAACTTGTGAGCCCACGACTACATTAGATGTTTGCTCTGCTGAATCCAGCCAGCCCCTACCTGGCTTTAGTCATATGGGATAAAACGGTAGGGCCAGAGGTGGAAGTAACAAAGTACAAATACTCTGTTACTGTACTTAAGTAGGATTTATAGGTATCTGTACTTTCTACTCCTTACATGTTCAAACAGGCTGGTTACTTTAGGTTTTACACATTTGAGGGGAGTTATTATTTCATCAGTGTGAGTCTTCAAACATCAAAGTGATTTGAGCCTAAACAGAAACACATGAAAGGAAATCCTGTTCATTTATTAATCACATAAAAAGAGAGCAAAGAGTCAAACTGTGAGTCACAGTCAGGGCTTAAAGTGGGCCATGTTTTTATTTGATATGTTTTTGGGACGACACCTGAACGACTGCAGGTGTCTGTAAGTTGTGTTAGTGCTACTTTAGCATCTAGCTAGCCCTGCTGAAGAGGAGCGAGCATAAAGGGAGGAACGTTTTTGAAGTGTCAGCTAATTTCAAATGCAGCGTTTCTATCAGCTCAACAAACATCAGCAAACACACAAACTGTTTGTGTGCAGTTTGTCTCACAGTGTGTTGCAGCTAAAGGTCCAGCTGCTGTATTTCACAGGGAGAGAAAAGAAAGAAAAGAAAAGCTGCTGTAGGAGAGGAACCCAAGCTTTGGCATCGCTCTGAAAACTATCGCTGATCCTTTTACTCGCTGGCTTTCAAATAAAAGCTGAAATAAAATTTGTGGTGTTTGCAGAATCTAATCCAGGGGTAGGGAACGTTAGTCCTCGAGAGCCGGTGTCCTGCAGGTTTTAGATCTCACCCTGGGTCACCACACCTGAATCAAATGATTAGTTCATTACCAGGCCTCTGGAGAACTGCAAGGCATGGGCTGTGTCCCAATTCAGGGTCTGCACACTTGAAGTACGCGCACTACATACGGTGCGTACTATAAGTACGAGAAGTGCGGAAGTGAGAGGCTTGTGAAATGGGACGGTCTAGCCTTCGTCGTGCTGCTCAGGTTCCCAAGCAACCATGATACTAACCGCAAGAAACGTTTCATACAGCTTTGTTTGACAAAAATGAAGGAAAAAAAATGTTTTGTTGGTCATTCATTTTTGTCATGACATCACTTTGATTAGTTGAGTATCTGAGGCTGAGACCACGGGACTGTAAAACATGATTGTTGGGCTTCATTTCTGTACTGAACAGTCATTTCAAGATTAGTTAGTAAATAACAATTAGCTCATGTTGTTCATGAGATTAAAATCATCTCACTGTGGTAATGTAAATATTTTGGGGAAATCGACGGCGCATTTGAAGTACACTTCGAATTGGGACAGCCGTCGTCGCGTGGCGGTGACGTAATCGCACTTAAAATGCGTACTTCAAGCGTGCGGTCTCTGAATTGGGACACAGCCATGTTGTCCTATACATGTCTTGAAGTCATTTAAATCAGCTGTGTTGGATCAAGGACACATCTAAAACCTGCAGGACACCGGCCCTCGAGGCCTGGAGTTCCCTACCCCTGATCTAATCAATCACACAGGATCAGGGGATAAGACAGCAGAGCAGCTGATTTTACACTTGAAGATAAAACTGTAATTTTAGAAACATATGAAGATATTACACACACAATACAGACTGCAGCTCAGACAGCTGCTGGAGACAGATGTGTGTGTGTGTGTGTGTGTGTGTGTGTGTGTGTGTGTGAGTACTTTAACTCCTTTATTTCACACAGACAGCTTCAGCATTTGTTCTGCTTTCTCTGCTTTTATTTGAATGTAACAGAAAAACATGACTAGAATTTACACAAACGTGTTTACAGGCTGACTTTAATGTGTTTCTACACATGCTTGTCCTCTGGTCATGTGATCATGTGGTTTGTAGGAAGGCTCCTCTTCCTCAGAGGATCCACCTGTGCTTCCTCTCCTCTCTCCTCCACCTGTTACAGTGAGGGAACGTCCTCCATGATGGAGGAGCTGCTGGAAAGTGCTGAGAGTTTCCTCCAGAGTGAGACCTCTGTCACAGTTCAGAGGATCTACGGCAGCAGAGACCTTCATGGACACTAAAAGTCTCAAACACACAACAACAACATCAGACTGACTCCACTCTGACATCACTGATCAATAATCAAAGAACACACAGATCAAACTGATTGATCAGCCATCAGAGGAGTCGGATCAATGGAGCTGCTTCTGTTCCTGATGTCCCCTGTTTGATCCTGGACCTGAACTCTCCCTGCAGAGGAGACACACACAAACAGACACAAACCTTTGACTTTGAGCTGCACAGTTTTCACTCTGATCCACTGGTCCTTGGTCTCAACTCCACAGGCATAACTTCCACTGTCTCTCTCTGTGGGGTGTTTCAGGGTCAGACTGAGGTCTCCAGTTTTCAGCAGGTCTTCATTCATCTTCGTTCGGTCTCTGTAAAACTGGTGCTGTTTGTCAGGGTGGTCAGAGCCATTCTCATACACGTGGATAATTTTTCCGAAGACTTTATCTTCCTTCCAAACCACCATAGCATCTTCAGGCAGGTTTTGTGTGGTTTTGAAGGGCAGCTGGACAGACTCCATCCCCTCCTCCACCTCCACCTGACAGACTGAGAGGACAACAAACACAACATTATAAATGATGAACAGATGAGCGTTCCACTGTTATCCACTGTCATGAATACAGATGTGGAATAAAGTGGCCATTAGCACAGAGATGAGCCACTGCAGAACTTTCATTTAGACACAGTGAGAGAAGACATCTCACAGAGGTCACACATACAAGGATCATTTGGATTTTCCAAATCTAATGAAAGAGTGATTCTCTCTTTTGATAAATGAGGCTGAATGGAAGTAAGAGAACTTGAGGACACTTAATGGACTCCTACTTCTTAGTAGGGATTGGTGTGTGATTGGTGTTGACAGAGCAGCATCATGTGACTCTTGTTCTGCACTAAATGAAGCGATGGAGTGGTGCCTCCTTCAGGCAGAGAAACAGCTCATGGAGAGAAATAATTATTAGAGCAAAAACAAGAGTGGAGCTGCAAATAAGGGCGAGAGGAACGCTGCAGAAAACTGTTCATGTGTGAATTCATCACTTCATAGATTTATTTGAGCACTAAAATCAGAGCTGCTTCTATTTCTAATATGACAGCTGTACATTAGAGCTGGAACACTTTAAATGTGAGCCATAAAAACATGATACTCTACAAGTGCATTCAGCTCTGACACTGTCACATCATGAAGGAGACGTGGAAATCACTTTGTTACACAAATCAGAGTCAAATCAATTCTATTGATGGAATATTGTGTGATCAATAGACTGATCAGTTTCTAATCTGTCATCTATCAGCTGGAAATCCAGCAGTGTCAAACAGACTTGGCAGCAGATTAGGACCAAACACAAACACATTGAGACTTTTTCTTCATCAGCAGTTGCAGGTAAATTGCAGCAACAATGCGACTCAGACAGTTTCTCTATAACTGCAGGGCTTCCTGCGCTGCTGTTAGTCAGATACGGATCAACAGGTTGTGGATGGAAAGCAGATTCCTTCAGCAGAGGATCCATATCACACTTGAAGCATGTCGTTGGGAAAACAATCAGTGCCCCTTTCCTGATGGATGCCCCAAGTGCCCTCTTCTTGAGGCTATGTTTTTATGTGTGGAGTCCTGCATGTGCCCCTCAACAATAATATTTAGCTAATAATCACAATTTTGCTAAATAAAAGGATGTTGCCTTCATCATCATTCACATGATGACCGTTAACCAATGCTTGCCCTTGACGGCACATCGCTGGTTACGAGCCAGGAACGAGTTCGCAAAGAGCATGCGCATTTTCTGCCACCTGAGCAGTGCTGTAAGAAAACAAGTTTTTACAGCTGTGGCTCCAGCAAACATCAGCTGATACCAGAAATTAAAATCAAGTGAATTCTAACAACAGCTGATCAAGCTTAAACGTGCTGCTGTTGTTTAGCGCGATAAACAAGAGCGAAAAGCCGATCATTGATCAGTTTCGTGATTGAAGTTTCAACAGGCGAGAGAATGACAGGGGAGGCTTCGTAACGACAGAATGAATCGTAATATTTTCTCTGAATGTGGGACGATTCCGTTTGTACGGCAACTCTATGAACTAACCCTTATGAATAAAATAAAGTTCAACGACAGTAAATTAGCGCGCACACAGCTGTATATAAACTCCCGTCGTGCTAGCTAGCACGCAGTACGATTGTAAAAAGTCAGCACAACGAAAATATACTACACTTAAACTCGGTTTATATCTGACCCAAATAGAGTGCAGTTCATAACTTCTTACCTGAAATTCAGTTCACCTCACGCTCCTGCCTTCGGTTTCCCTGATCCACGATTGAGCTCCGCGTTAGCCACTACGGTTGATCGGCGGTCGCCTCGAAGCCTCGTATATCTCTTTCCCCGCATGTCCTTTCTGTCACACACCGGTGGATAGCTGCCCTCAGTTGTAGCTCCGCCTTAGCCACCACCAAACAACTCAGTTATTTTTTCCACATCGACCAGCATCATCGGCCATATAAACGAAAAATAAGTCGAGCTGAGACACAGACTGTTGGCGAGCGATCGGGTTATGAAACGAGTGTCAGCCGCCTCACTGTAAGCCAAGCCCGGGTGCTTTCTAACGAAGAGCCGCTAGCGGCGCCAGCTAGCTAGCCGGCTATCAGCAACATGTAAGAGAACTGTTGCTAATATGGGATGTCTTGATAAAACGAGCAGATATTTGAAGTTTACACACCTACATTCTCGCCTGAAAATATCTTAAAAGTTTATTTTGTGACCTACAACCACGAATAAAAGCATTATAGAATCCAAGTGGTGTCCGCCATTGTTTGATTCCTGTTTATTCGCATACAAGGCGGATGTCGGAGTGGAGGATGCCATCCTGTACCTCCTACATAGAGCCCACTCACACCTGGATGGGGGAAAAGGCACGGTCAGGATCCTGTTTCTTGACTTTTCCAGTGCTTTTAATACCATCCGGCCCTGTATGCTCCTGGAAAAACTGAAGAGGATGCAGGTGGACCCCTGCCTGGTCGCTTGGATCTCCGACTACCTCACTGACAGACCACAGTACGTCAGGCTGAAGGACATCATGTCTGACACTGTGGTCAGCAGCACAGGAGCACCACAGGGAACTGTGCTGCCCCCTCTTCTCTTTACCCTGTACACCTCTGACTTCTGCTACAACTCTGAATTATGCCATATTCAGAAGTTTGCAGATGACACAGCCATCATGGGGTGTATCTGGGATGATCAGGGAGAGGAGTACAGGAGTCTGGTGAGGAACTTCGTCACATGGAGTCACACAAACCACCTGCAACTCAACACCTCAAAGACCAAGGAACTGGTTGTGGACTTCAGGAGGTACAGAGAAGGTCCAGTGCCGGTTCAGATAGAGGGGGAGGAGGTGGAGGTGGTCAACAAGTACAAGTACCTCTGGCTGTGGGTGGACAACAAACTGGACTGGTCATGCAACACAGAGCACCTGTATAAAAAAGCCCAAAGCCGACTGTACTTCCTCAGGAGGCTGAGGTCTTTTAACATCTGCAGGAAGCTCCTGAGGATGTTTTACCAGTCGGTGGTTGCAGGAGTACTTTTCTATGCTGTGGTGTGCTGGAGGAGCAGCACAGCAAAGAAGGACTCATCCAGGCTGGAGAAACTAATCAGGAAGGCTGGCTCTGTGGTCGGCATGAAGCTGGACACTCTGGTGTCAGTGGCAGAGAAAAGGACACTAAAAAAATTGCTGGACATTATGGACCATGCTGGGCATCCTCTGCACACGGCCATAAACAACCAGAGGAGTCTGTTCAGTGACAGGTTGCTTCTCCCAAAGACAAGAACCAACAGACTTAAAAACTCCTTTGTCCCACACGCCATCAGACTGTTCAACTCCTCTCTGGAGGGGAGAGGGAGGGGAAACAGGAGGACAAAGGAGGGGGGAACAACTAAGCTGTAGTGTGTAAGTGTAAGCCCAGCATAAGCAAATGTGACGGTACAGAGCAGGGGTAGGCGGGGCTTGTTCCTTCCTAACCAGTAGAGGTGTTAAATATACTCTTTGGGGTTTTATTCTTATAGTTATATTATTTATCTTTTATTATGGATTTACTTTAGCTCAACTCAGTGATTAACAGAGTAATGATAAATCTCAATTAAGAATAACAATGTTGTAGTGCATTACTGAGTCGTGTAAACTCACTGGGTTACAAATAGCATCAGCAGGCTCCTTCCGTATCGCTGACTGTACTTCTTCGCTGGCACGGTCGTTATCCTGGCGTGCGCGGTTGCCTGCGCTGCTGCCGCTTTTCATGTGGCCGGTGTTCTGACAAACCATCCTACTTTGCAAAATGTCCTACCGTAAGCAGTTTATGCACATTTCTGCTGTCAGAGTAATTTCAGCACAAATTTAAGTAGGTATGATGGCTTGCCACTTAACTTTGCCCATCAGAGTATGCTTGTAGCTCATATTCATAAAGCCTGGACGGTTTGCCACTTCATTTTACCCTTTAAAGTATGCTTGTAGGTAACATTCACAAAGGTAGCATGGTTTAGTACTTCATTTTACCCGTCAGAGTATTTTTCTGGGTCTTATTAACAAAGGTAGGATGATTTGCCACTTAATTTTAGCCGTTAAAGTATGCTTCTAGCTCATAATAACAAAGGTAGGACGATTTGCCACTAAATTATAGCTGTTAAAATATGCTCGTAGGTCACATTCACAAAGGTAGGAGGGTTGGCACTTAATTTTACCCATCAGAGTATTTTTCTAGCTAATATTCATAAAGGTAGGACGGTTCGCCACTTAATTTCGTGTTGTGCACATGCGCAGAAACAACGGGTAGGATGGTTTGTCAGGTAGGATGGATTCCCAGAACACCAGCCCCCGGAACAGTTGAACTATGAACTGTTGTAGCATCGGCCGCTGGATCTGCTCAGTTGTGGCCTAGTGTGCCGTCGCCCTCCGGGTTGACCTCCTAAACTTTGTTTTGGACTTGTCTCTGCTTCTGGTCACGTGGCCGGCCGCATTCACTGTGTTAGTTTTGGAGTGTTTCTCAGGTGACATGGCCAGTCCCTGACTGTTTCGGTTTTGCTTTGGCCTAATCTTGTCCTAGCTGTGTTTCCCTTCTGTCTCCTATTTCCTGATTGCTCCTTCCATGTATTTAAGCCTTGTGTTTTTCTTGATCTGTGTTGTGGTATCCCTCATGTTGTCCTAGTTAGACCCGGTGTGTTCTGTTCTCCCAGCCTGCCTGTAAATTAGTTGTTTTGTATTCCTTTGGTTTACGAGTCACTGGGTCAGCAATAAAGCTGTTTTTGAACGCACCTGTCGCCTCCCGGAGTCTGCACATTGGGTCCTCCTTTTCCTGCCGCACACAGCCTCATGACAGTAACACATGTACCAGTTGTTGCATTGCAGAGGTATTCAAGTATGAAAACAATAATAAACACAATGTTTTTGTTCTATAACGTTTTTTGGTTATATAACGTGTTTCTTTTGTAAAGTCATTACTTTATTATGGATTAGGTGCAAGACTTGAGAAGTGTGGATAATTAAATAATAGATTAATGCAATAGCAAACTGTGCCTTTTTCTCAGACGGACAGCAGGTGGAGAATGATAGATGACATGAGGAGATGACGGAGGAAGAGAGTCAAAGACTGAGTCACAGGCAGAGCCTTGTTCAAGGGTGGCCAACTTCAGGCCTCATGTGCCGATGTCCTGCAGGTTTTAGATCTCACCCTGGGTCAACACACCTGAATCAAATGATCAGTTCATTACCAGGCCTCTGGAGAACTTCAAGACATGTTGGCTGTATCCCAATTCAGGGTCTGCAGCCTTAAAGGCCGCATTTTAAGATGGATTACGTCACAGCGTCGCGACGAAGGCTGTCCCAATTCAAAGACTGCTCGAAATGCAGACGGACTTTAACGTGTGTTTGAACAGCTGACGGTTCACTCGTTAAGCTGAAAGAAAGATGCTTTAGCATCAGTAACTAAGTTTAAGAATATAATCCACCCACTGTTATCTTCTTCAATGCCCTGTCCCAACATAGAGCAGAGCAGCTATCTGAACACTACTCCAACAGAGGTCGATTATCTTGTTAATAATTTTACCTCCTCACTACGTACGACTCTGGATACTGTAGCTCCTGTGAAAACTAAGGCCTCAAATCCGAAGTACCTGACTCCGTGGTATAATTCTCAAACACGTAGCCTAAAGCAGATAACTCGTAAGCTGGAGAGGAAATTGCGTGTCACAAATTTAGAGGATCATCATTTAGCCTGGAGAAATAGTTTGCTGCTTTATAAGAAAGCCCTCCATAAAAGCCAGAACATCTTACTATTCGTCACTGATTGAAGAAAATAAGAACAACCCCAGGTTTCTCTTCAGCACTGTAGCCAGGCTGACAAAAAGTCAGAGCTCTACTGAGCCAACAATCCCTTTAACGTTAACTAGTAATGACTTCATGAACTTCTTCACAAATAAAATTTTTATCATTAGAGAAAAATTACCAATAATCATCCCACAGATGTAATATTATCTACAGCTACTTTTAGTACCATCGATGTTAAGTTAAACTCTTTTTCTCCAATTGATCTTTCTGAGTTAATTTCAATAATTACTTCCTCCAAACCATCAACGTGTCTTTTAGACCCCATTCCTACAAAACTGCTCAAAGAAGTCCTTCCATTAATTAATGCTTCAATCTTAAATATGATCAACCTATCTCTAATAATCGGCTATGTACCACAGGCCTTCAAGCTGGCTGTAGTTAAACCTTTACTTAAAAAGCCATCTCTAGACCCAGCTGTCTTAGCTAATTATAGGCCGATCTCCAACCTTCCTTTCATATCAAAAATCCTTGAAAGAGTAGTTGTCAAACAGCTAACAGATCATCTGCAGAGGAATGGCTTATTTGAAGAGTTTCAGTCAGGTTTCAGAGCTCAGCACAGCACAGAAACAGCTTTAGTGAAGGTTACAAATGATCTTCTTATGGCCTCTGACAGTGGACTCATCTCTGTGCTTGTCCTGCTAGACCTCAGTGCTGCATTCGATACTGTTGACCATAATATCCTATTAGAGCGATTAGAACATGCTGTAGGTATTACAGGTACTGCACTGCAGTGGTTTGTATCATATCTATCTAATAGACTCCAATTTGTACATGTAAATGGAGAGTCCTCTTCACACACTAATGTCAATTATGGTGTTCCACAGGGTTCAGTGCTAGGACCAATTCTATTTACATTATACATGCTTCCCTTAGGCAGCATCATTAGAAGACATAGCATAAATTTTCACTGCTATGCAGATGACACCCAGCTCTATCTATCCATGAAGCCAGGTAACACACACCAATTAGTTAAACTGCAGGAATGTCTTAAAGACATAAAGACCTGGATGGCCGCTAACTTTCTGCTTCTTAATTCAGATAAAACCGAGGTTATTGTACTTGGCCCTGAAAATCTTAGAAATATGGTATCTAAGCAGATTCTTACTCTGGATGGCATTACCTTGGCCTCCAGTAGCACTGTGAGAAACCTTGGAGTCATTTTTGACCAGGACATGTCCTTCAATGCACGTATTAAACAAATATGTAAGACTGCTTTCTTCCATTTGCGCAACATCTCTAAAATTAGAAATATCCTGTCTCAGAGTGACGCTGAAAAACTAGTTCATGCATTTATTACTTCCAGGCTGGACTACTGTAATTCACTATTATCAGGATGTCCTAAAACTCCCTGAAAAGCCTTCAGCTAATCCAAAATGCTGCAGCAAGAGTCCTGACAGGGACTAGAAAGAGAGACATATTTCTCCTGTTTTGGCTTCCCTTCATTGGCTTCCTGTTAAATCCAGAATTGAATTCAAAATCCTGCTCCTCACATACAAGGTCTTAAATAATCAGGCCCCATCTTATCTTAATGACCTTGTAGTGCCATATCACCCTATTAGAGCACTTCGCTCTTGCACTGCAGGCCTACTTGTTGTTCCTAGAGTATTTAAAAGTAGAATGGGAGGCAGAGCCTTCAGTTTTCAGGCCCCTCTTCTGTGGAACCAGCTTCCAGTTTGGATTCGGGAGACAGACACTATCTCTACTTTCAAGATTAGGCTTAAAACTTTCCTTTTGCTAAAGCATATAGTTAGGGCTGGACCAGGTGACCCTGAATCCTCCCTTAGTTATGCTGCAATAGACGTAGGCTGCCGGGGATTCCCATGATGCATTGAGTTTTTCCTTTCCAGTCACCTTTCTCACTCACTATGTGCTAATAGACCTCTCTGCATCGAATCATATCTGTTATTAGTCTCTGTCTCTCTTCCACAGCATGTCTTTATCCTGTTTTTCTTCTTTCACCCCAACCGGTCGCAGCAGATGGCCCCGCCCCTCCCTGAGCCTGGTTCTGCCGGAGGTTTCTTCCTGTTAAAAGGGAGGTTTTCCTTCCCACTGTCGCCAAAGTGCTTGCTTATAGGGGTCATATGATTGTTGGGTTTTTCTCTGTATTTATTATTGTGCGATCTATTGTACAATATAAAGCACCTTGAGGCGACTTTTGTTGTGATTTGGCGCTATATAAATAAAATTGAATTGAATTGAATTGAATTAGTCACAGGAGTCACACATGTGTCCACTGTAGCATCTGGGAACTCTTCTTGTTTAGCACTCGTAATAACACAAACACTAAATCCTCCTTCTCTTGTGCTGTTTTGTAGCAGTGTGTACACCTGAGACTGTCACCTGTCTGTCTGTCCTGCACTCTCTCTCTTCAGATACTCAACTAATCAAAGCTCATGTAGAAACAAACAAACAAATGAACAAAAAATTTTCTCCTTCATTTCTGTCAAACAAAGCTGTGCGAAACATTTCCAGTGGTTAGTATCATGGTTGCTAGGGAACCTGGGCAGCGTGACAGAGGCTAGACCGTCCCATTTCAAAAGCCTCGCACTTCCGGCCTTAGCGGTCTTTGAGTACGCGGCCCTTGTGGACCGTAAAGGTTACGTACCCTGAATTGGGATACAGCCGTTGAGGAGGTAATTCATCCATTGAAAGCAGCACAAGGACATCTAAAACCTGTAATACACCGGTCCCCGAGGCCTGGAGTGTGGCACCCCTGCTGTAAGCCATCAAGACTGGATGGAAAGGCTGCAGCGCTGGGTTAGTATAGCTGGGATGTCTCTTGCAGTCGTTTAGGTCATATCTGACCAATCAAAAACTGTACACTTACACTTATGCTCACCCAATATGTAATTCACTCACAATACCACAATCAAAGACCCACAAGGACATTTTGACGTATTGGAAACAGTGATAGTTTATCTGTCCCCAATAAAGATCGCCCCTCATTTTTTCATAATTTTGTCTCCCAACTAAATAACATGGACTTTAATGCTGTGCTTGGCATGTTACAGGTAATATCAACTATAACTTTTTAATAGAAGATCTTGAATTTGGCGATAGTAGGAGAAGATCTCTCACTCTACAACAAAAACTGCTACACAGCCATGTTATGCCAGATTCCCAGGAAAGAGGTTGGGCTAAGTAAGATCATTGTTCAAATACAAACAAAGCTCCAAAGGCCTGATTCAGACTTCTGTGCTAAGTCTTCATAGAGACTACAGCATAACCTATGTAAGTGCTTTATGCTTGTGTGCCGTGCATAATTGTTGTTAATTACTGTGTGGTTGGGTTTAGAAACAACTGTAACAACTTTAGACTCGCCTTTGTTGGCCTCCATGTAAAATAGGACAGCTGCTTTCAGCTTTCAGCAAGATGCATAATTTAAACATGTATGAGTCTAAGAAAGAAGTTCATCTGCATATTTTCACATGACATGTGGCGCTTATGCCAGTTTTTCACTGTGTAAATCTTGTTGATCAGGTGCTTGGATGAAGGACTCCCACTAGCTTTTTATGGGATAATGGGGAAGGAACAGCGCAGATATTTTGGGTGCCACAAACATGTTTTGTTTCACACCAACTGAGCTCAACATTAGCTTTGCCTCATTGGAATGTATGTGTATTAGACAGATTCCCCATTAAACTATGACAGTGTCTTCACTGTTGCTGTTGTGCTGTCAGTGTTTTTTGGGGGGCTGATAAACTTAATGCTCCCAAACACATTTCTATTGCAGGTCTGTTTTCAGTCATCAATGTAGCCATGGAACTGTGTTTTGTTGAGTTTAAATTTATAATCTTAAATGTTTATATGCTGATTATATTGGTTTATATAAGAGAGGCCCAGACTTCAGTGTGAAAGACTAGGTTGCAGGCTGACAGGAAATGCATGCTTTTGCAGAAGTATGCTTTTGCAGGCCAAAGTGAAACTAAACAGAGTGTTTGAGCTAAACGTAAAGTGTGTGTGACGTCAAGATGGAGTATATAAATACCTAGGCTTCCATGTGTATTTCAGACCTTGGGTTGTGTGTGTTGTGTTCAGGTCTCCATATCCGGATATGTAAAATGAAGATCATTTTTAAAGTTAAAAGACCACTTTGAGCCCTGTGTCTTTCTTGGCCCTAAGAATCCAAAGAACCAGATTTAATAGTTTCCAAGGTGCCAACTAAGTGCTAGAGAGTTGTGCATTAAACAAAGCATCAAAGCAAAGAATTTGCTTCGATGCCAGGGAAGTCTGTTCTCAGTGATATGCAAGGAAAAAAACAAACAAACAATGGATCAAACCTTTGGCTTTCAGCCGCAGTGCTTTTGCTCTGAAAATGTCTCCATTCCTCCAAACTTCACATGTGAAAGCTCCACTGTCACAGTCTGTGGGGTATTTCAGGGTCAGACTGAGGTCTCCAGTTTTCAGCAGGTCTTCATTCATCTTTGTTCGGTCTCTGTAAAACTGGTGCTGTTCTTCAGGCTGGTCACAGCCATTCTCATAGACGTGGATTGTTCTGGATTTCCCATCCTTCCAGACCACTTTAGCGTCTTCAGGGAGACCATCTGGGGCATTGAAGGGCAGCTGGACAGACTCCATCCCGTCCTCCACCTCCACCTGACAGACTGAGAGGACAAAAAACCACAACATTAGAAATGATGAACAGATGAGCTTTTCGCTGTTATCCACTGTCATGAATACAGATGTGGAATAAAGTGGCCATTAGCACAGAGATGAGCCACTGCAGAACTTTCACTTAGACACAGTGAGAGAAGACATCTCACAGAGGTCACACATACAAGGATCATTTGGATTTTCCAAATCTAATGAAAGAGTGGTTCTCTCTTTTGATAAATGAGGCTGAATGGAAGTAAGAGAACTTGAGGACACACACACACACACACACACACACACACACACACATACATATATACATATACATTAATATATATATATATATATATATACGTATATATACATATATATAGCTTTTATTTTGGAATGAGCAATTTCTCTGTTATAAACTCTATTTTCCAAAGATGAGTGATTTCTTGATTAGATAGATTTACTTTTTTTATTATTTTGTTGTTTCAGCAACATTAAATTAACTTTTGAGTGAAAATATATATTAATAATTTTAATATATGACAAATTAAAAAACACCCCTACATATACATATATATATATATATACACATACATACACATATATATATATATGTCCTCTAGAGGATGACCTCTGACCTGTGTCTACAGCACTGACCTCTGACTTTCAGCTTCACTTGTCTCTTCAGCAGGATGTTTCCCTCCCTGCTGTAGACGGTGCAGGTGTAGGTGTCTGTGTCCCAGCCTGTGGGGTATTTCAGGGTCAGACTGAGGTCTCCAGTTTTCAGCAGGTCTTCATGCATCTTCGTTCGGTCTCTGTAAACCTGGAGCTGTTCTTGAAGCTGATCAGAGCCGTTCTCATACACGTGGACTGTATCATCGTCACTGTCCTTCCACTCCACTTTAGCGTCTTCAGGCAGGTGAAGTGTGGTGTTGAAGGGCAGCTGGACAGACTCCACCCCTGAATCCACCTCCACCTGGGGGACTGAGAGGACAACAAAGCACAACATGAGCTTGGATGGAGACATTTGTGTTGACTCTAACAGGCTGAATGCTGCTGCTTCACTGGGAGCTCACTGTTAGATAGAAAGTGGTCAGTGTGAAGAGGAGACGCAGCAGAAAGATGAAGACTGACAGGAAGAAAGCAGTGAACAGACTGTTGGAGCTGCTGTTAGTGGGACAGGACTTTATTCAGTCTCTGAGGACCAGATTTGACTTGATGAAGCAGAGAAACACAGTCTGAGTGTTTCTGTCACACTCACTTCATCACACAGCTCAGTTTGACAACATTTGGAAGAATTTGATAGAAGCCTTCCTTTAGTAAAAGCACCAATAAAACACCATGAAAACACCTCACTACACACAAAACTGCAGTACTGGCAAATTGGACATAAAGTCTGAAAAGTCAAAGTACTTATTGTGCAGAAAAATGTTCCCATCAGTGTTCTATGGATCAATATTACTGCTGCACATGTTTAAGGCTGAGCTCATTTCAAATCCTTTCTATTGTGTTGAATCTGCAGTAATGCATCATATTCTATAAAATCATATGTTTGTAGTGGCTGTCCTGTGAGGACCACGTATCTCTAAATAAACAGCTGTTAATGAGCTCACAAACACAGGCCTACAGCTGGATTTGAAAAAGTCAAAAAGCTGTCTTAAAAAGCTTTTTAAGACAGCCCATGGGGTACCGCCCATGGAGGGAGGGTACCACCTCCCTCCATGGGAATGAAGGCATGTCAAACAAACAGTATAGCAATATAAAGGAATTATAAAAGCATATCAAACAAAGCAAATAGTACAGTATAAACTATTGCGGGGGTGGGGTAAACAGTTCCACAGTATTGGAGGGTTTGAAAGGCGTGATCCCCCTTCGTTCGGTCCGAGGAATAGATAGAAGGTGAAGGTGGTGCAAAAACTGCTGCTTCAACTTTGTATATTCAGCCAACCAAGTGATTTCTTAGAGTTGTTAATGTGAAAGTGCTGCTGAGCCTCCATCAGTTCCCAACGTGAGTGGGCAATGTTGACTATGAGGTGGTATGGTTGGACAGGAGAGAAATCACACACCTCCTTCAAGCATGGAGAGAGACTTTAACCTCTTCTCTGGTGAGTCAGGTAAAGGCGACAGATGGAAGTGCCAAATTTCACCATACCCGCCTCCCTCCATTGTTATGACCATCTCACACAGGCCCAGAGAGCAGATGCTGCTGCATTGCAACAGTGACTTGCAAATGTGTTCTCCCCCATGGCTGTCCGAATGACTCTTATGGAGCACCATTTTGAAACATGGCCTGGCGTGATGGTGTGTTCACACCATTACAGGTTACCTGAACACAAATGACAAACTGTTCAACGAGAATTGGCCAAAATGCTAAAATTGGAAGTGATAGAAGATTCGCACAGTGCCTGGTGTAGCCCCATAGTTCTGGTGGTAAAGAAAGATGGATCTATATGGTTCTGTGTTGACTACCCAAAGGTGAATGTGGTGTCAGAGTTTGATGCTTATCCCATGCACTGCTTGTTTATTCAGGACACTAGATTTAACCAAGGGCTACTGGCAGATTCCCTTATCCTCAGAGTCCAAGGAAAAAATGGCTTTCTCCAGTCCGTATAGTTTGAACTAATTTGTCACACTTCCATTCGGCTTGTTCAGAGCCCAGACCACTTTCCAGTGCCTCATGGACCAGGTGCTGTGGCCACGTGCTGCATATGCCATGGCCTACCTGGATGAAGTTATCATCACAGTGACACCATGTGTAGCAGTTGACTGTGGTGGAATCCCTGAGACAGGAGGGGCTCACAGCCAACCCGAAGAAGTGTGCAGTTGGACGGAGAGAGGTACAGTTTCTGGAGTACCACTTGGCAAGTGGGCAGTTGCAGTTAGAGAAAACGGCAGCCCTCACATCCTGCCTACGTCCCAAAACAAAAAAGGAGGTGAGACTGTTCTTGGGACTGGCTAGGTACTATTGCTTTGTGGACCTGACCACACCTTGACTGATCTAACGCGAACAGGTGCCCCAGATCCGTTTCAGTGGACAGAGCAGTGCCAGGCGGCGTTTGTGTGTGATGGAAGTGTGGTCTCTGACTCCGCTGCAGTGGAGGGGTGATGCAGCGAGCTCGAGGGGCTGTGCCAGGCAGGCTGGCAGAACAGCTGTGGGCAATTTGCTAATCAAAGGTCTTCTGTATTTCAGTGATGCTGGGACCAGAGGAGAGGAGGACTACCAGAAAGCTGTGGGACTGGAGGTGAAAAGGTCCAGCCAAATGTTACAGTGACAATAAAAATTACTAATAAGCACAGTCTGTCGAGTGGTGACTGGGGTTTATACTGTAAATGCTAGCTCTGTGTGTACACAAGACGAGAATAAGAAGCAGAGCAAATGGCCGTGGGGGCCACACCTCCACCCTCCCTCCACCTTTAATGCAGCTTTACCTTTCAGGACAGTCTAAATTGTGGTGTCTGCATAACGTTAGCTTATAATTAGCAGTTGATATAGCCAGCTAGTTACCAAAACAGTACCAAACAAAAACACTTTTTTCACTGCCCAAGATGATCGTCTAAACTGCTGACAGTATTTTCCATAAGTGATCATGACTAAATAATTTATGTAGATTTTCTCATGTTAGAGCTTTGAGATCAGATCAGCAGGTGAGTGGAGGGATCATCATCAATTGAGGAGGAAATAAAGCAGTAGATGAAGAAGATGATGAGGAAGTGATGAGGGAGGATAGAACAGCAGCCCTGTGTTGGAGAGCCTGGTCCAAAAAGTCTGGTTAGTAATGTTGTGGATATTGTTAAGTTTGCTGGTGTGTTTTGGGATTTTTCTTTAGTTTTGTTGCAAATACAAACTTGTGTGCTTCTAGTGCCCAAGTGCCTTGTCTAAGACACTGACCTCTGACTTTCAGCACCATCTTTCTCTTCCACAGGATTTTTCCCGCCTTCCTGTAGACGGTGCAGGCGTAGGTCCAGTTGTCTCTCTCTGTGGGCTGTTTCAGGGTCAGACTGAGGTCTCCAGTTTTCAGCAGGTCTTCATTCATCTTCGTTCGGTCTCTGTAATGCTGGTGCTGTTCTTCAGGCTGGTCAGAGCCGTTCATATACACGTGGACCTTTCTGTTGTATTTGTCTGTCCACCCACTTCAGCATCTTCAGGCAGGTGAAGTGTGGTGTTGAAGGGCAGCTGGACAGACTCCACCCTGAATCCACCTCCACCAGGGGGACTGAGAGGACAACAAATCACAGAGCTGTATAGCACTGAATCCAAATATTCAAAGATGAATCAAGTTATCCAGAATTAAAACAGTAATGAAAACAGACGATTTAAATAAAATTGAAAATATTTTTCTGCATTTTACAGTGTAAACATTTTACAGGAGTACAGGAGGTGAGCATGTGATTGAATCATTATTTTGATTCGAAGGCTTTCACCATAGGGGCAAGTTTCTATTATTCAGCTGTAAGTGAGCAGATATAGTAAGTAAAGGGTGTTCACCTCAACAATAAACTGGACTGGACTACAAATACAGACATCCTGTATAAGAAGGGCCAGAGTCGACTCCACCTGCTGAGGACACTGAGGTCCTTCGGAGTCTGCAGGACTCTGTTAAGGACATTCTATGACACTGTGGTAGCATCTGCCCATTTCTATGCAGTGGCCTGCTTGGGGAGTGGATGCACGGACAGGGACAGGAGCGGGATTGACAAACTGGTGCGGAGGTCTAGCTCCGTGCTGGGAGGTCCCCTGGAGTCTGTGGGGGTGGTTGGCGAGAGGAGGATGTTAGTAAAGCTGACATCCATCATGAACAACCCACATCACCCACTGCATGAGCATGTGAGTGGGCTGAGCAGCTCCTTTAGTCAGAGACTGAAACACCCTCGCTGCAGGAAGGAGCGCTTTCGCAGATCATTCATCCCAACAGCAGTTAGACTCTATAACTCCTCAATCACGATGTCATAAGTCACTGGACACTGTGAACATCCACGGTCACCACTTCATGCATAATGGACCTTCCATGTGTATGGACATGTGCAGGTATATATGTATGTATATGTATACATATGTATATTTAGTTTGTACATGTGTGTGTGTACATGTCTATAAATAGGAATAGTAGTGGTACAATAGCTATATCAAGCAATATAGTTTATGTCTTCCATATTTCCAACCATATACATAATCACATACTGTGTATGCTACCATTGTATATAGTGTATTATCTTACTTTTTTCATTGATTGTACTTATTTGTATTTTTGTATTTCTTTCCGACATCTGTACCTGAGCTGAGGTGACGCAAAAATTTCCCCGTCGTGGGATCAATAAAGTCTTATCTTATCTTATCTTATCTTAAAGTAGCAGTGAGCAGTGAATAAGGATATCACAAAGAAATGGGAAATGCTTCATAATCAAACAAAGTGTCCATCATATTAACCTGGTAATGCAGGAAATGATCTTTGGGATCTTTAAGAGTTCTTTTCCTCTGGTAAGTATTCAGCTAGCTAATCTGATGAGTCTGAAACTTAACCTGAGTTGAGGCAAAGTGGTGCTGGATTAAAAAAAATCAGTTGTTCGATGCCCATCTGTAGGTAGCTGTTGGATCTGTTTGCTGCTGTGTTGGTTGGGGATGTAAATGACCTTTCTGGAAAAGCAAAATGTTTTAGAGGTTTTCCAGTCTGCCTTTAAATCCTTACATAGCACTGAATCAGCCCTTTTAAAAGTTTTTAATGACATATTTTTAGCTACTGACACTGGCGTCCCACCTGTTCCCCATCCTCTCGTTGTCCTGCTTGCGTATTTAAGCCCTGTGTCTTCCTTGTTCATTGCTGGTTTGTCTGTTCATCTTCCCCTGTTGGTTTATCTGTTGTATTTCCCTGTCTCAGGTTTTTATGTTTCATGCCCTGGGTTTCTAGCTTTAGGCTTTTGATTCTTTTTAGTTTCACCGAGTGCTGGTTTTGTCGCTGCCATGTTCTGCTTTTGTTTGTATTTCATTTTCCCCCACTGTAAATAAAGGTCACTCGCAATAATCTTCAGTGCCTGCACTCGAGTCCTTTTTCTCACCACTCTACGTGTCTTCCACCGCAGCCGTGACATAAACATACATATCAAATCCATGTTAAAAATATATTTTGATGTGCTATGATTATCTCTGACAATTAAATAAAAGTTGCTGCACCAAGTTTTTATTTTTTTTATTTTTTTTTACCTTTGTCGAGAAATTTCCATAAACATACTCCCAGACCAACAACAGAAGCAACAGGCAGGATAGCCAGAATAACCCAGGCCCCCACTGGAATAGTGTGCGACTCTGTAAGAGACCAAGAACAGAACGAGGTTTACATGAACACGATTATTATGCTCCAAAGTAAAAAGTCAGCCTCTCACAGGTCAGCTGCTCATCAAAGAGTGTTTCACTGGTTAAAGAATGACGTCAGCAAGAAGGATCGGTTTTAATTCTCTCAGAAAAGAGCACCAAAACTCAAACACTGAAGGCAACATCAGTCTGAATAATTCATGCCCCAGGAAACTATCCTGAAGACTCAGGACTCATAATGACAGAAACAATGGAGATAAAAACTGCTAAATGTTGCTGGGACCTACAGAGCCTTCAGTGAAATGCACTTTAACATGTACTATATGCATTTACAGTAATTTAATTTAAGATCCTCCTTGCTGCCTACTTGCTTTCTATCTGTAATCTTTGTTAGTATTTTTCTGAAAAGATGCAAACGTGAATTATAGACTGATGAAATGTCACGAATCCAATATAATGTAGTTTGAACTCTATCTTTACATTACCACTACATGTTATCCAACTTTAACAAATAGTTCCAAGTTTTCTTCTGCTCCATGAATATAATATACAACAACACTTTCAAATCATCTCCATCAGTCATCTGTCAAACATGCAGGTAATGCTCATAAAAACTGTGGTAAACTGATATGACTAAGTACTGGAGTACGCTGCTGACCTTTGACCTGCAGGTAAACATCTGTCAGTCTTGGTTCTTCTCCCATCGCGCTGACCGTGCAGGTGTAGGTGCCGCTGTCAGAGATGATGGGGTTCCTCAGAGTGAGGCTGAAGTCTCCGGTCCTCAGAGAGTCCGTCTTCATGGATGTTCTTCTCCTGTAACGCTGGTTTTGGTCTCTCAGTTCATCTCCTGCCAGGTTACGCTGGTGGATGATTGGAGGATTGAGGTCGTGGCGGCTCCACACCACACTGGGATTTTGAGGTACAGAAGTGTGCTGACAGGTCAGCAGGACAGACTCCGCCCCCTCATACACCTCCACAGCCAAGGCATGCTGGGAAACTGAGGACACAGAGAGAGAAACATGAATCACCTCCATCCACTTCAGACCCTGAACAAGCTTCAACGACAACTGACCTCCCCCAGTCAGTACAATACACTTCCACACAGAGTAGGGCTGGGTATCACCACTGATTTCCGATTCAACTGATTCACGAGGTCCTGATTTGTCCCGACTGTCGGAGATCATTTAAAAAAAAAAGGAAAAAAAAGGCAGCCAACAGCATTGTACACAACTGTAGACCGGAGCGAGCGAATAATGCAGAAAACACATTTTTTATCGTAAACTGGTCTCTGAATACATAGCAATAAATATATGTTCTTAGCACTTATTTTCTGATTATATTGTTTTATGTATTTTAATAATAAAGGCTTGTATAAAGCAAGGCCAGCTGTGAGAGAGAACTAGGTCAGAGGATGACAGGTCGCCTTAGCAACAGAGACTTAAGTTGGTGGAAGTTTAAAAAACAGGAAGTTTAGTGCAGAGCTGCAGAGGCATATTAATAAAATACAGGAAACCAGTACATGGAGAAAAAGCGGAACTAACACTCACACACACATCAACTCAGGCCAGAAGAAGTGGTTTTTATTGAAACTATGTGTGACGTGTAAAGGACCAAAATAACACCTATATGATACACATTTTTGGTTTCTAATGCTAGAGATTTTGCAACTGGCTTTGGGCTGTGCAGGGCTCTCTTTTCCGGAAGATGATTGAATAAAGAATTATAAATGTTTTGACCACTCTGAGTTGGGTTTTTCTCTGCAAGAAAAGAATGAAAAAGAATCAGATTTAATAATAGAAAGAAAGAGCTGTGCAGGAAGTGGGATTTTACAGTGGTGGAAACAAAAGAGCAGTAAGTAGGAGGGAATTCATGACGATGTTTTTCAAGCATTAAGCGTAGTTTTGATCCTCTTTTGCTGCTGGTTCAGTGAATTTTGGTCGGAGAGTGACGAAACCTGCAGCTTCAGAATCTGTGAGATGCCTGCTTTTAGCACCCGACACACCGTCAGGTGCCGAAAGCCGTCGGGTGAACGATCCACATTTGTCGTTTTAACTGTTTGGTGGTTGTTATAATAATTTTGTGAGCTTTAAGCTTAAATTCTGGCATTTCTGGAAAAATAAATGTATATTTAAAATCCATTTCAGGATTTTGATATGGCATTATTCACATTGAAATCAACCAAAATTTAAATATATATAAAACAATAAACTAAACAGTTCCAATCGCCTCCTAGGAAAAAGTCAAACAAATGACACAATAAAAGCATGCAAAACTGTAAGAATAAAACACTTAATGTTATTATAAGATTAAAAATAATAAAACCCATGCAAAATAAATCACATTTATAAAACACCACTCTTCCCCAGGATGATTACTGAGCAACATGTCACAAAGCTGAAGAAAAACTGCCCACAGCACCACTGACAATGTACACGTCATGACCATGAACTACTGCAGGATGTGGGACAGGCAGACAGCACCAGAAGAGGGGGAGGGAGAAGAGAACATGGAGGAAAAATGAAAGCTGCTTTTAGTGTGGGGACGCATGAACATTGGAAACTCAGGCTGACTGACTTGGGGTGGAAGTTGAAAAAGAGAAAAGTCCTCGGCATCACAACAAAAAGGTAAAAGATGAAAATGAGACACACACGCACGGGTGCGTTAAACACTGGGTCAACGGCTTGGGTAACCTAACGCTAAAATTGTCAGGGTACCTGGATCCAGGCTAAAATAAATCGTGTCCATGAGGAGCTTTTTAAACTTTTGACTTTTTAAAGCATCCCTCTGTATTAACTAACATCCTATTAGTTAATGTGCTAAGGCTAACTGCCTTGCTACAATCTCACATTTCTGAATACACTGCATTCCAAATTATTATGCAAATGATATTTTTCTCAGATTTTACTAAATAATAGATGCAAGTGACAGTAAGCATAATTTTCGAGTCATCAATTCGAGTCATCAACCAGAAAATGTATAATTCAAATGTTACTGAACAAACCTCCCAATTAAAACAATATGTTTTCAAAATTAACAAACTTAAAATGCATTGTTCCAAATTATTATGCACAACAGAGTTTCCAAAAATTTTATAGGCTGTAAAGAACTGAATAGGTCATTTGTTGAATTTACAGTATTAGGAGATCATATTTACTGAAATCAAAAGCTATTTCAATCAAAAACATCTTAACAGGTCAAGTTACATATTAACATAGGACCCCTTATTTGATAGCAGTTTCACAATTCTTGCGTCCTGGTAACTTTTGAGTTTTTGGAGAGTTTCTGCTTGAATGTCTTTGCAGGATGTCAGAATAGCCTCCCAGAGCTGCTGTTTGGATGTGAACTGCCTCCCACCCTCATAGATCTTTTGCTTGAGGGTGTTCCAAAGGTTCTCAATAGGTTTGAGGTCAGGGGAGGATGGGTTTGTCTCCTTTTATGCCAATGATGCAGAGGTATTCCTTGCAGCATGACATGGTGCATTGTCATGCATGAAGATGATTTTGTTGCGAAAAGCAGTTTTTCTTTTTGTAACGTGGAAGAAAGTGGTCAGTCAGAAACTCCACATACTTTGCAGAGGTCATTTTCACACCTTCGGGGACCCTAAAGGGGCCGACCAGCTCTCTCCCCATGATTCCGGCCCAAAACATGACTCCACCACCTCCTTGCTGACGTCGCAGCCTTGTTGGGACATGTTGGCTGTCCACCAACCATCCACCACTCCATCCATCTGAACGGCACCATGACTGAACAAGACCATTTGAAAATTAGTCTTCATGGAGTTCTGGGCCCACTGCAGCTGTTTCTGATTGTAAGCATTGGTTAGGGGTGGCTGAATAGAAGGTTTATGCATCACTGAAAGTCTCTGGAGGATCCTATGCCTTGATGTTCACAGGGCTCCAGAGGCACCAGCAGCTTTAAAAATCTGTTTGCTACTATATAATGGCCTTTTAGCAGCTGCTTTCTTAGTCTGATGTATTTGTCTGGATGAAACCTTCATCATTGTGCCTTTATCTGAACGAACCTGTGTGTGCTGTGAGTCAGCCACAAATCTCTTAATAGTATGATGATCGCTTAAGTAACGCTTAAGTTTTGGTGAAAAAACAGCGTAAAAGCACAAACAAAGCAGCGACCTTCATTATCTACAACCAGTCTAATTTACCTAATAAGTAATTCCACGAATTAAGTTTGTGGAATGATGTTTCACAAGCAAGAAATACATAATGCAAGGAATTCCTTCATTATTCATTAGTAGAACTTAGCAGCCATACCCACAAAGGAGCCATTGTGCACATGAGTTTGCCTGTTTTGCGTCCAGTTTCATTTTATCACAGGTAGCTCTCAGAGCTCAATCCTGTTCATGCCAATCAGCTAATGACTTTCTGGAGTCAGAGCCCAAAGGAAGCAGGGTCCGCATGCTTACACTGTGGCAGCAACATAAGCGCCGTTTTAAACCGCAGTTGCTTATACTGAATTATTAGTTTGTTGAATTAATTTTCAACAGTTACTGTTTGCTGTGCAGCAGTGAAAATACTGACAACTGTCCCTGGATTACTTTACTGCTTAAGAAATACTTCAAAACTGAGGATTCAAAGCCAGGTTCTGAAGCCTCTGCACTGTGGTTACATTAATCTGGTAACCACAGTGCAGGCTACATTGTAGCCACAGCCCCAGGGTGGCTGTGGCTACAATGTAGCTTGCCATCACCAGTGTGTGAATGTGTGTGTGAATGGGTGGATGACTGGTTGTGTAAAGCGCTTTGGGGTCCTTAGGGACTAGTAAAGCGCTATATAAATACAGGCCATTTACCATTTACCATTTGTACAGTACTACATAAATTACACACTTATCATTGCCAAAAAAAGAAAAATAGTTTCATACTTAAATGAGTAAACTTAATTTCCTACATGTTGCCGCAACATGTTCACTCACTAAAGCACAACTGTACACATCTGTCTGCAGATGAGTTAGAGTTAGTCCAATCCAATTCAACTTTATTTATAGAGGACTTTAAAAACACCATAATTGATCAAAATACTTTCCAAAGACAATGATAAAAGTTAAAAATAAATAAAATAAATAGTAAAACATTAATAAAATATACAATAATTAAAATGAACAAAATAATGATGATTAAAAGCGACCAAAGCTGACTAATACTGACTAGAAGCTAACTCTGGTACTACTCCTAACATGTCTTGGAGAAAAGGTGTGTTTTTAAAAGTGATTTAAACATCTCAAGTGTTGGGGCCAGCCTAATATGGAGGGGCAACTTATTCCATAATCTGGGGGCCACAACAGCAAACGCTCTGTCCCCCTGGTGTGTCAGTCTCAACATGGAGACAACATGGACTGTGACAGGACTGTGACAGGACTGTGACAGGAAGATGGCGCCTTTGCTCGGCTTGACGTCTACTACGTTGTATTGTATTTTATGCTTTTATATCAGCCCTGACGTTTAATATATGGAGCCATGCTGCTGTGATTTACGACCGTTGTTCTTTGCTCCACATCAAAGAGTCTATGGGACGTCTTTATGAAGACTGGGACAGTTATAGAAAAACTTTCCCCCCACCATTTGTGCACTCTTCCACCTCACCGGATTACTTCTTGCTACCTGCGAAACGTGCCCTAAGCAATTCCAAGAAGAAATCGAGGAAAAGAGGCTGTAGGGCCGGCATCCGGGTACACATCAGACGAGCCTACAGATCGGAGATTTCCCGACTCGTCTGGAGGCGTCCCCGGTTTCTGCTGCCAGTTACCCTTCCGGATTTGATTGGAAACACGTACTTGCAGCCACTACAGCGTGGATCCTGCCCATCTGATGCTCTGGATTTTGCCGATTATCTCCCCACCGCTGCGGCCTCACAGCCCGCATCGCACAACCGGTGGTTGGTTCCGTGGCGCCGCTGGAGACCTCGCATGCGGACACGGTGTTTGCTGTCAGTTCCACTCCGACAAGCTGATGGGAAACCTGCGCTGCCAGCTTTTAATTGGATTGCACTCTTGAACGCCCACTCCATCGCAAACAAATCCTTCTCTCTGAATGAGCTCTTCACAAGGAAAAGCCTGGATTTTCTGTTTCTCACTGAAACATGGCAGAGGGATGGCGAATTTATTCACCTAAACGAACTGCGTCCTGCAGACTGCTCTTACTTGGGCGCCCCCCGTTTAGGTCGCCGTGGTGGAGGTCTTGCAGTTGTCTTTAAGGACAGTTTCACCTGCCGAGGTATGCAAACTGAAAACTATTCTTCTTTTGAGTCGCAAACATCTAAGGTGGGCTCTACGAACATCTTTTATTGTGTTTTATTGTTTTAGTCTATCGCCCTCCTGGCCCTGCTACTGAGTTCTTAAAGGATTTTATGGACTTCTTATCTTCTATTATCAAGCTGGAGAAAGTTTTAATTCTTGGGGATTTTAACATTCATATTGATGATCCCTCATCTAACTCTGCAGCTGAACTTCTATCTATATCTGAGTCTTTTAACCTTGTCCAACATGTCTCCGGTCCAACCCATTTAAAAGGCCATACCTTGGACCTTGTTTTTTCCTTGGGCCTCAACATTGGCAATGTGTTTGCTGAGGATGTACATTTGAGTGATCATAACTGTATCTTTGTTGAACTTAATTTTAGCTCTAAACAGACGCCTGTGAAGTTAAAAACTCATAGACGCATAATAACTGAGACTACTGCTGAGGTTCTCCATTATGTTTGATAGGTCTCCATCTTTTTGCTGACGATATTCAGCTATATTATTCTTTTAAGCCTGCTGAAGCTCATAAGCTCTCCAATCTGATTGACTGTTTAACCAACATTAAACAATGGTTAAACAATAACTGCTTACAGCTAAACCCGGCCAAAACAGAAACTTTGATTATTGCACCAGGCAGTGCAATACCCGATATTAAACGGCGACTGGGTGACTTAGGTTCCTCACAGAAAAATAACCTTAGAAACTTGGGTGTCATTTTTGATGAAGCTTTTTCTTTGGAGGGACATTTAAATCAGACAGTAAGAACCTGCTTTTTTCACTTGAGGAACATTTCTAAACTTAGATCCATCGTGTCAACAAGTGAACTCGAGATGATAATACATGCTTTTATCTCTACAAGACTTGACTACTGTAACAGCCTGTTTACTTGTAGAATAGATAGAATAGAATGCCTTTATTGTCACTATACAGTTGTACAATGAGATACAGAGCATCTCCTACTCAGTGTAAACATGCTGGGGGGTACAGTTCTGCAGCGCTATATACATATGGACAGTATTAACATAGGGAAGAAGATGTGTATATATATATATAAAATGTACAATTTACAAGCCGTAAGTAATATGTAATAAATAGTGTTATGTATGTACAGTTGAGTTATTGCACATGGAATTGGTATAAATAGTGGTGGTCCATAGAGGAAGTGGGAAGTGGGGGGCTGTGTTATCGTGCTAGCCCTTTCATGTTGTCTAAACATGAAAGGGCTAGCCCGCCTACAGGTTGTTCAAAACTCTGCAGCGAGGCTACTGACCTGCTCGAACAAGGGTGCTCATATGACCCCTGTTTTAAAGTCACTGCACTGGCTACCAATCAGATTCAGGTTCCATTTTAAAATTCTAGTTTTAACTTTTAGAGCATTACAGAGAAAGCCCCACCCTCCCCCCCCTACATTGCTGATCTGATTCATACACATACCTCCACTCGTAACCTGAGGTCAGCAAACCAAAACCTTTTAGTGGTCCCCCACACTCGTTTTAAAACCCGAGGGGACCGATCTTTCCAAGCTGTTGCACCCAGATTGTGGAATGCACTTCCCCTATTTCTACGGTGTTTTTAAGCTTTTAATTAGACCAGGGTTTTTATGGTGTATTTTATGACTGTATTATGTTTTTACCTTGTAAAGCACTTTGTGACATATGTCTGTGAAAGGTGCTATATAAATAAACTTTACTTACTTACTACTTACTTGATTTTTCATACATTGATCACTTTGGATTATTATAACAGTTGTTTTACCTCCTTTAACAAATCAGCTTTGGATCATCTTCAGACTGCTGCAACAAGACTTTAACTGGATCACAAATCACTCATGTTTTTTATAATAATTAGAAAATTATCACAAAAGTTATGAATTAAATGTGCAAAGGATTTAAAATAAATCTTTACATTTTCTTCTTGTGAAACATGAAACTTCAAACGCTGAAATGGATGCAGGTTTGTGAGCAGGAAACAGAAGCAGGGATGGAAGATAAGATCGTCGTGATCACAGACAAGAAAATCAAGCATTTCAACATCATTCAGAGAGATGCCAGAGAACAGCACACGCTCAGGTCACTGCAGAGTTTCACCTGCAGATAAAAATGTTTGGTGTCCACCAAAGGAAAATCAGCAGGACTGTGATTTTACAGTATTTTTATAACTGCACTTTCATTTATGCTTAAATACATTTGAGTCTGTCAAAGGGCCAAAATAACAGGAACACAAACAGACTGGTGTAAATTCAGCTCACACAGACTCTTTGTGTTCACTACATGCAGACCAGCTGTGCTCATATGTGCAGTTACAGCTCATTCAGAGGCAGAAATATCCTGCTATGTCCCTGTTAGGACCTGCTTCTTTGACTGCTCACCACTCAAACAGCTTCATGAAATTAGCAGTAAGAGCAGATGTGGATCCACAGCAAACATGTATGTTGGTCAGAATCGATGAAAGAAGCTCAGAAAGCTCTTAAACCAGTAAAGAGCATTTCTAACACAGTAAAACCAGTGTTAGAAATGAAACACACAGCACAGCATGCTGGGTAATTACAAGGACTCCCATCAGGCACAGGGAGGCACGTCCCCCTAACTACTCCTGCTGATTAACACAACACACACGTTACATGCACTTCTCTCCACGACCACTAGATGTCTCCACACTCTGTGCTGACTCCAATGAATGATCAGAGCTGCTGAGCCTGTTTGCAGACAGAGGAGGAGCTCCTGGTGATCCGTGTGGGACTAAAAAGCTCTGATAACGTCCATCCAGCAGCTGATAACAGGGACATTTGGTGCCATGTCAGAGCTGCACAGTCAATCATCAGTTTGGCTCTTTAGTTTGAAGAGTTCAAAGCAGCAGCAGAGAATCTAAAGTGTGTCACACAGCACCAAGTTTCCTTTGGTCACATATGAAATGTGAGTCAGAGCTTCAGCTACACAACAACACACACACAGCAGCTGATTGTAACATGAGCTCATCTGAAAGCCACCAAGAAGAATCCAGTGATTTGAAAGTTGCTGCTTTGGATTGTTAGTTTGATCTGAATCAGAATCCAGTGTTTGATGGAAATCTCCTCCTGCTGCACTTCAACACATTAAAGAGAGAGAGATGATGATGAGAGCAGAGAGAGGAAGGTGTACTTACCGTGCAGGAGGATCACAAACACCACAAACATCTTCATGTTCCTGTCAAACTCAGAGACTCTTTAAAAGCCCTTCAGGACATCAGCTCACAGCAGCTCTCACTTTCCTCTGCTGATCATCTACTGACACTCTCACACTGCTCACACTGTCACAGAGTTCAGCTTCACACTTTGTTAAAGCACATCTGTGGAATGAAGTCCGGCCGGCCACAGATCACGTCTGAGGAAAGAGGAGGACGTCGGCTTTCCTCCTAGTTTCACGCCCGAGCGCTCCGGTTGGAGGCGACTGCTGCGGCTTCACCCTGACACGCACAAAGCTCCACCTTCAGTCCTGACACTGAAACATCCACTGTAGCTACAATGATGCAGATGTGACCCTCAGCAGCTGGATTTGCTCTCCATAGATGTGTTTCCATGCAGATCATGGACATAAAGCAGCTCCAGGATGAAGAGTGTGAAAGAACTTCTTCCACTACAGTATTCATTACAGCACTGTGGCACTCCACAAACCCTCACACTGTCTCAATCCCTGTTTCCAGTTTGACTGAGAGAAGGCCTGAAGCTCAGCCAATCACAGGACAGGAAGTGATCAGCTGACACAGTGATTTGAAGGTTGAGCTGTCAGGGTGAGGCTGCTTCATGCAGGTGTGAAACTATGAGGAAGCTGAACGCCTCCTCTTTCCTCAAAAGTGATCTGTGGCAGTCTGTCATCATGTTTGGCTGCACACACTAAATGTGACTCACTGAAAGCTGACAGAGACAAACTCTGATTGTGTTTGTGCTGCTCACACTTTACTGGAACACACTCAGCTGTGAGCTGTGCTCAGATTTAGTGTCAGGATTTAGAGAGGTCACATGTGCTAGCCCGGGACCTCTGATTGGTCCACAGCTTTTTCTACTTTATATCCATGATGTTTGTGATATTGCTCGTTTGTTCACGTGTTATTTCTGCAGATGGCACATTCCCAACAGTGCTTTTTGTGTTTCTGTGGAACAAAGACTAGACCAACAAAGGCTTAGTTTAAAGATAATGACTCCACCCTGAGGACTCCACCTGTGGCTCAGCAGGTAAAGCAGGTCGTCTGCTGTCTCCTGCTGTCAGCATGTCAAAGTCTCCATTTCTTGGCTCACAGCTGGTGCATCCTTTCTCCAAGCTGAAATACTGAGTTAGCACACGTTATCATAGATGTTTCTGTCAACTTAATGTTTCTCTTTGGGGAGGGACCAAGGAGGTGAGGAAAGGATGCGAGGATGTAGGCAGTGAGGAATAAGGAGGGGCGTGTCCTTCCAGCACAAACACCTCCTGTGCTAAAGTGTGACAGTGTGGCTCAGCTGGGACCTGCTGTGAGCTCCTCCATCACCTCCATGCTTTCTACTGCACTGAATGTGTGGCAGCAGCAGAAAACAGGCCTCCATCACCTGCAACAACACAGGAAGTGGACGCTTCATACATGTGAGTGAAGCGCAGCAGCTGATGGAGCTGAACGTTTCTTCACAGAGTTGAACGTGGAAATGAAAAGAAAGACAACGTGCAGTTTAGTGCAGAGAAAGACTTAATAACATGTCCGAGCACAAAGCCCACACACACACTGCTCACTGTTTCCTGCTACAATAACACAGGCTGAATGCAGCGCAGCCGCTCAGTCACACGATGTCAGTGACGTCCAGAGCACGAAGCCCTGAGATGATCCGTGTCTGTTACATCATCACAGCACAAACACGTTAGCAGTGAGAGCACCTCCATGTGCTTCATGATGAGCATCATTAAGACGGGGAAGTCAGCATGAAGGTCTGAGGAACACTCTGCTTTCTGCAGATAAGGAGAGCTTCACATGAAAACATTCAGCAGCTTCAGTAAAGGCCCTTTATTTATGTATTATTATTTTTTAATCCTGTCCTGTTTGGCAGCTTTTACAATCAGAATTTTGATGTGAATGCACTTTTGTACCAAACACATTTTGCTTTTCTTAGATCAGTTCTATAAATTCACTATAGTCTCCTCTTGTTCATGTGTTTTTTAAACTGTTTATTTACTCATTTTTATTTGTGTTATTTCAGTTATTACATTAAATGTAGAATAATATGACAAAGGCAGGACAGGAAGGAGAAAAAATGACATAAAGCAAACATAATAAACCTAAAGCACCTGGAAAACAGTTTAAAAATGCACAGATACACAAATCAACTATCTTCTTGTAGTGTATGAATGTGAGAGAGAGTTAGTGGTGGAACATGTGTCATGAATTTACTTGAAAATGAGACTGGGAAGTCATAATCACACCCCCTGGGATCCAGAGGCAGATACAGATGGATCCAGTACAACCGAGCTATCTGCAGCCCCCAAAAGTACCAAAGACCTGAGGCCATGCATCTCTGCGATATCTGCGCGTCCATCCTAGCAGGAGAAGGAGGGAGGCCCTCGAATGGAGTGCTGTTAAAATTGGGGAGGAGACGGGGTTCATATGCCTTTTCAGGGTCAAATTCAAGCACTTTTAAAGCACTTTCAAGGTCCATTTTCAAGATTTTTCACCACATTACCAAAAAAGATTGCATGTTTCACTTCGCAGCACCTCAGTAAGACCATGTGGAAATTAAAACAAATCATCTTAGCTTGACCTAAACGCCTTTGTTAAAACATAGAAAAATGCACCACAAAATACAGTGGAACCCCGACTTATGAATACCCCGTTTCACGAAAAATTCAAGTTACAAAGGCACTGAACGGCAATATTTCAGCCAGTGTTAAGGCAAAATGCCCGTGTAACGAAATCCGCTGGCTCTGATTGGCTGAGCCTACAATGCCCACAATGCCTTCCGAATCATGTGACAACCCCTTGGCTTCCGTACTTGCGCTTCGCTGTTCCACTTGAACGACGTATTGTTGTTCTAGTTAGCAATTAGCCTATAGGGCTTTGGAGCGTGATGTCACGGGGGTGGGCGTGGAAAGGATTTTGGCCTGATCCGCCATTTTCGGGGTCTAAGCGCAAGCGGCGGGCGAAGGAGCAAAAGCACAAAAGCACAACCATGGTTCGTACTTGCTGTGTGATCGGCTGCAATGTTCGATCTTACGATCGGCACGGGAATAAGCTTGGGTTGTCTTTTTATGCTTTCCCAACCTGGAAGCAATTTCAAGGAGCTCGTGTATCGGATGTTTCCAAACGAAGGTGTCGAGCCTGGATAGCAGCCGTGAGACGAGCTGATATCAAGTTCTGTTCCATCTCCCGGTATCACGTGGTGTGCTCCAGACATTTTCATTCCGGTAAGTGCTAAATATGTTCATATCACACTTTATAGCTGAATAATATTATCGTTGGTGGTCTCGGAAGTTATAGAAAATGCGATCAAACATCGAATGGAGTGACTTTGCAGACATATGTGCTATGTGAAGATTCGCTAATTCTTTTGCACAACTGTAGGGAAGCCTGCCTATGAAATGGATCAAACAAATCCAGACTGGGTACCAACGCTACACATGGGGCACTCCGAAATCCGAACATCACATGCAGACCGTCACAGGAGGCGAACACAACGGGAACAAAAGAAAGCACTAGTAGGAGGTAAACAACAACCGCACCCCCCACCACAATCTCTTATTTTAAAAGTTGATCTTAGTGTCCGTCAATCAACACATACATTTTTGAGTATTCATACGGCCTTAATGTATAAACCACTTAAAAATTTCCTTGTGTATTTGCACTCTTTGTATTGGACAGGCTTTCACAATGGAGCAGCAAAGTGTGAAGGTGAAGCCTCAGCAGAAGTTACCACAGAAGAGCAGCCAGAGATGGACACCACAGAAGAGCAACACCATAACAACCCTGTGATTTTGGCTGAGGGACAGATTTGTGATGGACACGTAGAAGCAGAGGTAACGGGTGCAGATGCAGAAAACGCTGATCTCAGAGACAGACAGACAGAAGAGCAAAGACCGACAAATGATTGTGTACGCTGTGTACAGAGCAGAGCAGAAATAAACCGGCTGCTGGAGGAGAACAGAAAGCTTAAATCACAGTTGGACAAGACAGAGCTGAATGAGAACTTTTTACAGGGTGACACGGAAAAAGTGAAATATTACACTGGTCTTACTTGTTTTGCTATTTTTATGTCTGTGCTAGACAATGTAAAAGCTTTCCTACCAGCATCAAAGAAACTGTCGCATTTCCAAATGCTTTTACTCACACTTATGCGACTTAGACTTGATCTTCCTGTCCAGCATCTTAGTTATCTATTCAATGTCTCCCACAAAACTCTTTCTTCTGTCTTTGCTGATACAATTGACGTTTTGTATGCCCGCTTAGGAATACTTGTACACTGGCCAGAGAGGCACTGTTTGCAAGCAACAATGCCTCCACAATTTATGGAAACTTTTGGAAATCGGGTAGCCATCATTGTTGACTGTTTTGAAATTCGTACAGAACGACCATCTAATTTAAAGGCTCATGCTCAAACGTACTCGCACTACAAGGGTACACACACCATGAAATACCTGATCGGGATTACTCCCCAAGGTGCAATTTCATTCATTTCTAAGGGGTGGGGGGGCTGTGCATCAGATAAACACATCACAGAGCAATGTGGCATACTCAACAAGCTGTTACCAGGGGATGTAGTTTTGGCTGACAGAGGCTTTGACATCAGAGATGCGGTGGGAATGATGTGTGCGGAGGTTAAGATCCCAGCATTTACAAGGGGCTTCTGTCAACTAGATGCCAAGGACATTGAAAATACACGAGCCATTGCACACCTAAGAATCCATGTCGAGCAAGTAATTGGCAGTTTGCGCAATAAGTTCAAAATGCTACATACCACCATGCCAATCCGTTCTCTTCTTCCATGTGAGGGTGAAGACGTTACCTTTCTTGATAAAATTGTGCGGGTGTGTTGTGTTTTGGTTAACATGTGCCCCAGTGTGGTAGTGAAGCCAGACACACATGAGACTTGTTCTTGTTAATTAATGATTGTGAAAACTTTGAGTATGTCTCTGAAGAAATACTACTAGGAAAACCTTTTTGTTTTTGTGTAATTGTATGAACACACTGACATCACATTATGTAACCATTTCTGTATCTGTATACTATAATTGACTGTTTATCATAGCTTTAAACTCTGTGTTTCACTAAAATAACATTATAATAAAAGCCAGGTAACGACAAAGATCTGCATTTGACGCTTTATTTTACACTTAGACAATTGTTACATGGTAAGTGCTGCAGTGTTGAAATCAAGTTCTACATATTTCAATGCACTTCTGACATAAAAACTACACACCAGAAAGAAAAACTTTGTGACCACTCAGGGCTGCATTTCGCATAGAGAAATGTTTTCCTACTAGTTCTGGAAGGCACACCTTCTGAAAGAACTCCTGAGCTTTCTTTAAATGCGATTCCCAGAAGTGCACATCTGGGAAGACGCGTACAACTGCCATTGTCTTTTTGTGTCCAAACCACGAGGTCGCAGTGCTTTGCGTTGGACACAAACACCTGTGTTTGCACTTAAGAGTAAAAGTGGTGTGTCTTCTTCAAGTTAAGTCCATTTGCTGTCAACTCGAGGCAGAAGTCTTTGTCATGTGCATCCAATGCTTGCTGAATGCTGTCATATCTGTACTTAAATGGACATTTAATTTCCAGGCACCCCTTCCCACAACATTCACACGTGGTTAGACCGTCAGGAGATGCACCTACTTCAGGAAAAGCCGTGTTAACAAGAAAACCACACATACGGACCTGTAGGTTTTTGTGACACACTGACATTTTCTGGGTGTAGGCGTGGCGAGCGTCTGGTTCATGCTCCAGTCCCCAAGTTGTTTGCACAGTATAGACAGAGTTCACAGGATAGCAAACACGATTAACCACAGTAATGGCGGGTTTTTCTACAGTGGTGGCACACACAGCGTGCATCATTGAAGCCGTGATTCTCCCAGCACGCCAAACATACTATTCTGGGCTCTTGTGTTGTAGTCTTGTGCGTACCTCAATAGCTTCTGCCTGTTCTTCAGTAACTTTTGCTGCGTTTTCGTACTTTACACAGTGCAGTTGTAGCTCGGTAAGGCCAAGGGACTCTGCGCCTGTGTTTTGCAAACACGCCAGAGACAGTGGTAATGTGGATGACTTGACAGTGTGTGATGTGTAGTATTTCTCCAATCCAGACAAACACACTGCTTTATTGTGTTTTTGAAGTGTGTCTAACACTGGTGACAACTCCTCAAACGTAGAAGAAGGAATCTTCTTTTTGAAGGACGGCTTCTTCTTGCCTTTCACCACAGACGGTCCGTTTATATTTTCATCAAGAGTCTTTTTTTGTGCTGCTAAAGATGTATAGTCAATGTTATGGCCAGCCGCTGGCAGTATCTTGGTTGTGTTCCCCGGCAAAACCCAGTAGGCTGATTCATCTGTGACAGTCTTTGTGCCACGGATCCTCACTGTTGCCTCCACTTTAAACAGCAGTGCAGCGACATGGGTGCAGGTCTCTGCAACTCCGGCCATACAGGTGCAGTGTGCGGCTCGACCTTCCCGTGGTGCTTACAATTACCCATGGCCGTAATGCAGGTTCATTCAATCTTTGGGAGTGCAGTACCTGGAACATACAAGGACAAGGTTGATGTAAAGACAATAAATGAAATCAAATGAGACAGTGAGGACACAAATTGGCGTTAGGTAATAATTTGCCTGATTATCAATGTGTTTGCTTGCATCTACTTTACAATTATGGGCACATAATAGGATAACAACATTTTAGCAGTTCAATGATACATGTATAACATTAATTATGGCAGGGGTGGACAATGCACTCCAGCCGACTTACCTTGGTATGAATCACGACGTTTATCGCAGTTTGGCGGCTTGAAAATAGCCAAATCTTGCACCCAGCCGTTTGTAAATTGTATGTGCGCCTCAGTGACTTGTAATTACGAAACTGGTTCGCTGTGTAGGCGCTTATTCCACAAACAAGATAGGTGAAGATATCGGGGTAGGACAGTGGCGGTAAGTCGTCTGGGTCTTTACTCCACTGCCAGATTTGCGATGCACTCTATTTTTTTCAAGTACCGCTGCTTCGCCTCTGGACGCAATCGGTCTCTATACCGTCCGTTTTCTTTGGAGCTGCTTTTAAGCATGATTCTTGTCGTCGTCGTTCCAACACAGTGTCTCTTTTGATTCGTAGACCCCGAAAATGGCGTCGCGCTCTGCGGCGTGACGTCAACTCCAAAGCCCTATAAGCTATCGTTCAGCATCGCCTCACTCAAAACGCGTGATGGGTGCTAAGACTTACGAAAATTTTCCACTTACGAAAGACCCTCGGGAACGAATTAATTAAGTCGGGGTTCCACTGTACTGCAAAAGGAAAATGTTGCCTTATATGCATATAGTGTATAAACTCAAAACACACATTTCACTTAAGAGTTAAGATGTGCAAATGTGAACAAATCAACTTGTTTGAGATATTCCTCTTCTGTTGAAAAAAAAACCAATCCCACAAAACAAAAAAACTGCACCAAACACTACAAAATAATACACAGTTAGGCCAAATTAACAAGTCTTCTCATCAGATATTGATGCTTGTTTTCTATATGACACAAAAAAGAGGAGACTTTTTTTAAAAGTTAATTCCCAATAAAACTAACTGTAAGATGTTTAACTACATGGCTGTCTGTATTAGTGCTGAAGTCCTAAATGATCACCTTTAAAGTGTTTGTGCTAAAACATTATGTACAGTCACACAGGTATGGAGAACAGCACTGACTGGGAGAGGCTTTGAACAGATGACAGACTCAGTTCTATTCAACATATAAGACTTTAATAATGCATTATTACAATTATTTTCTCCTAACGTGCTGTTAATGTTTGAAAAACCTGCAGCAATACACAAAAATATAAAAAATATTCTATTTATCTCATGACAACTTTGCTTTTAGCCTTTAATCAGAAAGCCTTAAGTTGGCTGGTTATGTATCTGGCTTAAAGCTTTTACTTGAGGCAAGTAACGCACATTACCGCTCCTGATAAGTAATGTTAGCTAAGTTCACAGCATATTCTATAAATTATCCTGCCATAACTGCTGTACTAGCACTGCCATATTGTATCACACTAAGCACATTTCAATAATTTATCCTGCCAGTTTGTTATTATTTTTGCTGGCTAGCAATCTTTAAAATTAGCATGTGTAACGTACACATACGAAAATTATTTACTAGGGCTTACTCAAAGTCCACCACTGTGAAAAGGTGCAAATCGGTTTTGCAGACTTTTCATGTGGATTTGGCCATCGTCTTATCCATGATTTGTATTTGTTGTTTTCCAGCAAACACTCATTAAAACAGCAACCTCCAGGCATGTTAGTGCACTTATGTTGGTGAGTGACGCACACTGAAACAGACTGACATGCAGAGGTGAAAGGCAGCCCAGACAGAGAAATTTTGCTTTTACACTTTGCGGCTCATTTTATTTCTCTATCTGATAGGAAAACTACTGAATCAAATAGTTCTTTGTGGTGAATGAAATACAGCTACAGTTTCAAGCAGTTTTAGGCACCACATCTGAAATTCAAGCACTTTTCAAACCTTGAAAAGGCAATGTTAAAATAAAAATTTCAAGCACCTGTATGAACCCTGGATGCAGCACAAGCACTTGTGCTGTGAGTGTTCCTTTATTACTGCAACAGCTTGTTAGGAGCAATGAAGGCCACACCCCTCTGGTCATGTGATCATGTGGTTTGTAGGAGGATCCACCTGTGCTTCCTCTCCTCTCTCCTCCACCTGTTACAGTGAGGGAACGTCCTCCATGATGGACGAGCTGCTGGAAAGTGCTGAGAGTTTCCTCCAGAGTGAGACCTCTGTCACAGTTCAGAGGATCTACGGCAGCAGAGACCTTCATGGACACTAAAAGTCTCAAACACACAACAACAACATCACACTGACTCCACTCTGACATCACTGATCAATAATCAAAGAACACACAGATCAAACTGATTGATCAGCCATCAGAGGAGTCGGATCAATGGAGCTGCTTCTGTTCCTGATGTCCCCTGTTTGATCCTGGACCTGAACTCTGCCTGCAGAGGAGACACAAGACAGTCAGACACACACACACACGTATACTCGATTGAGTCCCATTTGAGGTCGCATTTCTTAACTCCCTCCCTTTGGGGACACCACTTTCTGTATGGTTTAGAAGCAAGCTGGCAACTGAATCTTACTCCTCCAAGTCCACAGAAATAAAAAATCACTTGAGATTTTCATTTTAAGCAACATTTGTCCAGACAGTATTTTTACCTTCCTATTGGGGACTGGGAATGTTTAATGTCCCCTTTGGGGTCTTCAGCGATACACAGATAAACAAACTATTTTATGCCACTTTTGCGGACCTTACTTCCATTCGGGGTCTTCAGCAACACACACATACACAAGTTATTTTATGTCAGTTTTGGGGACATTACTTTAACTACCCAATCTAACAATAATCATCCAACGTCTCAGCCATAGAACAATTTAAATTTTTTACTGCATTTATTACTACTGTGTTGTTTTGGGAGTTTACATGCACATCATTAATGCAGATAAACTTGGGAAAAAAATCATCTGTACTATTGAGTGTTTGTTACCAGCAAATTGTAAGGCAAGAACTTTGCTTCCAAATATGTTCACTGGGAAGAAGTCCCTGGTCCCCTGTCTTCATCTTGATCTGTTTTCTTATTCCATTGTGTTTTTGTTGCCTCCATACCTGAAAGAAGAGACTCAATCTCATTGCTTGAGGAATCCGGATTTTGCAGATCAATTTTTTTGACGTTTCAGGCATTTCTCATGATGCTGATTCACCTTGGTTAGTCTTGAGTAGATAAACACAAGTTAAATAGGCAAACATTAGACAGTTAACCTAGTTTTTATATTCTATTAAAACGAAAAAAGAAATTTCTAATTTCAACTATGAATTGTTACCACAGATAATTTGTACACAATTAGTAAGGGTTCATTTCATTTGCAGAAACTATCCAAACTTTGAAGCAAAACTACCATAAAAGATTTAATTTAATTATTAATAAACACACTGCTTTAACCTACATTAGGACCAATCAAAATATCCTTTACCTCAGGGCACCAATAAGTACAGTATTAAATATCTGTGAGTGATAAGACAAGCTGTACGATTTTAGAATGGATTTCTTAATTTTAGTTTTCACTGATGTTACGAGTAGATTTAACATGAATAACAAATAGACGAGAGACAATTGAAAACTGCCAAAAAAGATGACTCTTATAACTTCGGGGGACATTTCTAACAAAAATGCACTGCGTTAACCTGACTGAGGACAATCAAAAGGATATACATAAATGAAATTGAATTGAATTGATATAGTACCAGAGTACAGTGATCATTAACTGATGATCATTAACGATCAGTGAACCATTAATGGTTTTGTCACTGATCTCAAGGGTAGATTAATACTAAATACAGAAATATACCTCCATTTAAAAAATGCAAAAACATATCCAACTATAGTTATTGGTACACCTGACTCTTATGACTTTTGGGGACGTTTCTAACACAAATACACTCCTCTTTAACCTAAATGGGGACATTCAATGGGAAACTTTCCTTAGGGAACTGGTAAATACAATGAACTCGGATTATGAAACATATGCAGTGAGCACGGGGTGCTCATCACGGAGAAGCGGAGACAGGAGTACTAGCACTGGGAAGAGGACACGTCACGGGAGTCGGGAGAGCACGGGGATTTATTGTCATGTTTTTTCCATCACTGTAAATAAACGCACTGCTAAGCACACAGAGCTCCGTGCCTGGGTCCTCCTTCCCTACATCCCCACGGTTTGCCCTGCCAAACCGTGACAATACAAAACCATATCCAACTATAGCCATTAGTATTCCATATTCTTATGACTTTTGGGAAGTTTGTAACACAACTACACTCCACTTTAACCTAAATGGGGACATTCAAAGTCCTGCAGCTTATTTATGTTTCTTTGTTTCAGAATAATAAATAAATGAATTAAACAAATAACATAATATTCCTTTTTATGATGCTTATTTATTTTTTCCGTTTCATTAGCCTCTCTTAATTAACAAGCTAATCCTCATTGTTAGCTTGCACATGAAAAACTTAAGGATGCTAATAAACATCCTTTTTTATTTTAGAATCATAAAAGCATAAAAAAATTGAAATCCCCTAAAATGTTGAAAGTTTGGTTCATTCAAACATGCCTTGATTTTTAATCCAAGACAGCTCTGAATGTCTAATTTATACGTGGCTAGCTTTTTCGGGCTAATTAGCTAAAGGCTTTTTTCCAAATTATCAAGGGCACATCTAGCAAACCAATATTACCATTTATTACTAAATAACTTTCTTACATTCAGACAGAAAATGCTGAAACTTTTCAGCAGAAACCTTAAGATATCGGTATAAGAAACTAAAAAAGTTTTAATCACTTTTCATACCTTTAAAGCTGCTCTACATGCTGCTGCTTCCCAGCACACACCTCCATGGCTGCCTCTATGTCACATAGGTGACATAGTCCCCAATTTTGACACAAGCTGTCACGCCCGGTGTGGCGGGCGTGTGGAGTTTATAAAGAGGACCCAAAAGGCGGCAACTCTGGTGCAGGTGAGTCTTTATTACACGCGTGGGTACAAACAACAAAGGCAGGTGAACGAGAACTGAAAAACCTAAACTGGGTGAAACTAACAAAACAAACCAGAAACACAGATGCAGGAGGTCCGGGAAATCACACATGGAGAGACGCGGGAGAACGAGGGGAAACAACACAGACGAACCAGCGGCGAGGACGAGGTAACACACACTATAAATACACACGCCAGGAATCAGGGGAAGGGAAACAGGAGGGGAACACACCTGGAAGACATCACAGCTGACGAGGTGGAGGAACGTAAACAGGACACACTGACATAAGGCACAGACCGTCACAATAAAACAGGAAACACATACACACAAAGACACAGACTAGCAAACGCGGACTTAACACAAGGGTAGACGGCAGAACAGAACAACACTAAACCAGAGGAAGAACAGAACCAAAATGACACTAGTAGAAAACACAAAACGCTGGGTCAAAAGGACCCAGGATCGTGACAGTACCCCCACAAAGGCTGGCCCCAGACAGCCCAACAAGGAAACAAAACAGCCAGAGAGAAAAAAAAAAACACCACAACAAACAACCCGACCAGGGCGGGCGGTGGGGGTCCAGGACGGAGGGCTCGAGGCAAAACCAAAACAGGAGCACAAGAGGGACAAAAAACAAAAAGCAAAACACGAGCCAGCACCAAAAACAACAAAAGAAACACACTGGAGCCCAAGGAAACAGAGTCTAAAACAGAAAAGTTCAGGGGCGGCCAGGGGCCGACCGCACAGGAGTCCAAACAGTTCCGGGGCCGACCGTGCGGAAGGCCACGGTGGCGATGTGGACCCAGGTCAGGGGGCCGGCCCGGGGGCCGACAACCCAGGAGCCCGGACAGTTCAGGGGCCGGCCGTGAGGGCGGCAGCGGTGCCGACGTGGGCACAGTTCAGGGGACGGCCAGGGGCCGACCGCACGGAGCCCAGACAGTTCAGGGGCCGGCCGTGCGGAAGGCAGCGGCGCCACGTGGAAGCAGTTCAGGGGCGGCCAGGGGCCGACAGCACCGGGCCCAGGAAACAGTTCAGGAGGCCGGCCGTGCGGACGGCAGCGGCGCCGACGTGGGCACAGTTCAGGGGCCGGCCGTGAGGGCGGCAGCGGCGGCGACTCAGGCGGCGGTCCGGGGCCGCCCACGGCGGCGATGTCGCCTGGCCAGTGGCCTGGAAAGTGGCCAGTCAGCAGCAGACCCCGACGGGATAGGACCAGGCGACGCCGAAGACTCGGAGGCTGGACCAGGCGACGCTGATGAGGCCGCAGGTGACGGCGTGGAAGCCGGAGACGATGAGGCCGCAGGTGACGGCGAGGAAGCCGGAGACGAAGAGGCCGCGGGTGACGGCGAGGAAGCCGGAGACGAAGAGGCCGCAGGTGACGGCGAGCGGAAGCCGGAGACGAAGAGGCCGCGGGTGACGGCGAGGAAGCCGGAGACGAAGAGGCCGCAGGTGACGGCGAGGAAGCCGGAGACGAAGAGGCCGCAGGTGACGGCGAGGAAGCCGGAGACGAAGAGGCCGCAGGTGACGGCGAGGAAGCCGGAGACGAAGAGGCCGCAGGTGACGGCGAGGCCGCCGGAGACGCAGGTCGCAGGTGACGGCGTGGAAGCCGGAGACGAAGGCACTGCAGCTGACGGCGTAGATGGTGAGGCTGCAGCTGGCGTGAATGAAGAGGCGGCAGCTGGCAAGGAAAGCCAGAGACGGAAGCGCTGCAGGCGGCGGCGTGGAAGCCGGAGGCGGCGGCGCTGCAGGCGGCGGCGTGAAGCCGGAGGCGGCGGCGCTGCAGGCGGCGGCGTGGAAGCCGGAGGCGGCGGCGCTGCAGGCGGCGGCGTGGAAGCCGGAGGCGGCGGCGCTGCAGCTGGCGGCGTGATGGTGAGGCTGTCGCTGGCGTGGATGGTGAAGCTGCAGCTGGCGGCGGCGCGGAAGCCGGAGACGGAGGCGCTGCAGCTGGCGTGAATGAAGAGGCGGCAGCTGGTGTGGAAGCCAGAGACGGAAGCGCTGCAGGCGGCGGGCGTGGAAGCTGGAGGCGGCGGCGTGAAGCCGGAGGCGGCGGCGTGGAAGCCGGAGGCGGCGGCGCTGCAGCTGGCGGCGTAGATGGTGAGGCTGCCGCTGGCGTGGATGGCGGCGCTGCAGCTGGCGGCGTGAGATGGTGAGGCTGCCGCTGGCGTGGATGGTGAAGCTGCAGCTGGCGGCGGCGTGGAAGCTTGAGAGACGGGCGCTGCAGCTGGCGGCGGCGTGGAAGCCGGAGACGCAGGCGCTGCAGCTGGCGGCGGCGTGGAAGCCGGAGACGGAGGCGCTGCAGCTGGCGGCGGCGTGGAAGCCGGAGACGGAGGCGCTGCAGCTGGCGGCGGCGTGGAAGCCGGAGACGGAGGCGCTGCAGCTGGCGGCGGCGTGGAAGCCGGAGACGGAGGCGCTGCAGCTGGCGGAGGCGCTGCAGCTGGCGGCGGCGTGGAAGCCGGAGACGGAGGCGCTGCAGCTGGCGGCGGCGTGGAAGCCGGAGACGGAGGCGCTGCAGGCTGGACGGATCCCTTGGACCCTCCAGCGACGACAGGAGGCAAAGGCCGGACGGGTCCCTTGGACCCTCCAGCGACGACAGGAAGCAAAGGCCGGAGCGGTCCCTTGGACCCTCCAGCGACGACAGGAAGCAAAGGCCGGAGCGGTCCCTTGGACCCTCCAGCGACGACAGGAAGCAAAAGGGCGGGCGGTCCCTTGGACCTCCAGCGGCGACAGGAAGCAAAGGCGGGCGGTCCCTTGGACCCTCCAGCGACGACAGGAAGCAAAGGCCGGAGCGGTCCCTTGGACCCTCCAGCGACGACAGGAAACGAAGGCCGGAGCGGTCCCTCGGACCCTCCAGCGGAAGCCATGACTGAGCCAGCGGTCATGGAGGCCACTAGCTGACACAGAGGTGACTGGCAATGCACCGAGCACTGGTTTTGCCCAGGCAACACTGACACGGAGGAGTTCTCTGAGAGCTGCTTAATCTTCAGGGGTCCAGAAACAGCTGGGGGGTGAAACCTAGCTTCTGGGGAGGCCCTGGAGTGCATTACTTCGCTTGAAGCAGCTAAAGCGCAGGAATCTCCCTGGGAGGAACTTAGACCTTCTCCCTGCATGAAGTGAGTGTGTGAGACTGGTGACGGAATGAGCGACGGAGCTGCGGGGGACACTGGAGCTACGGGGGACACTGGAGCTACGGGGGACACTGGAGCTACGGGGGACACTGGAGCTACGGGGACACTGGAGCTACGGGGACACTGGAGCTACGGGGGACACTGGAGCTACGGGGACACTGGAGCTACGGGGACACTGGAGCTACGGGGGACACTGGAGCTACGGGGGACACTGGAGCTACGGGGGACACTGGAGCTACGGGGGACACTGGAGCTACGGGGGACACTGGAGCTGCAGGCGGCACAGGGGCCTGAGCTGCAGGCGGCACAGGGGCCTGAGCTGCAGGTGAAACTGGGAGCACTGGAGGCTGGGCAGCTAAGTGAGCCACTGGAGGCTGGGCAGCTAAGTGAGCCACTGGAGGCTGGGCAGCTAAGTGAGCCACTGGAGGCTGGGCAGCTAAGTGAGCCACTGGAGGCTGGGCAGCTAAGTGAGCCACTGGAGGCTGGGCAGCTAAGTGAGCCACTGGAGGCTGGGCAGCTAAGTGAGCCACTGGAGGCTGGGCAGCTAAGTGAGCCACTGGAGGCTGGGCAGCTAAGTGAGCCACTGGAGGCTGGGCAGAGTGTGGCACTGGAGACTGAGCAGAGTGTGGCACTGGAGACTGAGCAGAGAATGGCTGCGAGGCAGCTAACTGAGCTGAGAATGGCCGCGAGGCAGCTAACTGAGCTGAGAATGGCCGCGAGGCAGCTAACTGAGCTGAGAATGGCCGCGAGGCAGCTAACTGAGCTGAGAATGGCCGCGAGGCAGCTAACTGAGCTGAGAATGGCCGCGAGGCAGCTAACTGAGCTGAGAATGGCTGCGAGGCAGCTAACTGAGCTGAGAATGGCTGCGAGGCTGCTAACTGAGCTGAGAATGGCTGCGAGGCTGCTAACTGAGCTGAGAATGGCTGCGGGGCAGCTAACTGAGCTGAGAATGGCTGCGGGGCAGCTAACTGAGCTGAGAATGGCTGCGGGGCAGCTAACTGAGCTGAGACCTGCAGAGCAGGCGATAAGCTGTTCCTATCATTATCTGCTGCACAGAACACAGCCCCAGAATGAACAGTCAAACAGTCCGAAAACGGAAAAGAGTCCTCACTCACCACAGCCGGCGAATTAGAAGTTCGAACGTCCGGCTGTGGGGTGGCGCGCCGGCGGCGCGATCGGCGTTTTCTCCCGCAGATGGCTCCGACGGGCCGGGCAAGTTCACCTCCGACAAGTCGGGCAGCGAGGCAGGGTGGCTGAGAGAAGGTGAGGTGTGCGCGGAGAAAAGCCTGCATGGTCGGAGGAAGAGATCCCAAAAGCCATGGCAGGCCAGAAAAGAGCCGTTGAAGCCGGCTTTCAACAGCACGGCGAAAGCTCATACGGAGGGTTCTCCAGCCACTTCCCGAGGAGAATCTCCACATTATAAGCGATGTCATCTTGGAGCTCCTCGGATGGATTGAATGCCGCAGGGTCCATGGTGGCTGGTTCAGTGCTGTCACGCCCGTGTGGCGGGCGTGTGGAGTTTATAAAGAGGACCCAAAAGGCGGCAACTCTGGTGCAGGTGAGTCTTTATTACACGCGTGGGTACAAACAACAAAGGCAGGTGAACGAGAACTGAAAAACCTAAACTGGGTGAAACTAACAAAACAAACCAGAAACACAGATGCAGGGAGGTCCGGGAAATCACACATGGAGAGACGGGGAGAACGAGGGAAACAACACAGACGAACCAGCGGCGAGGACGAGGTAACACACACTATAAATACACACGCCAGGAATCAGGGAAGGGAAACAGGAGGGGAACACACCTGGAAGACATCACAGCTGACGAGGTGGAGGAACGTAAACAGGACACACTGACATAAGGCACAGACCGTCACAATAAAACAGGAAACACATACACACAAAGACACAGACTAGCAAACGCGGACTTAACACAAGGGTAGACGGCAGAACAGAACAACACTAAACCAGAGGAAGAACAGAACCAAAATGACACTAGTAGAAAACACAAAACGCTGGGTCAAAAGGACCCAGGATCGTGACACAAGCAAACTCACACACACACACACACACACACACACACACACACACACACACACACAGAAAGAGAGAGAGAGAGTTCATAACACAAAGCATTGCACATTTCACAAGTTAGTATGAATCTTTTTTCTTAAATCAGCATTTGTACAGCTTTTAAATGTGTTGTCTATCTTTCTGGGAAAACGCAGACCATGTGTCACCAAGTTAACAACAAATCCTACAAAGCTGCTTCTAACACACACATTTGAGATCAGTGCCTAAAAAAGCAGCATTAAATAACTTGATCCTACATCTATAAAAGTAATTCCTGTTGTATAAATTTGCACTGAAAACCAAAATACACACAGCTGTTGATAAACAGAATTAAATAATATATCACACATCTACGTTTTAAAGATGGCAACGAAGTCAGTACGCAAGTACCTCTAAAATACTCTGTTTACACGAACAAGCAAACGTGACAGCTGGGTGGGGTAGTTGAGGGTACATATGAACACGGGAAACAAATGTTTTTTGATGAGCAGGTTTGATCTGTGTTTTCCCAGACAGGAAAGCAATAAAAACTCGCAAAGCAAAATAGGTGAAATAAACAACCACGAAGGATTCTTGAGAAAAAAATTCCCGCTGTTAAAAACAAGTCAAAAATGTTGCACTGTTTTATATGTTGCAAATCTAATGTAGGTCTCGCACTCAAAAGAATTATTAGTAATACCCTTATAAGGCTTTATTCTTCACTTAACCAAGTTAAAAACAAATCCAACAACTTTACCTTTTCAGATCAGTGTCTAAAAACAAGTAGGTCATCCTATAAGACTTCTCCACACTGTTAGGATAAAACAACATTTAATAATTGGATCCTATATCTATAAAAGTAATTCCTTTTTGCATAAAATTTACTCTGAAAACTGAAATACCGCTTTATAAAACAGATAAACCTAATTAAAACACACCCCTCTAGGAGGAGACAGGTGGGGGGTACGTGAACAAACAGAGGTATCAGTTCTGGAGGAGGGTACACGCGCGTGTACACGTTTATAAACATGTGCACGTGCACATGAACATAATGGATAGGCCCTCCCCCTTTGGAAAGGGGGTTGTAAGAGTTGTGGAATGTCTTTGCTGTGTGTGTATATAAGAGGTCAGGGCAGCACCCATTTTTAGAGATGACCTTATAGATGACATATTGCAATATGTCAGTTCATTTTGAAATTCCCACGAAACTGTTCACTCGCCAGTGCGGCTTTTATCTCTTTTCCACATCTTTAATTCTTCTTGGCTCTTTGCTCTCTGGTGGCCATCTGCGACCCTGACCCTTAACCCATGCTCTACCTCTCTACTGGCCTTTGCATCCCTCTGCACTTTCACTGTCTCCCTGTTTCCCTTCAGATTGAATAAACGTGGCCTGCCACTCATGCTGATGATTCAGTGACTGTGTTCCTCAGGCCAGCAGGCTCACCTCTAGCTCTGTTTCTCACCCTTCTCTTTGCTTATGCTTTATATTCCTTGCCTGTGCCATTCATTACTCCTAACGCGCATGTTCTTTTCTGTGGTATGATCACTTTCTTTCTTGGTGGTCTTGCTCTAGTCCCTTTCACAGCTGGGGTTCTGTTCGGCTGCGACAGGCCGTCAGAGTCTCTCTGCAAAACATCTTCAATAAATCACGTTCATTCTTTCAAATGATGATTCATTAGAAAGTCATCAGAGTCATCAGAATCAATGAAATGATTCTGATGACTCCACCTGTGGCTCAACAGGTAGTGCAGGTCGTCTGCTGACTTGTCTGACTCGCACGTCAAAGTCTCCTTGCAGAAGAAGCATTGACAGAAATTTTTTTTAAAAAATGTTGAGTAACAAGTTGCACAGTTTTTTTAATTGACTCAACTTCTTTAACACAAAAATGCTGGGACACCAGCAAGCTTAATGTTGGATTTAGTCGGCACAAATTACACACAGTGACAAACATTAAGTAAATGACCGTCTACAAGCAAGCACTTAACTGAATAATTATCTTAAGTTAGTTAACCCTCTCAGGGCAGGCGTTGCAGATTTGCAACAGTTAAAAACTAACAACCTGATTACCCCACATACATATTTTATGAGTTTTTTTTACTCAGAAGTACCACTGCAGGACTTGGTTGTGCATTAGCAACTAAAACTTAATTTGAGCCTGAGAGGGTTAAGAGTTAATTAATGGCCTGTCGCAGCAGCACTGCTTTACTTCTCTTCACAATGTTTAATGTCTCCTAATGTTTCTGTTTGAGCTCCAGTTGGCACAGCTCTCTCTTCTTCTATTCAAAATATGAGCTCAAATACTTCCAGTCACACTCATTGTTTTTCTCTCAAAGCAAGTTAACTTGACATTATATTACAGTTTGCTAATAATTGTACATAAGAATGTATTTAAAAGCAAACACTTTGGTATCTCCGTGAATCGCTACCTTATCGTGGTGGAGGGGTTTGTGTGTCACAGGGATCCCAGGGGCTATGTTGTCTGGGGGCTTTTGCCCCCTGGTAGGGTCTCCCATGGCAAATTGGTCCTGGGTGAGGGACCAGACAAAGAGCGATTCAGAAGACCCGTATGAAAAGAACATCGAGGGAACAGTTTACCCTGCCCGGGATAGGGTTACAGGGCCCCGCCCTGGAGCCAGGCCCGGGAGGGTGCCCGAGGTCGGCGTCTGGTGGCCGGGCCTTAGTCCATGGGGCCCGGCCGGGCACAGCCCGAAGAGGAGACATGGGCCCATCCTCCCGCAGGCCCACCACCCGCAGGAGGCACCATAGGGGTCGGGTGCAATGTGTGTCGGGCGGCGGCCAGGAGCGAGGCCCTGGCGGACCGATCCCGGCTGCCAAGACTGGCAATAGGGACATGGAATGTCACCTCTCTGGTGGGGAAGGAGCCTGAGTTAGTGCGTGAGGTTGAGAAGTACCGGCTAGATATAGTCGGGCTCACCTCTACGCATGGCTTGGGCTCTGGAACTAGTCTCCTGGAGAGGGGCTGGACTCTGTCTCAGTCTGGAGTTGCCCCTGGTGAGAGGCGGCGGGCTGGGGTGGGTATTCTATATCCCCGGCTTGCTGCCGGTACGCTGGGGTTTTTCCCGGTGGATGAGAGGGTTTGTTCCCTGCGCCTCAGGGTCGGGGAACGGGTCCTGACTGTCATCTGCGCTTATGCGCCGAGTGGCAGTTCAGAGTACCCAGCCTTCTTAGAGTCCCTGGGGGGGGTGCTGGAAGGTGCCCCACCTGGAGACTCTGTTGTCCTACTGGGAGACTTCAATGCTCACGTGGGTAACGACAGCGAGACCTGGAGGCGTGATTGGGAGGAACGGCCTCCCTGATCTGAACCCGAGTGGTGTTTTGTTATTGGACTTCTGTGCAAATCACAGTTTGGCCATAACGAACACCTTGTTCGAACATAAGAGTGTCCATAAGTGCACGTGGCACCAGGATGCTCTAGGCCGCAGGTCGATGATCGATTTTGTAATCGTATCACCAGACCTGCGACCATATGTTCTGGACACTCGGGTAAAGAGAGGGGCTGAGCTGTCAACTGATCACCACCTGGTGGTGAGTTGGATCAGGTGGCGGGGAGGACGCTGGACAGACCCGGTGCACCTAAACGCGTGGTGAGGGTGTGCTGGGAACGCCTAGCAGAGGCCCCAGTCCGCGAGATCTTCAACGCACACCTCCGGCAGAGCTTCAACAACATTCCGAGGGAGACTGGGGACATTGAGTCCGAATGGACCATGTTCAGCGTCTCCATTGCCGGCTGCTGCATTGAGCTGCGGCCGCAAGGTGGTTGGTGCCTGCCATGGTGGTAATCCCGAACCAAATGGTGGACACCAGAGGTGAAGGGAGCCACCAGGCTGAAGAAGGAGTCCTATCGGGCTTGGTTAGCCTGTGGGACTCCAGAGGCAGCTGACAGGTATCGACAGGCCAAGCGGAATGCGGCTCGGGCAGTGGCTGAAGCAAAAACTTCGGGTGTGGGAGGAGTTCGGAGAGACCATGGAAAAAGACTTTCGGACTGCCTCGAAGAGATTCTGGCAAACCGTCAGGCTTCTCAGGAGGGGAAAGCGGTGCTCTACCTGCACTGTGTATAGTGCTGGCGGTGCGCTGCTGACGTCGACTGAGAAAATTGTCAGACGGTGGAAGGAATACTGAGGACCTCCTTAATCCCACTGACACGCCTTCCGAGGAGGAAGCAGAGTCTGGGGATGAGGGAATGACCCGCCAATTTCTGGGGTCGAGGTCACTGAGGCAGTTAAACAACTCCTCGGTGGCAGAGCCCCTGGTGTTGATGAGGTCCGCCCGAGTTCCTGAAGGCTCTGGACGTTGTAGGGCTGTCCTGGTTGACACGCCTCTACAATGTTGCGTGGAGATCAGGGGCAGTACCCTGGACTGGCAGACCGGGTGGTGGTCCCCATCTTTAAGAAGGGAGACCGGAGGGTGTGTTCCAACTACAGGGGATCACACTCCTCAGCCTCCCTGGGAAAGTCTATGCCAGGGTGCTGGAAAGGAGAGTTCGTCCGTTAGTCGAATCTCGGATACAGGAGGAACAATGCGGTTTTCGTCCCTGGTCGCGAACACTGGACCAGCTCTTTATCCTCTCGAGGATACTTGAGGGTGCATGGGAGTTTGCCCAACCAGTCTACATGTGTTTTGTGGACTTGGAGAAGGCATTCGACCGTGTCCCTCGGGGTGTCCTGTGGGAGGTGTTGCGGGGAGTATGGGGTGTCTGGCCCACTGCTACGGGCCATTCGATCCCTATACAACCGTTGTAAGAGTTTGGTTCGCATTGCCGGCAATAAGTCGGACTCGTTTCCGGTGGGTGATGGGCTCCGCCAGGGCTGCCCTTTATCACCGATTCTGTTCATAATTTTTATGGACAGGATTTCTAGGCGCAGCCAAGTGGCGGAGGGCTTTCACTTGGTGGCCTCAGAATCTCATCTCTGCTTTTTGCGGATGATGTGGTTCTGATGGCTTCATCGAGTGGGGGCCTCCAGCTCGCACTGGAACGGTTCGCAGCCGAGTGTGAAGCAGCGGGAATGAGGATCAGCACCTCCAAATCTGAGGCCATGGTTCTCAGCCGGAAAAGGGTGGAATGCCCACTCCGGGTCGGGGATGAGTTCCTGCCCCAAGTGGAGGAGTTTAAGTATCTCGGGGTCTTGTTCGCGAGTGATGGGAGAAGGGCCGGAGATCGACAGACGGATTGGTGCTGCGGCTGCAGTGATGCGGACGCTGCACCGGTCCCGTCGTGGTGAAGAGGGAGCTGAGTGTAAAAGCGAAGCTCTCAATTTACCGGTCGATCTACGTCCCGACCCTCACCTATGGCCACGAGCTGTGGGTAGTGACCGAAAGAACGAGATCGCGGATACAAGCGGCAGAAATGAGCTTCCTCCGAAGGGTGGCTGGCCTCTCCTTAGAGATAGGGTGAGAAGTTCGGCCATCCGGGAGGGGCTCAGAGTAGAGCCGCTGCTCCTCCACATCGAAAGGAGCCAGTTGAGGTGGTTCGGGCATCTGATAAGGATGCCCCTGGGCGCCTCCTGGGTGAGGTGTTCGGGCATGTCCCACCGGGAGGAGGCCCAGGGCAGACCCAGGACGCTGGAGAGATTATATCTCTCGCTGGCCTGGGAACGCCTTGGTGTTCCCCGGATGAGCTGGAGGAGGTGGCTGGGGAGAGGGAGGTCTGGGCTTCTCTGCTTAGGCTGCTGCCCCCGCGACCCGACTTCGGATAAAGCGGATGAGGATGGATGGATGGATGGACTTTGGTATACACAGACAAAACAAATCACTTTAACAACAGACAACTGAGGGCAGTGAACATTTCTGAATCCTAAACATAAGACAGCAAACAATAAAAAACACAGTCAACAGCAAAAATGTGCAGTGATGAGAGCAGGAGGTCCATACAGACTGATGTGTCTCCATTCCTTTACATATTCCATATTTTATACGGATCACTGATTTTTAAATTACTAATTAATGTTTGTTGAGGACACCACTCAAACTGTTAATGAAACACATTAAAATAATAAACTGACTTTGACTTCGATGTTTGTTTTTTAAGAACAAATCTCTCACTGCTGTCTTTCACAAAGCTGAGAGGTCAGCAGTCCCCCACAGGCTCTCTGTGGTAGTCTGATCAGGTTCAGTCAAACACTAAGAGTTTGTTACTGGAACACTTTGGTTCTCCAATCCAACAAACCTTTCTGGACTGTGTTAAATGTGCCGGCAGTTCTCTGGATGTTCAGAGCTGAGAGTGTAGACAGGATCAAACATCCTGGACCCTTAGACATCTGCTCCCTCCAACAGGACAGTAACTTCAACTGATCAAGGGACTGTCAGCTCCCCCATCCACCATCAGCTCCCCCATCCACCATCAGCTCCTCTAATACAACTCCACACAAGCACTGCTCTATAAAGGAAACTATGGAAAATTGGAAACTGTTCAACAGTGTGACACACATTAGAAGAATATCTCAGAGAATATCACTGAATCAAACATAATAATACTAATAATCACAATAAAATACCAGATGATGTCCAGTGTAATCAAAGATCACCATCAAACAGTAAAGGGTTAAAAATACAGCTTATATAGTAGGTTGGAAAACGCTATATGTTTAGTTTTGTAAAAACAAACAAACAAACACCCCCCTATTTTTTGTTTATTATTGTGGCAGATTCTAACCCTGTTATGTGTTGCCATACCGAGGTTATACCTCATTATGTCAGTAGATGGTGACCTTGCACTGCTGTGGGTCTATCAGAGAAACTACCTAAAGGCTCCATGCATGCGCGGCTCAGAAAGTGGCCTGAGCAAGATGCTAACATCATTGTCCTTTCTATAAATCCACAGGTACTGACAAACAAACTTTTATGTTACCAAAGTGGTTCTAAAAGTAACGTAAGTTGAGTAACAACTGTTTGGCCATGATTTGAGATGATTGTGACCATTTTGTTTTGTGGTATTTTTTTGTAATGAGCGCCAGTGTATCATCAGCAGAATGCTATTATGTTATGCAAAGACTCTGTGTGCCTTCCAGAGTTGTTATGATACAATACATTTCCTGCAACTTCGGGAAATGTATAGTGGAGTTGTTCAAGTGTTAGCCAGGCAGTATTGAGTATGTGCGTTAAGGGGAAAGCTGTATATTGGTGAGCATGGCATTTGCAGTCGTCTGCCCATGTTGTGTTACGATTGAGTGACACCATGTTCAAAAGTAATTGGGTCAATGGCGCAAATGTGGGGAAAGGGTGAGTGAATGCAAAATTGGTTATTCTGGTTTATGCTGTTATGCTTTAGCCGTGAGTGTTTTGTTTAAGTTATTTTTGTTTATGAAATTTGTTATTTTGTTGGAAGAATGTTTAGTGTGATTTGTATTATGTATATTTTGAGAGAATGAATGGCAGTGAGAAATAAATTAGCTCCGGCCTGAGCAAGATGTTGAACTTCGGTCTTCTCTCTGTTAATCCACAGTTTTTCTCATCATTGGTTTCGCAGTGCGCTCTAGCCTGTGTGCCGCTTGCTGCTGTTCTAGATTTCCCCTAGGTCTGGGAGGTGTAACACTCACATCTGGAGGTTAAAAAAAAGTTATAAGTGGTTATGACAATTTGCACATGAATAATCAAGGAAGTGACCTACAGCCCATTGTTCATTCAGTTGGCTGCTTTTAGTTGTTGTGCAAATGAACTGTTTATAAGGTTGGAAACCTGCAGTCAGCTGAGATTAAAGAAGTCACTTGGATGAATGACGAAATGTTTCTCCCACTGAAAACATCCAGATGAACAGAATCTGAATACATGTACAATGTTGGTAAATGGACTGATTCTTATATAGCACTTTTCTACTCTGCTGGAGTACTCAAAGTGCTCTATACAACAAGCCGCATTCACCCATACACACAAGCACTCTATGCTTTTGTCAGTGCTTTTAACTAACTTACACATTCTAGAGCAAGTCGGGTTAGTATCTTGCCCAAGGATATTTGGCATGCAGACTGGGGGAGCCAGCAATCGAACCACCAACCATCCGATCAGTAGATGACCTGCTCTACCTCCTGAGCTACAGCCACCCCAATGTTTCCAAATCATCATCATTATTGTTATTATCGGAAAAAGGAATAAACTTTTGTCACTGTGAGAGAGCCTCACACGTGATGAAGAAGCTGAATCAGCAGAGCAGGAAGCAGCATCATCCACACAGGTGTGTCTCAGGTGAGTCCTGCTCCCATACTAAACACATCCACATCATATTAGCATGTGCTAACATGTGCTTCTGCTTTATTTCAGTCTGATATGTTTCCAGTCAATATGTCTGCTGTGTGTCTCTCAGCACTTGCGCTAACTGTTCCCGTGTGTCTGTGATACTGCGTGATGCTAACAGACTGTAACGTCAGTAGCTGTGTCCTAGTTCAGCGACCGCTTTGTAGTGCGCATTTGTAGACCGATTACGTCACAGCGCTGCGACGAAGGGTGTCCCAATTCGAAGTGAACTCCAAATGCGGTCAACAAATGCGCCCTTCATTTCCCCACAAATGAAGGCTGGGTCCGGTGTAGACTTCGTGGCCCCACATATCCCACAATTCATAGTGCGGCGGTGGGTGTGGATAATTTTGCCCCCCCCCCCAAAAAAACGGAGGATGGCAGAAGCGGGGCGGCCGAAGAGTAAACTTTCAAAACTAAGTACTGAATATTATGTCACTTATTTATGTGCGAATGTTTAAGAACATTAAAACATTACTGTTGGCCACATGTCGGCAAAGTTATGTGACATTAGTGATGTTTGTACTTTCAGCATTGACTTGTTTTTAAAGCCTTTACTTTAAAATATACGCCGTTCAATAGTTGACCTTAATCTTACAGAGAATGTGATGATTTCATGCGTAATTAAAGTCAGTCATATATCCACAAACACAACAAGCTGAAAGTCAGTGATGCTGCTCGGTTTGCAGTCCTGAATATGACGGCACAAGCAGGATTCACTGCACTGTTAATGTTAGCTATGTTATATTGCTGCCTCTGTTCGGTGGTGTCGAGCCAAACGGACTTTAACGTGTGTTTGAACGAGCTGACGGTTCACTCGTTAAGCTGAAAGAAAGATGCTTTAATCACAGGAGTCACACATGTGTCCACTGTACCATCTGGGAACTCTTCTTGTTTAGCACTCGTAATAACACAAACACTAAATCCTCCTTCTCTTGTGCTGTTTTGTAGCAGTGTGTACACCTGAGACTGTCACCTGTCTGTTTCAGTTCTATGAAGCTTTGAGTATTTTGGATTAGTAAAATGATAAATGGGGCAGCACGGTGGCACGGTGGTTAGCACTGTTGCCGCACAGCGAGAAGGTCCTGAGTTCAATTCCACCATCAGGCCGGGGTCTTTCTGTGTGGAGTTTGCATGTTCTCCCCATGTTTGCGTGGGTTCCTTCCGGGTACTCCGGCTTCCTCCCACCGTCCAAAGACATGCAGCTTGTGGGGATAGGATAATTGGATAATCCAAATTGTCACTAGGTGTGAATGTGCGAATGAATGTGAGTGCGCATGGTTGTTTGTCCCTGTGTGTTGGCCCTGCGACAGACTGGCGACCTGTCCAGGGCCATCTATCATATTTATCCATGTTTCCCAGTCCACTGTGTTTCTCTCTTGTGTTCCCTGGCTCCCTCTTGTCTGGCGTTCTTCCACTCCTGTGTCAAGCTCATGTGTCAGTCTTGTGTTCCATTGTTTCCTGTTTTATTGTGAAAGTCTTGTGTTCCATGTTCTGTGTGTTTTGTCTATGGAGCTTGGAAAGAAAAGCGTCTGGACTTCTTTAAGTTGCTTAAAGACGTTTCACCTCTCATCTCATCTCTCTTCTTCAGCTCTAAGCTCACTTGGTGATTTAAGCCCTATGGAAGTGTCCCCCAAAAGGGACATGGACCCCCTATTCATCCTCTACTTAATCACACGAGTCAAGGTGTAAAAACGGGTATAGGTCGCAATCAGCCAAGTTTCGGGTGAACTTATTGTGAACCTAGCCTCACCCTATCATGTGATTTCCTGAGGTCAAAAGGCCCAGGATGTTAGTGGGTGTTAAGGCATCTGGAAAGGGATCCCGTAATTGGGTCTCCATCCTTGGGATCAGACATTTGTGGACACACAGATGTGGCTGAGGAGGTGGACGGCCCCTCATCATGGTAAGTAGCAGAGGGTGCTCCAAAATATTTCAGAAGTGCTCCTGAATAGAAACCCAGTATAAAACTCTGAAACATGCAATTAATTAAACATGCAAATAATTAAAACAAACATATAATTTTGCCCAGTTTATCAAATACTCAGAATTATATGTATAAAAAGCATTTTATTGAATATCGCAACGTCATTGTTTGGAAGTCATGCATTACTCGTCAGCGGTTCTTACCGCTGACAATGAGCAGCAGCAGCAGCATCTTCATCCTCCTTTAAAGTCCAGTGAAATTCTCCCACACACTGCTCCTCCTCCAGCAATGACTCTGACAGCAGGTTAGTTTCGGTTTCACCGGAAGTGTCGGTGTGAGTCAGACGGTCAGTGATGCTGATGGTCTGTGTCAGCTGTTAACGTTTGTGGAGCTCACAGAAACATGAAGCTTCAGCTGCTCTGGCCTCCTCTCTGCTTATCTACGCTCACCTGCCACTTCATTAGGCACACCCGTTCAACCTGTTGGTGTTGTGTCAGTGTTGCTGATGGGGCTGTTTGTTACTGGGTCACATGGTCACTGAATCTGGCACCACACCATAACATATTCTATATACATTTACATTAGGATTGAACCACGTGACCTGCCTCACATCTCCACTGAGTCTCCTGATATTATTGATCTAATTATCAGTAATTAGGCTGGCATTGATCTGTACATTCATCTGAAGACAAATTAAAAATCATCCACAAACTTATTAAGAAATCTAAGAGAGGAAGTTTTCAGTTCTTCAGTACGTGTTCTTTTATTTCACGTTCATTATTGTTCTCATACCACAGTAATAACACTCACAGCAGTGACTGAAGAACATCCAGATTCTGCTGCATCTGTGGGAGCCTGCAGAGATCTCACACCGTGAGTGAGGACATCCAGCCAGCATGGAGCTCATTTCAGAGAAGATACTTGTTACCAGACATTGTAAAGTTTGTGTGCTGTCTTCTGACTTTTTGGTTGAAAAACAAAAATTAAAGCTTGTCTGTTAGAACATGTGCTGCAGCAACAAACAGCAGCTAAAGACTGAGAATCCAGCTGTGAAGAACAATACACCACATGGACCCTTTAATCAAACCCTCACCCACTTTAATCTGCCTTTCATTAAAGCCTTGGTCTTTCACTGCTTTGCAATAAAAGATAGAAACACTGCCGGTAGCTTTAAAGTCCTGCTTTTTTAGTCACAGTTCCTGTTCTTTGTTACAATTTATTAACCACAATAATCCAAAGAGCAGACAGTTTAACATCTTCAAGTTCACATTCACAGGAAATAAACAGAGACAGATGCATGAGGTTTTTTTTCATGTTTTTTAGTTTAAGAAATACACTTTGGACTTCATGATTATCATTATTGTTGATATTTCTCCTAAAGATGTGTGTTTAAATTTTGTAAGACAGCCACGCCTTCACACAAAACACTTAAAACTCAGCTGGTTCCTAAAACCCTGATACACAGCACATCACCTCTGTGCCTGTGTGCTTTACTGCAGCATGTATCAGTAATAACAGACAGATAACTGGATCCTGATGATGCATGGAGATGACTCCATCATCCCCATGAAGGCATATGTATAGTTTGAGAACTGAGAAACTTGACTTCAGGGCAAAAACCCAGTTTTCTTCAGACTACAGGCCCAGAAAGAACAGAAACTCACTCTATGTACAAAATGCTTTAAGTGTTGATACTATCTTGGCAACATTTAGTTATTTTCTCTGGACCGCAGTGTGTCCAGAATGAGCTTAAAGATCTATAAAGCAGAATTGGTATAATAGATAAACATCTATTCTACAGTCACAGATCAAGGCATCATCATTTCATTGGAAACTAAATTTTATTGAGTTGTCACAAGTGTGAATTTAAAGCAGGCAGGTTGCTCTGTTCTTTGATTTGGTAAAATAGAGCCCAGATTACTGAGGGAAAAGCTTGAGAGATACAATATTAAATGGAATTACATCAGTATGTACAGAGCTGGTCCCTAATTTGTTTGTGTTGTACACAAATGATGCACAATGTGTCTGAATGGTTAACATTCACCTTATTTGCTGATGGCACTGCTTTAAATTGCTGTAGTGAAAGTCTGGGATGACTTTTGAATGCAGTGGAAAAAAACTGAAAGAAATGGTTTGAAGTGAATAAAGTGAACATCAGAAACACATCTGCACTTCATTTGTGTGAGAAACAGTCTGGAGATGTTTGTGCTCCTTCACAGCTCCATCTCAGGAGCTTCATCCACCTCAAACAAAAGGAACAACACTTGGTGAGGACACCAGCCACAGACTGAAGCACGGAGACATCTGACTGAAGCTCTGCTTTGTGCTGCTTGCTGATAACTCCACATACAGATGCTGCCTAACAGCCTGAAGCGGAGACTGCTGCTTCCATCCTTTATTTACAGGCTGTTCAGTGCTGTGAGCGGAAAACTAGAGCCCTCTGCTGGTGGAAGAGTGAAGTTACAGGTTTAGTTAAATGTGTGTGAAAGCAGCAGTGGCTTCAGAGATTAGAGTTTTTTTGCCCTATGTTCATTCACTCATGAGCTGCTGCCACATGAATCAAATGGCTGAACTGCCACCTCAGCATGCAGTCAAGTTCTATAGTCTTGCCAATGACCGACTAATCGTATTCAGGTGTGCAACAGGGACACATGGAAAAGTTTTAAGACACCTGCCCTCGAGGACTGGAGTTTGATACCTCTGCTCTATATTAATGTCTACAGTAAGCTTGTGTACATTTAAGCAGTATTACAAACAGTATATTGATGATCTCTATTTCTGTTTATATATACAGAAGTATATGAACAGTTTCAGGTCACAAACATTTCTTTCCTTTTTCAACATTGTACCACAAAATTGTACATTAACGACATCTGTAAAGTGTCCAAAGTATTAAAAAGGGTTCTCTTTGCTGATGATACAAACATTTTTGCTCTGGTGATGATCTGCAGAATTTATTGGAGGATATGACTAATGAAATAAGTAAAGTGAAGTTCTGGCTTGATAAAAACAAATTATCATTAAATTTGAATAAATCTAAGCTTACGTTATTTGGAAATAGTAGTTTAAATACAAATGCAAAGATTCAAATAAATGGTGTTGATATTGAAAGAGTCAGTGAAAATAAATTTCTGGGGGTAATAATAGATGAAAAACTTAACTGGAGAGCTCACGTAAGATATATTCATTCCAAAGTATCACGTAGCATTGCAGTACTAAACAAGGCAAAACAGGTATTCGACAGAACATCACTTCATATTCGCTACTGTTCACTGGTTTCACCATACTTAAGCTATTGTGCAGAGGTCTGGGGCAATAACTATAAAACCACATTACATTCACTTTTTACTCTTCAAAAAGAAAAAAAGCAATTCGAATCATCCACAATGCAGGCTATAGGGAACATACAAACTATTTTTGCAGTCTGAAATATTGAAAATTGACGATCTAGTGAAATTCCAAATAGCACAAATTCTATTCAAAGCAAAAAATAAAGAACTGCCAGGTAATATACAGAGTATGTTTTTTTTTAAAGTTATAATTTAAGGGTTTTTTGTAACTTCAAAACAGGGAAGGTCCGTACTACAAGAAAAAGCTTTAGTGTTTCTGTTCATGGAGTGAAACTATGGAACAGTCTGAATATGGAATTAAAGCAATGTCCAAACATAAAACAGTTCAAAAAGAATTATAAAAATATGATCTTCTCGAACTATAAAGAAAAGGAAAATATTGAAATTAAGTGAATGTCTCTATTTAAAAATATATATATAAAAAATTCTTGATGTGATATTATAGTATATAGTATATCAGAAATCTGTCCACTGTTTTTATTACAAATTATATCAGTAAGGAAGCTGACTAAATATTAACTGATAATTTATGGCAAAGGGGTGGGATTAAATAAGTGTTTACTTCTTCCCACTCCCTTTCAACATGTAAATGAATCAGAATGGCAGCTACAGTGGCTTGCAAAAGTATTCGGCCCCCTTGAACTTTCCCACATTTTGTCACATTACAGCCACAAACATGAATCAATTTTATTGGAATTCCACGTGAAAGACCAATACAAAGTGGTGTACACGTGAGAAGTGGAACAAAAATCATACATGATTCCAAACATTTTTTACAAATAAATAACTGAAAAGTGGGGTGTGCGTAATTATTCAGCCCCCTGAGTCAATACTTTATAGAACCACCTTTTGCTGCAATTACAGCTGCCAGTCTTTTAGGGTATGTCTCTACCAGCTTTGCACATCTACAGACTGAAATCCTTGCCCATTCTTCTTTGCAAAACAGCTCCAGCTCAGTCAGATTAGATGGACAGCGTTTGTGAACAGCAGTTTTCAGATCTTGCCACAGACACAGACACACAAGAATAACACAACCCCCCCCCAAGAACACACAGATCAAACTGATTGATCAGCCATCAGAGGAGTCGGATCAATGGAGCTGCTTCTGTTCCTGATGTCCCCTGTTTGATCCTGGGCCTGAACTCTCCCTGCAGAGGAGACACAAGACAGTCAGAGACACACACACACACACACACACAGAAAGAGCGAGAGAGCGAGAAGTACAAACCTTTGACTGTCAGCATTAGTGATTTATATCTTATCCAGACATTCCTGCTGTCAACTACACATTCATACACTCCACTGTCTCCATCTGTGGGGTATTTCAGGGTCAGACTGAGGTCTCCAGTTTTCAGCAGGTCTTCATTCATCTTCGTTCGGTCTCTGTAAACCTGGTGCTGTTCTTCAGGCTGGTCAGAGCCGTTCTTGTACACGTGGACTGTCCTTTCATCACTGTGAAACCATAGCACTTTAGCATCCTCAGGCAGGTTTTCAGTGGTTTTGAAAGTCAGCTGGACAGACTCCGCCCCCTTCTCCACCTCCACCTGACAGACTGAGAGGACAACAAAAACAACATGAGCTGTACAAAGTGTAACTGGTCATGTGACTCTTGTTCTGCACTAAATGAAGCGATGGAGTGGCGCCTCCTTCAGGCAGAGAAACAGCTCATGGAGAGAAATAATTATTAGAGCAAAAACAAGAGTGGAGCTGCAAATAAGGCCGAGAGGAACGCTGCAGAAAACTGTTCATGTGTGAATTCATCACTTCATGAATTCACACATGAATAGGGCTTTCCATCTGCCACTGAGGGTGCTTAAGAACTTTTACTCCTGCACCATCGAGAGCATCCTGACGGGAAACATCTGCACCTGGTTTGGGAACAGCACCAAGCAGAACAGATAAGATCTGCAAAGAGTGGTGCGCTCGGCCGAATGCATCATTCGATCAGAGCTCCCTGACCTGCTGTCCATCTACACCAAACGGTGCAAGACTAAAGCCAGGAAGATTATGATGGACCTCTCCCATCTCAACAATGGACTTTTCTCACTGTTGAGGTCTGGGAAGCGCTTCTACTCCCTTAAGGCCAAAACAGAGAGAATGAGGAGGAGCTTCTTCCCCTATTCTATTTGGGCCCTGAACCAGGTGTAGGACTGGGTTCTCTCAAACACATCACATCACCGCACGCAGTCTGGTTTTTTGCACACTTCTTATAATTTATAATTTCTTTTTGTTAATAATTTCTTAAGTAAACTGTTTTTTGCACGTTTTTACTGTAAATTTCTAAGTTAAAATCTGTAAATTTTTGTAGTAATCAGTACATCTTTAATTCTTACTGTTATTTAATGGTCAGGCATTGCACAGCAATAAGCATTTCACCTCATATCATACTGTGTATGGTTGTGTGTGTGACAAATAAAATGTGAATTTGATCCTGCCCGGAGGCCGACACCATCCTTATCAACATGGGGAAAAATGGGATTCCAAACAGTGCCCCCACTTCCTCAAACTGGACTTCAGGACTGCTTCACACAGACAGACTGCAACATATTTGAACACCAGGACTTAGAAACATTCACAGGATGAGTACTGGACTATATCAAGTTCTGCACTGGAAATGTAACTGTGGACAAAAACGTTTGGGTTTTCCCAAACTGAAAACCCTGGACGACCAGCCAGGTCCACACACTCCTCAAAGCCTCTGATGCTGCCTTCAGGTCAGGCGACAGAGCTCTGTACAGGGCTGCTTGAGCTGATCTGAAGAGAGGAATCAAAAACGCTTCATAGAAGAAGCATAGATTTCCACCTGTCAAGCAACAAAACACGGGAGGTGTGGCAGGGCATACAAGACATCATCAAGATATCATAAACTACAACCACTGTGAAAACAGAAAACCCAGGTGTGCAGCTGGCAGAGGAAATAAATTGCTTCTTTGCCCACTTTGAAACATCACAACAGGAGCACCCATCTGCTTCAGCCCTGCTCCCATCCTCATCTGCATCCTCAGTCATCCCAGTATCACTTTCTAGCAAACAATCACTTTTTGGCACAACACCTGGAGCTAAGGGGGCAAAACAATCGCATGAGTGCTGCTGTTTGACTGAGGAAGAATATAGTAGTCGTGGTAAGCCAATCACATGACCACTTAAAGACAAAGCAACAAGGTGATATATACCAGTTTTTAAACTGTGTTGATAGGCCACGTAAAACCAGAGTCAGGACTAAACGTGGTGCAAGTTGCAAGTTGCAAGTATAAGTGTTGCATTTTGAGGAGAAATTTATTTTGAGCAAAGAAAAGCTAAACTTGAGTGAACAAAACTCATTGCTGCGTGCAAAAGAAAAAATATTTCAGTGTTTGCTATTATCCATATACACACACAATAGCAGCCCCTCTCACTCAGGTTTTGCATTTGCTGTTGCTCAGATCTCTGCCGCCCTACTCGCAGTGTGTCGCTCTCACTGACTGAAAGACCAAGATTGCAGATACAAGCAGCCGAAATGGACTTCCTCGGAAGGGTGGCTGGCTTCTCCATTAGAGATAGTCACACCGTCCCCCAGCTGTGGAAACACTCCACAGTCATCCCCATCCCCAAAAGACACAACCCAAAGTCTCTGAATGATCTTCGTCCTGTGGCTCTCACCTCCCTGCTGATGAAGGCCATGGAGAAGATCATAAAACAGCACATTGTAAGAGCAACTGACCCCGTGATGGACCCACTCCAGTTTGCTTACCGTGCACACAGAGGTGTTGATGATGACAAATTCTTCTTCTTGGACTCCATCCACAAACATCTGGAGCTCCCTGACTCCTCCGCCAGACTTCTGTTTGCTGATTTCTCATCACCGTTCAACACTCTGCAGCCTCATATCCTGGCTACTAAACTTTCCACCTGATTTCACCTCGATGATCAGCTAATCCTATGGATATTGGACTTTTTGACCAACAGGACTCAGAAGTCTCTTTCCAGTCTCCGTTCCACCTCCACTGGCTCTCCCCATGGCTGTGTGCTCTCCCCCCTGCTCTTCATCCTCTACACTGATGACTGCAGATCCACACAGCTCAACTGTCACCTGGTTAAATATGCGGACGACACAGTTCTCCTGTCACTGCTGTCAGGCCCCTCACAATACCATGGGCCCACTCTTCAGGAGTTTGTAGAGTGGTGTGACAGCTCCAAACTTGAACTGAACGTGAGCAAAACGAAAGAGATGGTGGTGACCTTCTCCAGTAGGCAGTGTAATTTTAAAACTGTATATACTGTATATTCTGTGTATTTATTATTTCACCCTATTGCCTGTTCTTATTGTCCTTATCTTCAATGTATGTTGCTCGGTTGTTTGTTAATTGCCCTTGGGGATAAATAAAGTCTTCTGATTCTGATAGGATGAGGAGTTCAGCCATTCGGGAGGTGCTCAGAGTAGAGCCAGTTGAGGTGGTTCAGGCATCTGACAAGGATGCCTCCTGGGTGATTCCTGGATGATGACTCGGGGTATGTCTCACCGGGACGAGGTCCAGGGGCAGACCAAGGACATGCTGGAGGGATTATATCTCTTGGGTGGCCTAGGAATATCTTGGTGTTCTTCCGCACAAGCTAGAGGAGGTGGTCAGGGAGAGGGAGGTCTACACTTGTCTGCTTTAGCTATTGCCATCGCGACCTGGCACTGGATAAGCAGAAGAAAATGGATGGATGGATTTACTACTGCTCCACCTTTACTTTGACAACATCCAAATGACTGGATTGAATGATGTCATCATTTTAAAACTATTGCTATTTATTCATTTACAATGATTTGGACTAAACAAACTAGACTATTGATGTGATCCTATATATGTGAAGCTCCAATCATGCCAGAGGCTTTTATTTTGAAGTTAAGATAATTTCAACTAAATTTTTAATCGTCTTCTTAGTCTGTTCACTTAAATGCACAGTTGCTCTGCCTGACATTTTAAGCTTTTAGATGTAAATGTAAGGCAGTGACTGGAATTAGTCACAAGGTGTCGCTGTTGAGCTGCATATACATTGTAGATTTTAGCAATTTTGACCATTTGTCCTCTGCAGGACACCGTAGTTCAGATTTCTCGTTCGCGCGTGTCATCTTGGTTCAGTGTTTACTGTGATTTGCAAAGGTAAGCACTGTCAGTGGTGTACTCCAATGGTTTTGTTTAAAAATAAGTGTTCCACTGTGTAAAATGGCGATTTGCTAAGCATATATTGTGTTTATTGAGATGTTCATGTACTGTCTGATGAGAGTACGAGGAGTTTGTGTGCATGTTTCATTTTGTAATATCTGCCGCGATTTCGGGCTACATTTCCGCTTGTTAGCAGAGTACTCATTTGGGCAAAGTAATGCAAGATGAAGCATTAGCTCTTCAGCTACAGTTTGCTAGTTTTGTGTCATACACATTCCTGAGACCGAAGAATTGTGTAAAGATGCCTTGACTACATGATTATTTTTGTGTAATGTGTTTTTTTTATATATTTGATGCTGGCTTTCACTATGTGTTGATAATCACGCAGTGTTTACTGTGATTTGCAAAGGGCCAGCAGCAGAGTTGGAGTGATGTTTGCCCCAGCATCTAAATAAACGGCGCGGTCCAAGCCACAAATTGAATGCCTGTGTCCGAATGGTCTCTCAGCTGTGCACCCCAATCCAACACAAACTTACACAACGCAGAGTCCAGGGTGTAGGGAGGCCCCTGCACTGGTTGGGTTACATAAACATCAACAAATTTTTGTTATTTGAATGAGCTGGAAATGGATCTAAACTGCAAGTTTTTAGAGAAAAAATGCCCACATGACCTCTGACCTTAGGCCTCCATCTAGACCACTGACCTCTGACTTTCAATTCCACCGTTTTCTTCAGCAGGATGTTTCCCTCCCTGCTGTAGACGGTGCAGGTGTAATTCTCTCCATCTGTGGGGTATTTCATGGTCAGACTGAGGTCTCCAGTTTTCAGCGGGTCTTCATTCATCTTCGTTCGGTCTCTGTAAACCTGGCTCTGTTGTTCAGGATGGTCAGAGCCGTTCTCATACACGTAGACCTTTCTGTCATGTATGCACCTCCATTCCACTTTAGCATCTTCAGGCAGGTGAAGTGTGGTGTTGAAGGGCAGCTGGACAGACTCCACCCCTGAATCCACCTCCACCTGGGGGACTGAGAGGACAACAAAGCACAACATGAGCTTGGATGGAGACATTTGTGTTGACTCTAACAGGCTGAATGCTGCTGCTTCACTGGGAGCTCACTGTTAGATAGAAAGTGGTCAGTGTGAAGAGGAGACGCAGCAGAAAGATGAAGACTGACAGGAAGAAAGCAGTGAACAGACTGTTGGAGCTGCTGTTAGTGGGACAGGACTTTATTCAGTCTCTGAGGACCAGATTTGACTTGATGAAGCAGAGAAACACAGTCTGAGTGTTTCTGTCACACTCACTTCATCACACAGCTCAGTTTGACAACATTTGGAAGAATTTGATAGAAGCCTTCCTTTAGTAAAAGCACCAATAAAACACCATGAAAACACCTCACTACACACAAAACTGCAGTACTGTGGTGTAGTGTCAATGTAGATAGCATGGGGCAGAGGAGCTAAGTGAGAGCTAAGACTAGCTGCCCTTCCCTTTTTAACTCACCTCCATTTCCCATTGCTTGAGGCTGAGTTTGATTGCAGACCACACATTGAAAGTGAGGCAGCACGGCCAGCTACCTGGCAAAGAGGTAGTGTGTCTCCAGGAGTGGGGTTGTGCAATTTCGCTTCGTGTCGCCCATGGACTGCCGCTTGGATGCATTCCGCGGACCAGACATTTAGGACCACGTGAGTCGGCAGCGTTTGGATTACCCTGCCACCTGGTCAGCCTAACAGACTGGGACTCTATAGTCGACACTGGTTCACGAAAGCTACAGCTAAAACTGTTTATGGTTTCACATTCCAGGGACAATTCGCTGGATCTGACTTTAAAGACTGAAACTATTTTCTTTGTGGACATTGGTTAACACAGCTTCATCACATTATTTGCATTCTAGATAAGAGAATTTCTGTGTTAACCTTCATTGTTCTGTTGTGTTGTGATCTTTGGGCCCTTTTCCTGTGGCTAATATGGTTTGGGAGGGGATGACAACTCACAACATTTGAGCATAACAGCCTGTTTCATTTGTTTTATTTGATTTGTTTTATTTTTTTAGTGTTGTTGTTTTGTTTTTTTTTCTGTCACACGTGTTCTCCAGGGCCCCGTTAACACTGGTAAACAGTCTAGGTTCATGAGGGCCATCTGAACAAATAAAAGGTGCCATGTTGTTGCATGCTTCTGTCAAACCCAGGTTGCTTCGGAGTTGTTCGGCCTCGTAGTTCGGTTAGCCACGTCTTCGTGAACATAAGCAAACTGCATTCCCTGTCAAGGTCAGACGGTCCTCACCGGTCGGCCTGCCCGTGATGCCATGTCTCGCTCTCTCTCTTTTCTCTCTGTTTGTTTGGTTACATCCATCAGGGAGTGTCAGGGAGCGGATAAAAAGCAGACTGTGATGGCTTCAGTACAGGAACGCTGGCGCTCCTGGGAGCATCCCTATACTGAACCATCATAGTCCACTCTTTATCCGCTCCCTGACACTGGTAGATTCTGTGGTTTTTCAGAGAAAACAGTTCATCAATCTTGTTCTGTAGCGAGTTCATGTTGCCCATTATCACTGTCGGGATTGATGGTCTGAATTGCTTCCGGTGACCCACCCCCCAGCCTTGCGGCCTCCGTAGCTCCTCTTTACCTTGGCCGGGATGTTGTGTCGCATGTGTTTAGTGCCAGCAGCTCTGCTCTCAAATAGGCAAAAGAGCTGGTTTCTGATGTTTCAGAAAGTGCGTTGACCATGCTATATCTAAGAGGTAGAAAGTAAACTAAACTAGAGGAAGGGGAAAAAGAAGTTTGAAAGACTAGCCTAGAAACAGTTAAAAGTTAAGAAACAAGTACAGTGTTGCAGAGCTACTTAGAAGGCCAGTGTCATCTTGGGAATGGCGCTGAAATCAGACTGAATAAGTGGAATAAAGTGAAACAGGGAACTAACGCTCCCTAAGAATGGAGCTGTCAGAGGAAGAGAGCAGCAAACTGAAAGTCTCTGTTAGCTGCAGATAGGGCTGCACGATTAATCGTTAGAAAATCGCGATCTCGATTCATACTTATGTGCGATCTCATTTCCAAATGACAACGATTTAAAAAAAAAAAAAAGACGACGACGATTGTACCGCATTTTGATCCGGGACGTAATCTGCATGAAAACAAGCGCTCACCCTTCCTGCTCAACAAATGACATGGGCGGAGCCTTATACCACGTGATACAGAAGCTGTGCCGTGATGCTCAAATTGGCAGGGAAAAAACAACGGAGAACACGTCAGGGATGACGAGAAAGTGACAGGAGAAAATTCGTCCCGGTCAACCACCCAAACATCAATAACGGGAACCTTATACAGCGCTTCCCTATACACGTCGAACTCCCGCAGGCACAAAGAAATTACGGAGGCTATTACTTATCACCTGACCAAAGATATATCAACACTGTGCAAAACGAGGGATTTAGGAAAATGATCAACACCCTAGACAAACGCTACACAGTGCCGTCCCGCAACTATTTTTCTATTGTTGCACTACCTGCTCTATACACGCAGTGTCGAGCAACGGTGGAGACGGAATTTCAAGCAGTACAACATTTTGCGGCAACCACAAAATGTGAGGCATTTATTGTTTTTATTTTTATTTATTGTTTTTATGTTCAGTTTCAACTGTTACGAAATTGATGTGCAGTTAATAAGTGCAATAAATATTTATATTGGAAAAGAAAATCGTGAGAGAATCGTGATCTCAATTCTAGGCAAAAAAATCGTGATTCTCATTTTATGTAAAATCGTGCAGCCCTAGCTGCAGAGCTCTGAAACTTCACACAGCTTTGGATGATAACATGGAGAAAGGATGTGGAGATTTTCACAGTTCTGCTAGAAATCATCTTCTAGTTATTGTGACTCAGATATGACTGATTATAGATAAGGACCAAAGAAGGTTTTTACTGAGATTTGAACTGACTTAGCTTAGCCTGTGTTTTAGCCACATGCTAAACAAACACATGTTCAGAAACTAGAAGATGTTACCTTTCAGATGAAGTCTCACACATGAACTTTGCTCCTACAGTTCATCTGCTGAAGCTTTTACATTTGGCTGGAAATCAAATAAAAACCAAAACAGCCACAAACATCAGACATGCTAACACTGTAACATTATTGGATGGAGCCCACTGAGACTGAACCACCATCATGAGTCTGACCTTTGACCTATATCTACTAGAGATGGACCGATCCGATATTACGTATCGGTATCGGTCCGATACTGACCTAAATTACTGGATCGGATATCGGCGAAAAATAAAAAATGTACTCCGATCCATTAAATATCAAAAAAGCATCTCACAAAACTTGCGACACGGCGTAACTCGGCTCATAACCGTAGCACGTCGGAGCAGTATGCATGACGTGATAGAGCGGCTGTGTGTATTTGTAGCCTCGCTACCAAACCAGCATTTCATCTCCGAGGAAGTGATCCCAGAGAGAAGTAAAGCAAGTGTGTAAGTTCATCTCTGAATGTTTGTAAAGCGTTCCCACGTTAAGCTTAACAACCGATATATGGAGCGACTGCCTCTCTCTCTCCCTCTGCTGCTGCTACTTCAATCGTGAAACTGATTAATGATCAGCTGATCGGCTTTTCTGTCACTTTGCACCAGAAAGAGGAAACCAGCGGCTGAACAACAGCAGCACGTTTAAGCTTGATAAGCTGTTGTTAGAATGTATTTAATATTACTTTCTACACCAGGATCCTTTTCTACGTAGCTGACGGCTGGTAACTGTGCAGGGGCGGATCCAGCAAAGTTTAGCCAGGGGGGCCGATAGGGCATGAACAGGGAAAAGGGGGCACAAAGACATACTTTTCTTTCTTATTCTCATTTAAAATATGTAGCTTTTAATAAATAATTATCTGAATCTTACACCCAAAATTTTAATCTGATGTAAAATGTATAGAAGTCCATTACTATATATAGTAACTCTTAAGTCTGTATACCCTAGTAAGCTATAGTACTTTTTCCTTTGGGAAGGTTCCATCTATGAATTCTGCAATTCTGTTGAAGAAAGATGTTGAATCTATTTAATTATTCTTGAAAATAATTTTTTCTGTGCATTTTTTTCACCCTGCATCAAATTAAAGTTGATTACATCGATTAAGCATCATGAGGTGGAGGGTGGGGGTGGTTCCTATTTTTTTTTTTGCTGGGAGTTTGCAACCCTATTAGTTAGGTTGCTTAATATTTCTGCTAAGTACTCTTTAAAATACCAGAATAGGGAGGATGGAGTAGGTTTAAGTTTATTAGATTGATCAGTGTTGCTGAACTATGAAATATTTTGGGCGCAGTGTATTTTTCACATACAGGTATAACAGAATAGCTTTAGTGTTGTTGTTTATTTAAACTTGAGTATGAACTTATACAAAATGCAGCAAGATATTAAAAAAACAGTTTTATTGATTAAAAAACACACAATATCGGATTCATATCGGTATCGGCAGATATCCAAATTTATGATATCGGTATCGGACATAAAAAAGTGGTATCGTGCCATCTCTAATATCTACAGCACTGACCTCTGACTTTCAGCTCCACTTGTTTCTTCATCAGGATGTTTCCCTCCCTGCTGTAGACGGTGCAGGTGTAGGTGGAGTTGTCTCCTTCTGTGGGGTATTTCAGGGTCAGACTGAGGTCTCCAGGTTCCAGTAAGTTTCTCTTCATCTTTGTTCGGTTCTTATATTTATCGTCCTGTTCTTCAGGCTGGTCAGAGCCGTTCTCATACACGTGGACCTTTCTGTTGTAGATGGAATTGTCCTTCCACTCCACTTTAGCATCTTCAGGCAGGTGAAGTGTGGTGTTGCAGGGCAGCTGGACAGACTCCACCCCTGAATCCACCTCCACCTGGGGGACTGAGAGGACAACAAAGCACAACATGAGCTTGGATGGAGACATTTGTGTTGACTCTAACAGGCTGAATGCTGCTCCTTCAACTTTGTACATTCAGCCAACCAAGTGATTTCTCAGAAATGTTAATGGGAAAGTGCTGCTGAGCCTCCACCCGTTCAACTGCCTGTTTTCTTAAAGTGGACATAGCAGGAGTCTCCTCTCGATGTCTCCTCTCCATCATCAAGAATTTCTTTGCTAACATGCTAAAGGAGTTATTAAAAGTTTCTTCAAACTGCATTCTGACTCCTCTACATCACACATATTGACCCAGGTACTCAGTGAGAGGAAGCTGTTTCTTATTGAAACACTTAAAACTAATCACAAACAGGTATTTCTCTCCTAGAAACTGTTAAATGTCCTTTGCGCATCGTTAAATTCTGAATCTACCTCAGTAACAGACATTATTCTTCGCTAATGTTAGACATGTTCACACATTGTATGTCTGTTTTACGTTTTTTGTGTCTGTACAGCCACAAACATCAGATATGCTAACACTGTAATTTTAGTGGATGGAGCCCACTGATACTAAAACACCATCACGACCTCTGACTTTGGACCTGAATCTGCAGCACTGACCTCTGACTTTCAGCTCCAGTTCTTTCTTCAGCAGGATGTTTCCCTCCCTGCTGTAGACAGTGCAGGTGTAGGTGGAGTTGTCTCCATCTGTGGGGTATTTCAGGGTCAGACTGAGGTCTCCAGGTTCCAGTAAGTTTCTCTTCATCTTTGTTCGGTTCTTGTATTTATCGTCCTGTTCTTCAGGCTGGTCAGAGCCGTTCTCATACACGTGGACCTTCCTGTTGTTTTTGTCCTTCCACTCCACTTTAGCATCTTTAGGCAGACAAACTGTGGTTTTGCAGATCAGCTGGACAGACTCCACCCCTGAATCCACCACCAACCAGGGGACTGAGAGGACAACAAAGCACAAGATGAGCTGTAGTGAAGTTACTAATGGTCTCCTTATGTCCTGTTACAGTGGACGTATTTCTGTGCTTGACCTATTAGAACTCAGTGTAGACCACAGCATTTTCCTACAAAGACTGGAACACACCAGAGTTATTAAAGGAAATTGACTGCAGTGGTTTGAATTATATGTATCTTATAATTCCAGTTTGTTATGAGGAGTTTCATTAACACATCGAAAATACTCATGAATTTGTATGATTGCCATGCAGATAATACTAGTTTGATATTTATCCATGATGCCAGTTAAATCCTAATGTCTTAAAGATATTGAGGTCTATTATTTCAAGCAGTGCAATTTGAGTTCTTAGATGCCCAGAAACTATTCAGAAAAGCATGAAGTCAAACATGACCTTTAAAAACACCAGTATAGGCTTATAAGGCCTATAAAAAAACGACATTTTCCGCGAAAATGACGTCACTTCCGGTTTCGGGCAGGTAATGGCGGTCATGCGATAGTTCGCGCTGATGTCTATTTCATTGTAGGAAGTGTTACGAACAGCTGATCGGATCGGCATAGCGTGTTTCTCAAATATTATGGTTTTGTTGCTGCAAGTACTTTGTATGCAAGTTTTGCAAAGCTATATGTGGAAGGAAACCGTGACCTAAGACAAGCTGATGACATAAGATGTAAGTACAGCTCCTCCGGTTTCATATGCAAAAAAAATTAGCTTATGTGGTTCCGGTTCTACAGGAATTTAAAAATAGTTACGCAGACCGGCTTTAAAGGGTTAAAAGGCCAAATCTGTGCAAAAATGTGAATTATTGTAATTTTCTGTCAGGTAGTCACACTGTCATGATGTTCTGATGGCAAAGTAAAAAAAAAAGTTTCATTTTTGAAGATGTTGAGGTTGTTAAACTGCAAAAGCAGGCTCTCTTGCAGCGAGCCATCGTTGCTGAGGTGGGACGCAGTAAGAGAGTCATCTGAAATTAAATGATCCTGAGGGTAATGGAACAAAAAAGTCAAGCGGAAGACCCACGAAATTTCACCAGCACTGAGCGTGATGAACCAATTGGCTGCCAGTCAAGACACTGAACGATCCTCGACCTAAATTAAGGCTAGAATTGGTGCTGACTGCTTTCCCAAAACCATCAGATGCCATCTGAGACCGAAGGGCTTCAAAAGCAAAAAACATCTTGAAAGGCCTTGTCTTCTTGAATGCCACATAACTGACCACCACAGAAAATTTTTTTACCTTGATGGTCCTGATTGTTTCCAACATTACTGGCATGACAATCAGATCACTTCTCAGATTTTTTTCCACACCCCACAGGGGAAGGGGCGCCATAATGGTCCGGGGCAGTTTTTCCTGCAGTGGAACAATGGAGCATCAAGAGGTGCAGGGTCGTCAAACGGCCGCTGTCTATGTCCAGATGTTGTAGAGAACATCTGTCATGACTGAGGGCCCTTGTATGTGTGGTAACAAATGGGTTTTTCAACAGGACAACGCTAAAGTACACAATGCCTGCAGGACAAGGTACTTCTTCCAGGAGAATAACATCACTCTTTTGGACCATCCTGCATGTTCCCCCGATCTAAATCCAATTGAGAATCTTTATGGGTGGATGGCAAAGGGAAGTTTACAAAAACAGACAACAGTTCCAGATAGTAGATGCTCTTTTGTGCAGCTGTCTTCACCACTTAATAATAATGCATTGCATTTATATAGCACTTTTCTAGGCACCCAAAGCGCTTTACAATTCCACTATTCATTCACTCTCACATTCACACACTGGTGGAGGCAAGCTACAGTTGTAGCCACAGCTGCCCTGGGGCAGACTGACAGAAGCGAGGCTGCCATATCGCGCCATCGGCCCCTCTGGCCAACACCAGTAGGCGGTAGGGTAAAGTGTCTTGGCCAAGGACACAACGACCAGGACAGAGTACAGGGCGACTGAACCGGCAACCTTCCAATTACACATGAGCTTCCAATCCCCTGAGCCACAGACGTCCCCACTTGGAGAAATATTCCCACTCACCTCATGAAAACACTTGCATCAAGCAAGCCGCAACAAATTTTACGTTATTTTGGGGTGTTACAGTTTTTTTGGAGGTGTGGTCCTAAACTTTTGATCGAGACTGTATCCTATTCACAAGTTTGTGTTCACTTGTATTAGTTGTTTTTTTATTTTAGCTTCTGCTGCCCTCTGCTGGTCTTTCTTGGAGCGAGATTTTATTGTCAATGAAACTTTTACGTGATTAAAGGATAATGAAAGAACAGCTTGTGCACATGCAGCCTCTGTGTCAGATCAATGCAGTGAAGCACACACACTGTTTAGTAAAGTCATGTTGTGGAGCTGTTTCACTGATCAATGACTGAGTCTGAAGGAGGTTTTCTGACTTCTGGAACAAACCTGGAAGTTTCTCTTCAGCTCTCTGTATCAGCTGTTTGTAACTCTCAACTCTTTCAGCTTCTGGAACAAGTTTGTGTGAGCCACAGTCAAGGAGCCAGCAGAGGACACCTGCTAACCATCGGCATTATGGGTAGTGTAGTAGGAGACACTCACCTGATGTGAAATACTGACGGAAATGAAATAAGAGAATCCCGGAAAAAAATAGAACAAGAACCAGGAGAACCAGGAGAACCAATAGAGCTTTGGCCCAGGATGGAAACCGTTCTGTTGAGAAACACAAAGAACAGCATGATCTTTGACCTCTGACTGTCAATAATACATTTAATGAATAGGCCTATACTTAAAACAATAGTTAACAGTATTATTGACAGTGCTAAAATAAAAAAAGTTTTATCTGAGTGATGTCAGCTGTATCTTGGGCAGGTGTCATTTGCTGACCTTTGACCTGCAGCTGTACATCACTCTGACTCAGTTCACGTCCAAATTCTCTGACAGAGCAGGTGTAGGTGGCGCTGTCAGACAGTTGGAGGTTGGTCAGGTTCAGGCTGAGGTCTCCAGTTTCCAGAGCATCAGTCTTCATGGATGTTCGGCCGCTGTAACGCTGGTTTTGATCTTTCAGTTCGTCTCCTTGACGCTGATGCTGGTGGACGGTTGGAGGACTGAGGTCGGAGCGACTCCACACCACTGTGGGGTCTTGAAATCTAAAAGTGGGAAACTCACAGGGCAGGATGAACGAGTCCCCCTCATACAGTTCCACAGCTGACGCATGCTGGGAAACTAAGGACACACAGACAGAGAGTCCATGAGTCACTTTGAGATAAAGTTTAAGTTTAGAAACATTTACAGAAACCAGGAGACAGAACGACAAAAACATTCAACATTTTAACAACTTTTAACATTTTAACAACAAGATTGTGCTGCACTTACAGCCACAAAGTGGTAATATAAGCGTAGAAGCTTATACACAACACTGCATTCACATTTGTCTTTAAATATACGGTTGAATTTCCAGAATAATAAATAACTGTGATCAGTTGATCGGCTTTTCTGTTGCCTGCTGCTTGCGGCACAGGGAGGAGAGGGCGGGGCGGCGGCGGATTCTCTGGCTCGCTGGAGCAGCGTCTAATAACCAACTCGCAAAATAAAACAAAATAAAAACAAACCAACAAACACGAAACACCAGACATCATGATACAGACTTGTAATTTGCACCGATGTTTTTTCCAAATTCATTACGCGAAAAAGTGAGCGCGGGAGCCCTCAGTGCGCCTGCTGCTGAAGTCAAAGTAAACTTTATTGTCATCTCCGCTACATACAGTCCAGTATATAGAGAGATGAGACGACGAGGCTCCAGTTACAACAGTGCAAGTAAACAAACAATAAATATAAGAAGCGTAAGAAAATAAATATACACTTTAGGACTCGGGGTAAAGGGATCAATAACAATTTAAAATTTACAGTTTAGTGATTTAAAGTCTCACACACAACCTGTCGAAATGGGAGGGGGGCATTATGTATTCATGATTTGAATCCTGGGTTGTGTGAAATCCCAGAAATAAACCCTAGACAAAGCGAATCTGTGAACTAACGTGCAGGTCTATTAGGTTATGTTGTGGTGATCCTCGTGTTGGGGGATTTGTGTTCATAGTGGAAAATTAAAACCAATGGAAGATGGACAAGAAAAGTTCAAAGCCATCAGGTGCTCAGTTTAGAAAAAAGAGAAAAGAAGAGGAGGAGAAACGAAAGATACAGGTAAGCAGATGTGTTATTGGATAATGGCAGGTCATCCTGAAACAATCAGAATCAGAATCAGAATACTTTATTAGTCCCTAAGGAAATTATGTGGGTTACAGTTATTACAAGGACTCCCATTAGGCACAGGGAGGCACGTCCCCCTAACTACTCATGCTGATTAATACAACACACACATGTTACATGCACTTCTCTCCACGACCACTAGATGTCTCCACACTCTGTGCTGACTCCAGTGAATGATCAGAGCTGCTGAGCCTGTTTGCAGACAGAGGAGGAGCTCCTGGTGATCCGTGTGGGACTAAAAAGCTCTGATAACGTCCATCCAGCAGCTGATAACAGGGACATTTGGTGCCATGTCAGAGCTGCACAGTCAATCATCAGTTTGGCTCTTTAGTTTGAAGAGTTCAAAGCAGCAGCAGAGAATCTAAAGTGTGTCACACAGCACCAAGTTTCCTTTGGTCACATATGAAATGTGAGTCAGAGCTTCAGCTACACAACAACACACACACAGCAGCTGATTGTAACATGAGCTCATCTGAAAGCCACCAAGAAGAATCCAGTGATTTGAAAGTTGCTGCTTTGGATTGTTAGTTTGATCTGAATCAGAATCCAGTGTTTGATGGAAATCTCCTCCTGCTGCACTTCAACACATTAAAGAGAGCGAGATGAAAAAAAAGCTGATGATGAGAGCAGAGAGAGGAAGGTGTACTTACCGTGCAGGAGGATCACAAACACCACAAACATCTTCATGTTCCTGTCAAACTCAGAGACTCTTTAAAAGCCCTTCAGGACATCAGCTCACAGCAGCTCTCACTTTCCTCTGCTGATCATCTACTGACACTCTCACACTGCTCACACTGTCACAGCTCAGAGTTCAGCTTCACACTTTGTTAAAGCACATCTGTGGAATGAAGTCCGGCCGGCCACAGATCACTTCTGAGGAAAGAGGAGGACGTTCAGTCTCCTCGTAGTGTAACTGCTCCAGGTTCACAGCAACAGACAGAAAGCTCAACACTCACATGACTGTCATTTACAACCAGCCCAGAACAACTTTATGAATCAAACACAATGAAACTGAAACATGAAGCTTTCGTGCTTCAGTGAGTTTATGTTAGCATGGATGCTACACACTGCACACACACACACACAACTACATGAAGCTTCACTCTGTGCTGTACATCAGTGTTTATGGGATTAATGTGGTGGTTTCAGCCTGAGCCAAAACCTTTTTAATCACACGTCACACACTCCTGTGATTTCAGACTTTTTATGGAGACACTGAACACACCTTTGACCTCCACCAACACAAACAGCTGCACTAAGAAACAAAAAGTGTCTGATATACATGGATGTGATTAATCTGAGAGACCATTAATGTTTCAAAGACCAACAAACTCACTGAAACTGTGTGTTTGCACAAAGGCTGAAATGCACATGTGTGTTATTATTTCAGATTCATGCACTGAGCTCTAAATCTGTCATTAAAGTTCACATGTAAACCAGGCTCTTTCTATCTCTGCACACTTTACTCAGAAACACATACAGACACGTTCTTCTGCAAATGAAAGAAGGGAAACATAAGTGGTGCTTTATGTTTATCTCAGCTCTTCAATCAGGAACGACAGAGAAATAAAGGACAAAGGATCCCAACAGGAAGAAGAAATGATTAACTACACATGAAATCAAACACTGAACTCTGAACTCTGGACTTCAGATCATTAACAGATGAAGGTTTTATGACAGAAATTAAACTGTGGCGGGGTGTGGTCTGCAGTGCTGTTGCAGGGGAAGAGGATGAACCTGAGCACCATCCACATGCCGGTTGACATGTTTCTGCGCCCTGATTGGATAAAAGCTGTCTTGGGTCATCCTCTGCTGACCTGTCAGAAAACAGAACATGCAGCAGTAAGTATAACAATACAATGGACGGACTCCACAGTCTGAGCACCACAGCCATGCTCACCACACTCCTCTCTTCTTCTCTACTCATCTCTCAGGTGGTAGGGACCAAGGAGGAAAGCAAAGAATGCGAGGATGTTCGTAGTGAGGAATAAGGATGGGCTGTGTCCCTGCAGCACAAACAGCAGCAGCATCACACACCACCTCTGCTAAAGTGTGACAGCGTGGCTCAGTTTCGGACCTGCTGTATGCTCCTCCATCACCTCCATGCTTTCTACTGCACTGAAGTGTGGCAGCAGCAGGAAACAGGCCTGCGTCACCTGCAACAACACAGGAAGTGAATTCTTCATATATGTGGATGAAGCGCAGCAGCTGATGGAGTTTGAACGCAGCTGCTCGGTCACATGATGTCAGTGCACAGAGCTCTAAGATGATCTCTGTCTGTTACATCATCACAGCACAGACACGTTAGCAGAGAGTGCAGCTCCGTGTGCTTCATGCTCAGCATCATTAACAGCATGAAGGTCTGAGGAACACTCTGCTTCCTGTCCTTTAAAGCTCACACACACATGTTTAACGGAGAGGAGGGCGGGGCCTCAGGTAGTCTCACGTCGGTGAGTCCAGTTTCCTGGACAACAGGTCACCCTGTCAGTGTGAAACTAACATCACACTAGCCTGCACAAGGACAAATGCCTACAAGTGTGCACTGCTGATGGAGAAGTGGCTATTTCTGTGACGTTTTTACTCATTTTTCCATATGATAAACATCTACATGACTGCCCAAACATCACAAGCACGTTCTCTTAGTGCTTTTCTAACTTACACCCACCCAATTTACACACACATTCATACTCATCGGAGAGCAATTTGGGGTTAGTATCTTGCTCAAGGATACTTAGCATGCAGACTAGGGGAAGCCAGGAATCGAACCACCAACCTTTCGATCAGTAGATGACCTGCTCTACCGCCTGAGTTACAGCCACCCCAAATGTCACGACTACTTCACTATTAATTTTTTGTGCACAGTCTGTGTGGCATCTAGACCGGTTCTTATTGTGACACCGATTCCTGACCCTTCAGAAACCTGTGCATTGGATCCTCAGTTCCCCATTAATTATTGATGCAGGGCTGTTATCAAACTGATTATCTTACTACAGTAAAATGACAAAAGGCTACATGACCTGTGGCACTCTAAGTGGACAGATAAACGCCTATCTGTCACTCTGCTGTAAAATCCAAATCAAAGTGGCTGATATATGGTGGCTGTGTGGAAATGCATAGTTGTTCCCGGTTTTACCACAAACCTGGAAAGGCAAGTATCACAGTTAAATTAAATCAACAAACCATGATTTATCCACAGGTTCAATCGCAGCACTATCCCCTTATGGCACTTTTAAAGTTTTCAGTTACATCAGTTACACATTTAGCTGACTCTAAAAGTGTATATGGCTGCTATTGGTGCACCACGATGGGGTCCCTGATGAAAATAAATGGCTCTCATGACCCCCATTGTTTGGACATGTGATAAAAACCAATAAAAACACAGAGTCGATAAAATTACATCTATTATAACCAGCAAAGATTTACTAATGTCACCAGAGATGTTCTTAAAGCTCTAGGAGACCAAATGCATGTAAACGGTCTGATGGCAATGAAGGGTGGAATGACACAGCTGAGAAAGGAGGGTGTGTGTGATGTTTGGTGATGCATGTTGCACCTTCCTCTCTAAAAATACAGCAGCTAATGATTCTTGTACAGAAGCCCTCACTGCAGGCACAGACAGTTCCATGTTTATATGGTTTGACAGGATTTGGGGGAAATGGACGGCCTTCATATTGTCACTCATTACAAGAGTCATTGTAGCTGTAATGGTCTTAACACTGTGCGGTTGCTGCGTATGAACAACTGAATTTAAACCCTGTATCCTAACTGGATACCTCCTTATGATGACAATGATGATGATGTAAAATCCAAAGAACATGAACAAAATGAAGATGAAGTGTAAATTTAAATTCTTTCAATTTCTATATTTTGCTAAGCAGCTGAGGCTATTCAACCCCCCAACTCATGATGTTTTTACTTAAGTTTATTGTTATTATTATCACCACTGCATCACAATTACACACAAATTTTATACTATAAAAATTATTTTAAATAATCCAAGAGTGGAAATGTGATGGAAAATTTGTTTCACCTGATCTGTGCCAATGACATGTAAGCTACTGACTGTAACCTTTGTTTAAGAGCATGGCACACTTCATTATCAAGCTGCTACACGATGGTGAGAATGAATGAATAAACTCCCAACTGCTGAACAGACAACGAGTATATCCACTCAACAGCTATAAATGAGCTGTTTGAGGACACCTGGTGGCCACTGTGAGGATGGCAGGTGTGGGCAGAGGACTGGAGATGAGGGAGTGTAGCTGCAGAGGGACTGAGGTGAGCTCGCGGTGAAACTTCATCACACATTTTCATCTATAATAGTTACTCATCATGACAGCAGCATTCAGGCTCCTTTACTGTCACACTGACTTGAGGCTCAGTCACAAGAATGGAAACACTTTGGAAAATGACTTCCTGCTGCTGGAAACTTACTCAGTCATCTAACTGGAGGAGACAAACCTAACCACGTGGGGGCGCCACAGTGACACAATGAAGGGCTCAGCTGGCACAGGTGTGACTGACTTAAAGGCAGTAAAGATTGTGTGGGCTGTGTGTCGGTGGCTGTGATGTATTAAACACAGCAGATAAAGACAGGATGCTGAGTTTGTACATTTCTATAAAACAACATGAGATGGGGCAATCATAATGAAGCAGTTCATTTTCATTTGTAGCTTCAAGCTGCTCTTCGTATTTTGTCCACCGGATATCACCAAAGAGCACTGTGGTGTAAAGCTTCCAGCAATTAAGGTTCAAGGTTCTTTATTCGTCACATGCATAGTTACACAAGTATACACACAGTGAAATGTAACCTGACACGCTCCTCGACTTGTACAAAAAGGGGGGGGGGAGTAGAACAATTAGACCTCTTTTTAATACAAGCTTCAGAACGCTTAATTTGCAAATTACCAGATTCCACCATGTTCCTGTCATGTGTAAAATGTAAAATAACCCAAACACAGAAGTAAACACAATGAAACTTTATTTTGGCTGATGACAGAGTCCAGAATCTCAGAGTCCATTCAAAGAAACAGCTAAATCCAGCAAACTCAGCAGGAAACACACAAAGACCAACAACAGCACTGAGACAAAGACTGTGTCCAAATCCAGGGCTATGCAGAGGAAATATGAATGATGCTGACTGGATGAGCAAAAACAACCACAAAGCTCAGAAATACATTCAAAGTTCTTCACCGTGACATTTTCAGATAGTTTGTGGACCTGCAGCTACACTACATGAACATCTGTGTGAATCTCATGAATTAAAGGCAAACAAGAAGTTGAATCCAGACTGAGGCTGGTTTCTCACTGAGTCACAACATCAGTTTGTACATTTCTATAAAACAATATGAGAAAGAAAAACTGGTGTGAAATAAACTTCTAGCATTGTCGTGTTTAAATACAGAAGCTGAGGAAACCAGAGTAGGCTCTGGTGCTGCCGTCTGAGAGACGTCAGTGAGACTTGAGCTGGATCCTTTCTGTGGGAGGAAGCATTCTCTGTACTGAGTCTGTGTTGATGAATGTCTGTGAGTTTACACAGCAGCACTGAGGCTGTTCTGTCTGTTCTCACTGTGATGCAGCAGCTGATGCATGCTGGGTAATGTCAGATAAAAAAGTGTGCGTTGTGTGTTTGTCTGAAGCATCCCAATCCTTTCCAGCAGCTGTTTCCAGCTGTTTGTTGCCCCTCTGCACCTAAGTCTTCTTGTCATGTCTGTGTGTGTCCACCAGGAGACCCCCTTGACTCATTTTCTCTCTGTGACACTTTTCTGCAAAAATGAAGAAGAGTTTTCTCGCATATGAAGTCAAATCAAATCTAGGCTGTGTCCAAATTTAGGAGATCCTACCTACCCGGTCCACGTAGAATGGGGCCTCCTATGGCAGGGTAGGATGGAAGTGAACGGTTGTGAAATTGGACAGGCTTCTACCCTCAAGTCTGCCCTTCCGTGTTTTTCTGGTTGCTAGCGCCACAGCGCAAAAACTTGGAAAATGCACCCAGAAATGTTGCTCTGTTGTCTCCTACAGAGTTACAAGTATTATTCTAGTAGTAATATAGCATCCATCATCTCCTGCTTGCATATTTCTGAAAACATCTTAGTGGTGTGGCAGCCGTCGAGTGAGCCAGCCCTGCAAACCCGGTGGATGGATGATGCAGTGGACAGTGGGAGGAAGCATCCTAAAGCTCTCTTTGCAGACTGTGTGATTCTCCACTCGCAGACCAGAAAAGACAAACTGCAGGTCTCAGTTGCAACATCCCATCCATCCACGTCTGATCTTGCTCCAGCAGATTCAGCAACACAGCCAGAGACTTCCTGTAATCTATTACAGTTGTAAAAGAATCAGTCCAGGAACAGGTCACTCAGGTTAATCACGTGTGAACAACTGTAAATATTGTTCTTCCTTCTTTAAATATTGTTGGTGTATTAAAAATATTCTTATTTAATTGTTATTGTTATTTACTTTGTCATCAAATAAATATCCATGTAAACTTCAGATTTAGTGTTATGTTCATACATGTTACAAATACCTGTTAATAAAATGAGTTTATTGACAATTATTGTTTGTTTTAATCAATTTATTCATAACATAAAACTTTTAAACTAATGCAACACATATAACAACGTAACAAATATATTCAAATAAATACATTTCTTAGGAGCCTGAGTTAGTGCGTGAGGTTGAGAAGTACCGGCTAGATATAGTCGGGCTCACCTCTACGCATGGCTTGGGCTCTGGAACTAGTCTCCTGGAGAGGGGCTGGACTCTGTCTCAGTCTGGAGTTGCCCCTGGTGAGAGGCGGCGGGCTGGGGTGGGTATTCTAATATCCCCCGGCTTGCTGCCGGTACGCTGGGGTTTTTCCCGTGGATGAGAGGGTTTATTCCCTGCGCCTCAGGGTCGGGAACGAGTCCTGACTGTCATCTGCGCTTATGCGCCCGAGTGGCAGTTCAGAGTACCCAGCCTTCTTAGAGTCCCTGGGGGTGCTGGAAGGTGCCCCACCTGGAGACTCTGTTGTCCTACTGGGAGACTTCAATGCTCACGTGGGTAACGACAGCGAGACCTGGAGGGGCGTGATTGGGAGGAACGGCCTCCCTGATCTGAACCCGAGTGGTGTTTTGTTATTGGACTTCTGTGCAAATCACAGTTTGGCCATAACGAACACCTTGTTCGAACATAAGAGTGTCCATAAGTGCACGTGGCACCAGGATGCTCTAGGCCGCAGGTCGATGATTGATTTTGTAATCGTATCACCAGACCTGCGACCATATGTTCTGGACACTCGGGTAAAGAGAGGGGCTGAGCTGTCAACTGATCACCACCTGGTGGTGAGTTGGATCAGGTGGCGGGGAGGACGCTGGACAGACCCGGTGCACCTAAACGCGTAGTGAGGGTGTGCTGGGAACGTCTAGCAGAGGCCCCAGTCCGCGAGATCTTCAACGCACACCTCCGGCAGAGCTTCAACAACATTCCGAGGGAGACTGGGGACATTGAGTCCGAATGGACCATGTTCAGCGTCTCCATTGCCGGCTTGCTGCATTGAGCTGCGCCGCAAGGTGGTTGGTGCCTGCCGTGGTGGTAATCCCAGAGCCAAATGGTGGACACCAGAGGTGAAGGGAGCCACCAGGCTGAAGAAGGAGTCCCATCGGGCTTGGTTAGCCTGTGGGACTCCAGAGGCAGCTGACAGGTATCGACAGGCCAAGTGGAATGCGGCTCGGGCAGTGGCTGAAGCAAAAACTCGGGTGTGGGAGGAGTTCGGAGAGGCCATGGAAAAAGACTTTCGGACTGCCTCGAAGAGATTCTGGCAAACCGTCAGGCGTCTCAGGAGGGGAAAGCGGTGCTCTACCTGCACTGTGTATAGTGCTGGCGGTGCGCTGCTGACGCCGACTGAGAAAATTGTCAGACGGTGGAAGGAATACTGAGGACCTCCTTAATCCCACTGACACGTCTTCCGAGGAGGAAGCAGAGTCTGGGGATGAGGGAATGACCCGCCAATTTCTGGGGTCGAGGTCACTGAGGCAGTTAAACAACTCCTCGGTGGCAGAGCCCCTGGTGTTGATGAGGTCCGCCCGAGTTCCTGAAGGCTCTGGACGTTGTAGGGCTGTCCTGGTTGACACGCCTCTACAATGTTGCGTGGAGATCAGGGGCAGTACCCTGGACTGGCAGACCGGGGTGGTGGTCCCCATCTTTAAGAAGGGAGACCGGAGGGTGTGTTCCAACTACAGGGGATCACACCTCAGCCTCCCTGGGAAAGTCTATGCCAGGGTGCTGGAAAGGAGAGTTCGTCCGTTAGTCGAACCTCGGATACAGGAGGAACAATGCGGTTTTCGTCCTGGTCGCGGAACACTGGACCAGCTCTTTATCCTCTCAAGGATACTTGAGGGTGCATGGGAGTTTGCCCAACCAGTCTACATGTGTTTTGTGGACTTGGAGAAGGCATTCGACCGTGTCCCTCAGGGTGTCCTGTGGGAGGTGTTGCGGGAGTATGGGGTGTCTGGCCCACTGCTACGGGCCATTCGATCCCTATACAACCGTTGTAAGAGTTTGGTTCGCATTGCCGGCAATAAGTCGGACTCGTTTCCGGTGGGTGATGGGCTCCGCCAGGGCTGCCCTTTATCACCGATTCTGTTCATAATTTTTATGGACAGGATTTCTAGGCGCAGCCAAGTGGCGGAGGGCTTTCACTTGGTGGCCTCAGAATCTCATCTCTGCTTTTGCGGATGATGTGGCTCTGATGGCTTCATCGGGTGGGGGCCTCCAGCTCGCACTGGAACGGTTCGCAGCCGAGTGTGAAGCAGCGGGAATGAGGATCAGCACCTCCAAATCTGAGGCCATGGTTCTCAGCCGGAAAAGGGTGGAGTGCCCACTCCGGGTCGGGGATGAGTTCCTGCCCCAAGTGGAGGAGTTTAAGTATCTCGGGGTCTTGTTCGCGAGTGATGGGAGAAGGGAGCCGGAGATCGACAGACGGATTGGTGCTGCGGCTGCAGTGATGCGGACGCTGCACCGGTCCGTCGTGGTGAAGAGGGAGCTGAGTGTAAAAGCGAAGCTCTCAATTTACCGGTCGATCTACGTCCCGACCCTCACCTATGGCCACGAGCTGTGGGTAGTGACCGAAAAGAACGAGATCGCGGATACAAGCGGCAGAAATGAGCTTCCTCCGAAGGGTGGCTGGCCTCTCCCTTAGAGATAGGGTGAGAAGTTCGGCCATCCGGGAGGGGCTCAGAGTAGAGCCGCTGCTCCTCCACATCGAAAGGAGCCAGTTGAGGTGGTTCGGCATCTGACAAGGATGCCCCTGGGCGCCTCCTGGGTGAGGTGTTCGGGCATGTCCCACCGGGAGGAGGCCCAGGGCAGACCCAGGACGCGCTGGAGAGATTATATCTCTCGGCTGGCCTGGGAACGCCTTGGTGTTCCCCCGGATGAGCTGGAGGAGGTGGCTGGGGAGAGGGAGGTCTGGGCTTCTCTGCTTAGGCTGCTGCCCCCGCGACCCGACCTCGGATAAAGCGGATGAGGATGGATGGATGGATAAATACATTTCTCATTTTGGAACTAATCTTTGAAGAAGTGAAAACAGTCTGTCCGTCCTCTCCCTGCTCTCCTCTCCTCAGCCTCTCTTTGCTGCCTCATGTCCTCTCTGATGAGGTCTAGCAGCTCATCATCCCTGTCTCTTTCTCCCTGTCATAGGTGGCTGAGCCGCTTCGTCATCGCTGTCGTTTTGGTCACCCACTGCTGTGCTTGGCCCTGGAGTGTCCTCGGGGAGAGAGGACATTAGGACAGGAGGCTTAATGGAAGGCATCTGTCCTATCACCTCATCCATGAGGGCAAACCAGGGCCAAGTAGCAGCAGTGGGCTTCCCACTGACCCCCTCTCCTGAGCCTGGATACTTGCAATCCTAAAGGCAGAGGAAATCAAAAATGACAGCAGGCAAATAAAAACACCACAACAACTCTTAGTAATTGCACATTTATTAACTTGTGTTCTAAAGAATTGTCTTCTTGATAACACACATATGTACTTTGTATTTTTTCTTTAGGTTATCCCATTTCTTTCAAGCCTGCAAGGGGGTGACTGTCCCCTGCAGGCCCATCTTCTCCAGAATTGTCCTGATCACACACAACAAATAAGATAAGAGAGAAAACCATGGCAACTATAATCCCTAAACCCCAAAGTTTCTACAGCAGAGCACAAGAGGAACACCGTCTGGACATCACAGGTTCTCATATGAATATTAAGTTTGGAGCGCCGTGTACCACATAAAATCAGTTTGAGGTCAGTAAGCACAACCACAATTCATACATAAGGCACACTGTCGATTTTTCAGAAAATGAAAGGATTTTAAGTGCAACTTACAGTGCGGAAAATACGGTATTATTATAAATCCAAAAACTTTTTTCACTTCAAATTCATTGGTGAACACTTGAATGAATTTTCCTAAACAATGAAATAGTGACATGTTCTACATCCACATCAATCACAATCATAGAAAATGTCAAATAAATGTGCTTGTGTTGTGTCCATGATGATGTTAACAAACAAACTGTGACAGAGCCTCAGACGTGATGAAGAAGCTGAATCAGCAGAAAGAGCAGAGCAGGAAGCAGCATCATCCACACAGGTGTGTCTCAGGTGAGTCCTGCTCCCACACTAAACACATCCACATCATATTAGCATGTGCTAACATGTGCTTCTGCTTTATTTCAGTCTGATATGTTTCCAGTCAATATGTCTGCTGTGTGTCTCTCAGCACTTGCACTAAATCTTGCCGTGTGTCTGTGATACTGCGTGATGCTAACAGACTGTAACGTCAGTGAGTCTGTGAGTATCTCTGTCACCTACAGCTTCCCTGTGGAGCTCATTTCAAATGCTCAGGTTTACACTCAGGAACAGGAAATGCTGCGTCTGCAGTTTGTCTCCTTCAAACTAAAGTGTCTCAGACACGTGCAGCACGTGAGCACAAAGATGTTTTTGGTCACGTGGTGGGCACGAGGAGCTCTCAGTGAGTTTGGAGCTGAAACATCTTTGACTCCCAGAGTTCAACTGTGAAAGTGAAACAAGCAAACATTGATATTTAGGAGCCTCAGACGGTGTGATGATGATCATGAACCCAGGAAAGAAACAAAGAGAGAAAAGAACAGATTGGAGATCAGAGCTGAACACACACTTTTTAAAAGCATGCAGGAGCCGTGAGGGACGAGCACGGATTCATTCATTCATATCTGCACTGTAATCTGAACTCTCTCTCCCTCTCTTTCTAATCTCATGTCTGAAGGTGAGAAGGACACCGTCTCCCTAACAGAAAAGCTTCTCCACCCACACAGCTGAAGAAGAAGAAGATATTTACAGTGTGTACAATGGCATCACTCTTCCACACACAGACAATCACTTGTTGATGCAGCGTGGTCCAGCTGGGAGTAAGGAGGTAGGAAAGCTGAGCCAGTGTTCCCGCTTTAAAGAAGGCACCTTCAGCCAATCACTGACTCCACCCACAACTCAGCATAGCGACAAATACTCAGTACAGGCTAAACAGCACCACCCTCAGGCCAACATGGAGAAAAACATTCACACTGAAACAAGACAAATGATGATCTGGGCTCCAAACATTCATATCCAACACATGTAAAGCCTTCAAACGTCATCTGCTAATGTTTCTGTTTATTCTATGATTATTTTAAAATGAGCTCACAGCCACCTGTCGTCCTGCTGAGCTCCACCAAGGCCACTTTAAGGACCTGTCAGATAATCTTATTAGTCAATCATTATCTTATCATTTTACAATTCTCTTTAAACTTTCAGCAACAGCCGTTTAACTTCAGTGATCCTCAGAATGTCTTTGATATCCAGGAGTTTTACCCACATCCAGTGAAAAATGACAATCTGGACAAATGAAAAATCCACACTTTTTCTTCTTTGAGTCAGTTCCTGAAGAGGGTCTTATATCTGCCAGACTCCCAGAAACTCAGTGTGTTCAAGAGTGAGCTGACAGTCAGAGTTCCTTCAGTCTCAGCGTGATCCAACCATATTAGTGTGAACAGCATCACAGAGGATTCAGCTGCTTTAAATGGGACAGTGTGAGTAAATAACAGGGACTAGAAAGAGAGAGCAGAGTTCTCCTCAGTAACACCAGGATACCTGACCCCCTCTGAGTCTCGCTTCCCCGCCTCCATCATTTAGTGACGGCCTTCTCTACCATGTCTGTGCCGAGCGCTTTTGTCAGGGCCAAACCTTGTGTCACCATGGCAACTACAACATGACAGCATCCAGAGAGAAACTTGTGAGCCCACGACTACATTAGATGTTTGCTCTGCTGAATCCAGCCAGCCCCCACCTGGCTTTAGTAGATCCTCTGGGTGAGTGGTTGACTGAAGCAAGCAGAAAATAAAAGCTATCCACATTTACTCCCCACACCAGCTTCAAACTCTGTTTGTGTGAGCTGGGTTAGCTGGGTTCGCACTCATTGCTACGTGCGATTGTTTATTGGCCCCCTAAATATAATAAGAAGTTCTTGGCTGAGTTTTCAGAGTTTCTTGCCAACTGTGCATCATGCTATGATCAGATCCTTCTGCTTGGTGATTTTAATATACATGTTTGCTGCCCTGGGAAGCAATACAACATCCACGGGTTCCTAATATGGCAATAAATGTGGCAAGTGAGATCATAATAGACATTAAAAAACCCTCCACTGACCAAACACAGAAGTAATATGAGATAAAACGGTAGGGCCAGAAGTGGGAAGTAAAGTACAAATACTCTGTTACTGTACTTAAGTAGAATTTTCAGGTAAACCAACCTAAAACACACACACATTCACAAATCATTTCCTATTCTTCTGATGTACAGCTGGACGCTGTCATCTAAACAAATTGAGCACATTTTATTCTAATCATTATTTTCTTGTACTCAAACTGGGTAAAGGTCCAGCTGCTGTATTTCACAGGGAGAGAAAAGAAAGAAAAGAAAAGCTGCTGTAGGAGAGGAACCCAAGCTTTGGCATCGCTCTGAAAACTATCGCTAATCATTTTAATCACTGGCTTCAATAAAAGCTGAAATGAAATTTGTGGCGTTTGCAGGATCTAATCAATCACACAGGATCAGGGGATAAGACAGCAGAGCAGCTGATTTTACACCTGAAGATAAAACTGTAATATTAGAAACATATGAAGATATTACACACACAATACAGACTGCAGCTCAGACAGCTGCTGGAGACAGGTGTGTGTGTGTGAGCCTCGCCTCTGTCAGTGCGCCCCAGGGCAGCTGTGGCTACAATGTAGCTTGCCATCACCAGTGTGTGAATGTGTGTGTGAATGAGTGAATGACTGGTTGTGTAAAGTGCTTTGGGGTCCTTAGGGACTAAGTAAAGGCCTATACAAATACAGACCATTTACCATTTTTATTTACCCTTCTCATACTTCGTAGTACCTGCCCCACGTAGTCTGCGAAGTGCGGGTACTCCGAAGCGTGCGCTTGCTGGATTGGGACACAGCTTCAGTCACACAACAACAACATGGCTCCACTCTGACATCACCGATCAGTAATCAAAGAACACACAGATTAAACTAATTTGTCAGACATCAGAGGAGTCGGATCAATGGAGCTGCTTCTGTTCCTGATGTCCCCTGTTTGATCCTGAACCTGAACTCTCCCTGCAGAGGAGACACAACACAGTCAGAGACACACAAACACAAACAGACGCACATACACACACAGAAATACAAACCTTTGACTTTGAGCAGCACTGTTTTTCTTCTGATGAACCATATGCTCCTCCAGACATCACATCTGTATTCTCCACTGTCTCTCTCTGTGGGGTGTTTCAGGGTCAGACTGAGGTCTCCAGTTTTCAGCAGGTCTTCATTCATCTTCGTTCGGTCTCTGTAAACCTGGTGCTGTTCTTCACGCTGGTCAGAGCCGTTCTCATACACGTGGACCTTCCTGTGTTCATGTGCATAGTGTCTCCACACCACTTCAGCATCTTCAGGCAGGTTTTGTGTGGTTTTGAAGGGCAGCTGGACAGACTCCGCCCCCTCCTCCACCTCCACCCGACAGACTGAGAGGACAACAAACACAACATGAGCTGTACAAAGTGTGATTGGTGTTGACAGAGCAGCATCATGTGACTCTTGTTCTGCACTAAATGAAGCGATGGAGTGGCGCCTCCTTCAGGCAGAGAAACAGCTCATGGAGAGAAATAATTATTAGAGCAAAAACAAGAGTGGAGCTGCAAATAAGGCGAGAGGAACGCTGCAGAAAACTGTTCATGTGTGAATTCATCACTTCATAGATTTATTTGAGCACTAAAATCAGAGCTGCTTCTATTTCTAATATGACAGCTGTACATTAGAGCTGGAACACTTTAAATGTGAGCCATAAAAACATGATACTCTACAAGTGCATTCAGCTCTGACACTGTCACATCATGAAGGAGACGTGGAAATCACTTTGTTACACAAATCAAAGTCAAATCAATTCTATTGATGGAATATTGTGTGATCAATAGACTGATCAGTTTCTAATCTGTCATCTATCAGCTGGAAATCCAGCAGTGTCAAACAGACTTGGCAGCAGATTAGGACCAAACACAAACACATTGAGACTTTTTCTTCATCAGCAGTTGCAGGTAAATTGCAGCAACAATGCGACTCAGACAGTTTCTCTATAACTGCAGGGCTTCCTGCGCTGCTGTTAGTCAGATACAGATCAACAGGTTGTGGATAGAAAGCAGATTCCTTCAGCAGAGGATCCATATCACACTTGAAGCATGTCGTTGGGAAAACAATCAGTGAAAATGGGACACTTTGAGCCAATTTGAGCCTCAAACTCTGAACATAACCTGCTGCAGACCAGCTGATGTGTTCAGTTACCATGGTGAGGAATTTCACAATAAAGGAGGCGTACGCTCTGTCTTTTCCCGGCCCGACGCTCTGGGACATTTTAGGCAAGTTTCCTGGCAGAATACGATCCCATCCAGAGGCCGACACCATCCTTATCCACATGGGCACAAAATGGATACCAAACAGCGCTCCCACTTCCTCAAACTGGACTTTATGTGTGTCTTTGAGAGGCTGTGAAACAAGCCCACAGTAGTGTTTGTATCTCCAGCTCCACTCCCCCCTGTGGCCATGGAATGGGGCGTTTCTTCAGCTCCACCCTACAGTTTCTTTGCTGCCTCCATCCACCTTGGTTCACTTTACTCTCTGAATAGTGTGACTTTTATTCTGAAGGATTTTACAACTTCCCATCAGCGTGATTTGATGTTTTGAACAGAAACATGATGAAATCTTGAGAGGACTGTCTAATCTGTGAACTCTGACCTTGCATATGATTGTTTTAGTCAGGCCAGAGAAAATGGCTGGGTGGGTGAATGTTTGGCTTCAAATGCTCCTCTATTAAGGTGTATGAAGGGTTTAGTTTGGAGGTGCTGCTTGTTAAAGTAAAGTGTGAAACAGATTAAACTGGCCAAACCTTAATAATGTTATGGCGGAGAACACAAATAGCAGCTGAACTCTCAGATTTTTCCTGCTCCATGGTTCTTATATGTGATCACATTATCTGAGCTGCTGATTTTAAGATCCTTTGTACGTCCACTTTAGATTCAACGGCACCTTTTAAGATCAGGACTAAACATCGTGCTAGCTCGCTACCCTGGATTCAGAGAGACATTCATAGTCTGAAAAGACAATGCTGGAGGGCAGAAAGGAGATGGAAGAACATGACTGAGTGAAGTTTGGGATGTCCCTTCCCCTCGGTTGCTTCCAAAAATGAACACTTGCAGCAGGTCATGATTGTAGTGGCCTTTAAAGAATTCTTTCCCTTGACGCAGGCGTTCAGTTGCTGAGCATAAGAAGGTACCATCAGCTTTCTTGATGTTGTCCTTGGTGGACTTCGATTTGCTGCTTAAACCACACAACGTCCAGTAGAGTGTGTGATATTCATGTCACAATGACGCTTCTTCAAGGTCTCCACTTGGTCCCAGTAAGCTTTTCGGTCCCTCTTCATCATGCTGCCTGCTTCTCGATTGAGTAGGCGGTAGCGATCAAGGTTTACCAGTTTTGCTCTCTTGAGTTCTGCTACAAGGAATCCTAATGGGACATTTGTCAGATATCCAAAAGTGGCTGCAATGCCGAGTCGGGGGGTACAGTGGGCGGGCACTTTCAATGGTGGCCCCCTCAGGTTTTTGCTCTTTTTTATACCCTGTTGTCCAAATTGGACAGCAGGGCAAAATAATTCAACAGAGTGAGTTGGAATTCTTGGAGTCCACTTGGCACACTGGAGTTTCAATCGTAGTCAAGTGCAAATGGGGTAGTGATCAGAGCCACATTCTGGGCCCCTTATTAGATGGACGTCTTGAAGAGATGATTGGAATCAGGCGTTTATTAGCACATAGTCCAGGATCACCGAATCCTTTCCAAAAAGAGTTTCTCCAGTAAGATGGGACTGGAAAATATCGTCATCTTGTTGGTCACAGCAAAGGACAGAAGACGAAGTCCATTGTCGTTGGCAGAAATGCCCCAGGGCGGCCTCCCAGCTGATCCAATGTGGACGTTCAGATCGCTGGCATCAATGATGAGGTCAGTCTTCTGAGCTGAAGGTGGTTGTAGAAATTGGTCTTGGCCACATCCAAGCTGATCTCTGTTGGTGAGTAGGCAGAGACGATGTGCATCCCACCATTGTTCCACTAATGGTGGGATGTCGAGTCGTTCTGAGATGGGATGAAAGTTGAGGATGCTGATTCTGCGATGCGGATTCTGTGATTGACCATCAATCAGACCCCTGACTCTTGCTTATCTCCCCGAGAATAATAGAGGCAGATCAGATCATTGGTGGACAAGGACTTGATATTGGTGGTACCTGATCCTGTTAGACAAAGTTTGAACAACGTGGCGATTTGGATGTTGCAGCATTAGATGTTTGCACGATGGTCTCTTTCTGACCAATGTAAGTCTCCATATGGATGTCCCATACGCCAACGTTGATCACCACTTTCTGTGAAATTCTAATGTCACCTTGGCCAGAAGTCCACTTCTCTCCAGCATCCTGGGTCCCCAGTGCTGGTGCATCGGCTGAACATGGTAGCTTGAACGTGTGACATTGATCGGTTTGGGTCCATACACTTTTATGGCTCATTTCCCCAGATGCCTGATTCTGTTCGTTTCGGCCGGGTGACAACCATCCTTGTTTTACAGCTGGACTTGGGACTGTTTTGCTTAGTTTTTGTTTAGTTCAGCTGGAGCCAAGATGACACAGAGAGCCTGTGAGTGACATTAGTAATATCAGGTTTTTTAAGCTGTCCTGTAGAACACTAACATACAGCTGCCTCTGTCTCTGGATCTCTAAGTGTCGCTCAAGTTCAGGTGGGACTCCACCCAGGTGTTGGTTGATTGCTGGCACAGGTGTAGAGCTGTTGAAATGACTCAGAGTTGGTTTACTCCAGTTTAGAAAAAGACATGAAAATCCTCCAAATATCAATCTAGAAATAGAAATATGTCCACTGTGGGACATGTGAGGCTGACATTAATATGTCTTAAAGTGGGAGATGAAGAAATGATTCCAGGGCCCAAATCATTGAGACAAACATCAATCCACACTTCACTTTGTTTCATGTCTCTAAAGTGGGAATATTTCAGTGTGATGAACAAACGGCCTCCAACAAATAAAGCTGATTTTCTTTTCCTGTCTTTTCTCCAGCGGCCTCAGCTTCTTCCTCTTTCCCCTGTCTTCTTCTGCAGACGCTCCTCTGTAGCTTCAAGCTGTTTCTCTTTACAAGGAGAGCTACAAACCTTTGCATCCAGCCACAAAGACCCCATGGGCTCCTCTGGATCATCACACTCATCATGTTCACAATAAAAGCCTCATATTTATGGCTGCTCCACCCTGACATTTGACAACATCCAAATGACTGGATCAAAGTGTTTGAATGATCTCAGCAGCTTTAAAACTATTGATTTTTATACATTTACACTGATTTGATCCAAACTCAAACAATCACAGAGGCTTTTGTTTTGAAGTTAGGATCACTTTTAATGGTCTTCTTAGTCTGTTCATTTAAACACACAGTTGCGCCGCCTGACATTTTTGGCTTTTAGATCAAAACATCAAATAATTTATTTTATTTGAATGAACTGAAAATAGATTCAAACTAAAAGCTTTTAGAGAATAAACTCCTACATGACCTCTGACCTGTATCTACAGCACTGACCTCTGACTTTCAGCACCACTTGTTTCTTCAGCAGGATGTTTCGCTGCCTGCTGTAGACGGTGCAGGTGTAGGTGGAGTTGTCTCCATCTGTGGGGTATTTCAGGGTCAGACTGAAGTCTCCAGTTTTCAGCAGGTCTTCATTCGTCTTTGTTCGGTCTCTGTAAAACTGGTCCTGTCCTTCAGGCTGGTCAGAGCCATTCTCATACACGTGGCCCTTCCTGTTGTGGTAGTAGTACCTGTCTCTCCACTCCACTTTAGCGTCTTCAGGCAGGTGAAGTGTGGTGTTGAAGGGTAGTTGGACAGACTCCACCCCTGAATCCACCTCCACCTGGGGGACTGAGAGGACAACAAAGCACAACATGAGCTTGGATGGAGACATTTGTGTTGACTCTAACAGGCTGAATGCTGCTGCTTCACTGGGAGCTCACTGTTAGATAGAAAGTGGTCAGTGTGAAGAGACGCAGCAGAAAGATGAAGACTGACAGGAAGAAAGCAGTGAACAGACTGTTGGAGCTGCTGTTAGTGGGACAGGACTTTATTCAGTCTCTGAGGACCAGATTTGACTTGATGAAGCAGAGAAACACAGTCTGAGTGTTTCTGTCACACTCACTTCATCACACAGCTCAGTTTGACAACATTTGGAAGAATTTGATAGAAGCCTTCCTTTAGTAAAAGCACCAATAAAACACCATGAAAACACCTCACTACACACAAAACTGCAGTACTGGCAAATTGTACATAAAGTATGAAAAGTAAAAGTACTTATTGTGCAGAAAAATGTTCCCATCAGTTTTCTATGGATCAACCAGTCCGCCTCATTTTATTCAGTTACTATAAAGGTTTTGCTTTCTCCAACCTGCTCAGATCACTTTTTGTGTGTTATTTTATTTTGATATTATGTTTGTTTTTGAAGGAACTTCTTGTCTTTTTGAGGAATAATAATAAAACCAATATTTAGAAGATAACACACGGGCCTGTATAGTCTCTGATAGCTTGGGAGTAAGAAAAACTATTGACACATTTGATTTTTGATGTGAAGGAAAATGAGATGCTTGTAAATCGCGTGGAGCAGCTCTCATTGGCAGGGGTGGTCCTGGCCTGTTTGGTGCCCTGGGCGAACACTCCCTCTGCCCCCCCGACACACACACACACACACACACACACACACACACACACACGCATAAAACATATTTAGGATTGTACATGAACATATGTTATTATGAAAACTGTTTTTGGAACCATACTGAATTTAACCGCATAAATATTTCATATAGTGGGTGAAAGTGGGAGAAAGAGGGAGAGAGACAGAGTATGCAAATGGCTAAAACATAGTCATTATAATTCATCATACATTGAGAATAGCAGCCAGATCAACAACACACCTCTTCCAATTAATGGCTGATTAATATTATGCTGAACACAGTCTAAAAGATTCAATAAGCCACATCAGTGTCTACTGTCGGTCTACTGTTTACTATCATTGCCAAGTGGCTAACAAAGGTAAACAGAAGTTTTCCCAATCCCTACTAATGAATGTTATTTTAATTGAGGATACATAATACCTGCCTGGAGGGGTTAGTTTGTCCCAGGAATCCCAGGGGCTATGTTGTCTGGGGGCTTTTGCCCCCTGGTAGGGTCTCCCATGGCAAATTGGTCCTGGGTGAGTGACCAGAAAAAGAGCGATTCAGAAGACCCTTATGAGAAAAACATCGAGGGGACAGTTTACCCTGCCCGGGATAATGAACTGAATCATTTCTTCAACAGATTTGATTCAGCCATGAGGCAGTCTCCAACATCGGCTGCAGACTCACTCACCCCCACTGCTGCTGTTCCACCTCTGACACCTCAGACACTTCACACCTCCTCTATTCACCCTGCTCACTCCTCCCAACCCCCAACAACAGCATCCAATACACACTCAACACAAGGCTCCAGCCTGTCTCTCTCAACCACCCAGGTCCGGAGGGAACTGAGGAGGATTAAAGCCAAGAAGGCAGCGGGTCCAGATGGCATCAGCTCGAGGGTCGTCAGGTCCTGCGCGGACCAACTGTGTGGTGTGATGGAGCACCTCTTCAACCTGAGCCTGAGGCTGGAAGAGTCCCACAGCTCTGGAAAACTTCCTGTGTTGTTCCAGTGCCAAAGACTTCACGCCCAAGGACCTCAACAGCTACAGGCCGGTGGCTCTGACATCCCACCTGATGAAGACCCTGGAGCGGTTGGTCCTGGCTCAGCTTCGGCGCCTTGTGAGCTCATCACTTGACCCACTTCAGTTTGCCTACCAGCCTGGCATTGGAGCGGATGATGCCATCATTCACCTCCTACATCGTTCCCTCGCTCACCTGGAGACCGCTGGGAGCACTGTGAGAATCATGTTCTTTGATTTCTCCAGTGCCTTCAACACCATTCTTCCCTCGGTTCTGAAGGACAAGCTGGAGAACTCTGGAGTGGACCATCACCTCACTACCTGGATTCTGGACTACCTCACCGACCGACCACAGTATGTGAGGACTCAGGGCTGTGTGTCGGACAGGGTCGTCTGCAGTACGGGGGCCCCACAGGGAACGGTTCTGGCTCCGTTCCTCTTCACCATCTACACTGCAGACTTCTCCCACAACTCCACCCAGTGCTTCCTGCAGAAGTTCTCTGATGACTCTGCAGTAGTCGGCCTCATCACTGATGGGGACGACAAGGAGTACAGAGGACTGACTCAAGACTTTGTGGACTGGTGCCAGCTGAACTACCTCCAGATCAACGCCAGTAAAACCAAGGAGCTGGTGGTAGACTTCCGCAGGCACAAACATCCTCCACTGCAACCACTGAACATCCAAGGTATGGACATCGAGGCTGTGGACAGCTACAGGTACCTTGGTGTTCATCTGAACAACAAACTGGACTGGACTCATAACTCAGACGCCCTCTCTACAGGAAAGGGCAGAGCAGGCTGTACCTGCTGCGGAGACTCAGGTCGTTTGGGTGGAGGGCCCACTCCTGAAGACCTTCTATGACTCTGTGGTGGCCTCAGCCATCTTTTATGGTGTGGTCTGCTGGGGGCAGCATCTCTGCTGGGGACAGGAAGAGACTGAACAGGCTGATCCGAAGGGCCAGCTCTGTTCTAGGACGCCCTCTGGACCCAGTGGAGGTGGTGAGTGACAGGAGAATGGCGGCTAAGCTGTCATCCCTGTTGGACAACATCTCCCACCCCATGCATGAGACTGTGACAGCACTGAGCAGCTCCTTCAGTGGGAGACTGCGGCACCCACGGTGTGGGACGGAGAGATTTCATGGTCTTTCCTCCCCACTGCTGTCAGACTCTACAATAAAGACTTTTGCAGCTGATCAAACACACACATCCACACATGTGCAATAAGACTGCTATACGTGCAATTCTTCTTCTGACGAAGTTGTGTTTTTGTATTTTCCTACTCAGTTGTATATAGTATTTGTATTTCTATTTTATTCTATTGTATATATTATTCTATTTTTATTCTATTGTATATATTATTCTATTTTTATTCTATTGTATATAGTATTTTATTTTATTTTATTGTATTTTATTGCATTCCAGTGTTTTCTAATTTCTGCTACATAACTTTGCACTTTTGCTGTAACAAAACAAATTTCCCACCTGTGGGACTAATAAAGGCCATCTTATCTTATCTTATAGGGTTACCGGGGCCCCACCCTGGAGCCAGGCCCGAGGAGGGTGCCCGAGGGCAAGTGTCTGGTGGCCGGGCCTTAGTCCATGGGGCCCGGCCGGGCACAGCCCGAAAAGGGGACATGGGCCCATCCTCCCGCAGGCCCGCCACCCGCAGGAGGCGCCGGTGGCCAGGAGGGGAGGCCCTGGCGGACTGATCCCCGGCTACCAAGACTGGCAATTGGGACATGGAATGTAACCTCTCTGGTGGGGAAGGAGCCTGAGCTAGTGCGTGAGGTTGAGAGGTACCGGCTAGATATAGTCGGGCTCCCCCTCTACGCATGGCTTGGGCTCTGGAACCAGTCTGCTGGAGAGGGGCTGGACTCCTGTCACAGTCTGGAGTTGCCCCTGGTGAGAGGCAGCAGGCTAGGGTAGGTATTCTAATATCCCCTCAACTTGCTGCTGGTGCCTTGGAGTTCTTCCCGGTGGCTGAGAAGGTTTGTTCCCTGCGCCTTAGGGTCGGGGAACGGGTCCTGACTGTCATCTGCGCTTATGCGCCAAGTGGCAGTTCAGAGTACCCAGCCTTGTTAGAGCCTGGATGGGTTGCTGGAAGGTGCTCCACCTGGAGACGTTGTCCTGCTGGGAGACTTCAATGCTCACGTGGGTAATGACAGTGAGACCTGGAGGGGCGTGATTGGGAGGAACGGCCTCCCTGATCTGAACCCGAGCAGTGTTTTTTTATTGGACTTCTGTGCAAATCACAGTTTGGCCGTAACGAACACCTTGTTCAAACATAAGAGTTTCCATAAGCGCACGTGACACCAGGACGCTCTAGGCTGCAGGTCGATGATCGATTTTTTTTAATCGTATCACCAGACCTGCGACCATATGTTTTGGACACTCTGGTAAAGAGAAGGGCTGGGCTGTCAACTGTTCACCACCTGGTGGTGAGTTCGATCAGCTGGCAGGGGAGGTCACTGGACAGACCCGGTGCACCTAAACGTATACTGAGGGTGTGCTGGGAACGTCTAGCAGAGGCCCCAGTCCACAAGATCTTCAACGCACACCTTGAGCAGAGCGTCAACAGCATTCCGAGGCAGACTGGGGACATTGAGTCCGAATGGACCATGTTCAGCATCTCCATTGCTGAAGCTGCTACATTGAGCTGCTGCCGCAAGGTGGTTGGTGCCTGTCGTGGTGGTAATCCCCGAACCAAATGGTGGACACCAGAGGTGAAGGGAGCCACCAGGGTGAAGAAAGAGTCCTATCGGGCTTGGTTAGGCTGTGGGACTTCGGAGGCAGCTGACAGGTACCGACAGGCCAAGCGGAATGCGGCTCTGGCAGTGGCTGAAGCAAAAACTTGGGTGTGGGAGGAGTTCGGAGAGGCCATGGAAAAAGACTTTCGGACTGCCACGAAGAGATTCTGGCAAACCGTCAGGCATCTCAGGAGGGGAAAGCGGTGCTCTACCTGCACTGTGTATACTGCTGGCGGAGTGCTGCTGAGGAAATTGTCGGGCGGTGGAAGAAAAAATTTGGAGGACCTCCTTAATCCCACTGACACGTCTTCCGAGGTGGAAGCCGAGTCTGGGGATGAGGAGGATGACCCGCCAATTTCTGGGGGCGAGGTCACTGAAGCAGTTAAACAACTCCTTGGTGGCAGAGCCCCTGGTGAGGATGAGGTCCGGCCCGAGTTCCTGAAGGCTCTGGACGTTGTAGGGCTGTCCTGGTTGAGCTGTAGGTAGTGACCGAAAGAATGAGATCGCTGATACAAGCGGCGGAAATGAGCTTCCTCCGAAGGGTGGCTGGCCTCTCCCTTAGAGATAGGGTGAGAAGTTCGGCCATCCGGGAGGGGCTCAGAGTAGAGCCGCTGCTCTTCCACATCGAAAGGAGCCAGCTGAGGTGGTTCGGGCATCTGACAAGGATGCCTCCTGGGCGCCTCCTGGGTGAGGTGTTCCGGGCATGTCCCACCAGGAGGAGGCCCCGGTGCAGACCCAGGACTCGCTGTAGAGATTATATCTCTCGGCTGGCCTGGGAACGCCTTGGTGTTCCCCCGGAAAAGCTGGAGGAGGTGGCTGGGGAGAGGGAGGTCTGGGCTTCTCTGCTTAGGCTGCAGCCCCCGCGACCCGGGCCCGGATAAAGCAGAAGATGGATGGATAATACCTGCCATTATCCAAAGACACACCTGGTTACTAGGGGTGCAACGATACACAAAATTCACGGTGCGGTTCGGTTCGATACTTTGGTGTCACTGTTCGATATTTTTTCGATACAAAAAAAATGTTCATGCCTTTTTAATTTGTCATTTATTAAAATTATAAATATATATTTTAACTCAAAAGTACAGTTTTTAAATGGTGTTGGCCAGAAGGGCCGATGGCGCGATATGGCAGCCTCGCTTCTGTCAGTCTGCCCCAGGGCAGCTGTGGCTACAACTGTAGCTTGCCTCCACCAGTGTGTGAATGTGTGTGTGAATGGGTGGATGACTAGGTGTGTAAAGCGCTTTGGGGTCTCTAGGCGGGACTAGTAAAAAGCGCTATACAAATACAGGCCATTTAGCATTTAAATTTAATGTTGCTGGAAAAACAAAATAATAAAACAAAAATAAATCTATCTGATTGAGAAATCACTCATCTTTGGAAAAGACAGTTTATTACAGAGAAATGGCTCTTTCCAAAATAAAAGCTATACTATACGCTTCTTCTGGGGTATATTCTCAGCAGCATATTAAACATATCAGGTCCCCATAAGGAGAATCATGTGCTAACGGCTGTCTAAATGACTCGGGTAAAGTTTGTAGCATGCGTGCTTGTTGTTTTTGTCTGCTTCCACTTGTCTTTGCACTAGGATGATGTCGGAGTAAATGTGCAGTCATATTCGTTGTGTTCCCACTAGTGTTCTCAGCGTTAATCTCGTTAAAATGACATTAACGCCATAACGCGGCAAATCTCCGTTAACAAGTTACCGCGGATCGCCCCGTGCGTGGGGCTGGACGGCGTCAACACGTTAACACGCTAACTGTGCTAACGCGCTAGTTCCCACCAATTCAGCATTGCGTGGCACATCCGACATACTGTTTTACTTTTGTCCATGACGCGCTTACCATCAGGGTCATGTTTCACATGAAAACCAAAATGGGTCCAAAGCCCAGATCTGAACGAGGGTGGGGGAGGTTCAATTTCGGGCAGCGTTGAGGCAGTTGCCATGTTGCAACGAGCTTAGCTTCTGTCTTGCTAGCTTGCGCTGCGCTCAGTGGATCTGCACTCGACAGTGCAGCCTAGGCGGAGTAGTTGAACGCAGATCCACTGAGCGCTCAACACAGATAGCATCGTCAAAAGAAAAGTTGATAAAATAAATAAAAGAATTTGTATTGTTCAATACATATGCATACCGAACCGAAAGCACTGTATCGAATGGTTCAATATTGATACATGTATTGTTGCATCCCTACTGCTTACCTGTATCTGTTGCTCGTTTCTCCTCTTTTTTTCCTGTCTTTTCCTAAAACGAGGACCCGATGGCTTTGAGCTTTTCTCTCCATTTTCCATCAGTAATTTTGCACTCCAGTATCAACACTCAACCCCACAACATATTCTAATAGACTAACAGAATTACACCTTGTATATGTTTTATTTTTTTCCTGGGATTTCACACGACCCAGGAAAATAGTTAATACATAATGGGCTTCGATTGACAATTTTATGAATGAAATGTGCTCTATTTGGAAGCAGCACGCCCTCTCTAGAGTGCAGAATGGACAAACTTTGGACAAACTGCTCGAAATGCATTGGCAGAGACATTTCAGGGATTTGAGTCATTCTGCCATTCTTAAAAGCAATTCTTTGTTTTGTTTGGAGGAGTGGAAGCCGTTTTGTTTCACAGTGCACCTTAACAAACCTGGAATGGGTACTTGCTTTTTATTTACATCTAGTCAAAAAGTGTTACCAATTGTGTTTTAATCACACTTATTTTGTGATTCTGACAATGTCTCAGCATGCAGTGATGCATGGATTTTATTTTAAAAACGGCACAAATGAGAATTTCTTCTATATGGTTAATTTCAATTTAATTCAATTCAATTTTATTTATATAGCGCCAAATCACAACAGCATTCGCCTCAAGGGGTTGTTGCTGATACAGCCAAATTTCCCGTTGTGGGACAATTAAAAGATTATTTTATTGTATTGTATTGTATTGTATTCGATTCGATTCTAATTTCTTAGGGATAAATGCTTTTGGAGTGAGGATATCTAATACACCTGTTGTCACTGTGTTTTGTACTACCAGTTGTGAGGGCTCTGCTTTTACCTTGAGCAGTCTGTTTTTATTTTGTCTCGTGAGTGTGTGTTTTTCAAAGATCTTCATCAGGTTGATTTTGTTACCACAATCTTGTTGACAAGGTTAAAAGACATGTCCATGTCAGAGTTCAGCAAGATTTCAGTCTGATTAAATTAAAGTTTTAAACTACACAGGGATTTATTTTCTCATCTGATTATAGTTATCATATTGAACATGTCAGTGATGGAAGCAAGAATATAAAGAAAAATAGTAAACGGCTGTCTAATTAAACTGTTCCTGTGAAGCCCCAAGGTGGGGTACATGGGTTTTGTAGACTTGAAAGGCATTTAGAATTTCCATACTGATCTCTCATAACCAGTGTTGGTCAAGTTACTTGGAAAAAGTAATCAGTAACTAATTACTGATTACTTCCCAAAAAAGTAATCCTGTTACTTTACTGATTACTTATTTTAGAAATTAGTTACTTGGTTACTTTTTAAAACATGATTTACACACTAAATAGCGTAATAAAGCAATAGATTAAATGAATAAAATCAAATTCTAGCAGTCCTGTTGCTCTAGCCATCTTGTCTGCTTTGCTGCTTTATAAGAAAGCCCTCCGCAAAGCCAGAACATCTTACTATTCGTCACTGATTAAAGAAAATAAGAACAACCCCAGGTTTCTCTTCAGCACTGTAGCCAGGCTGACAAAAAGTCAGAGCTCTACTGAGCCAACCATCCCTTTAACGTTAACTAGTAATGACTTCATGAACTTCTTCACAAATAAAATTTTTATCATTAGAGAAAAAATTACCAATAATCATCCCACAGATGTAATATTATCTACAGCTACTCTTAGTACCATCGATGTTAAGTTAGACTCTTTTTCTCCAATTGATCTTTCTGAGTTAACTTCAATACTTCCTCCAAACCATCAACGTGTCTTTTAGACCCCATTCCTACAAAACTGCTCAAAGAAGTCCTGCCATTAATTAATGCTTCAATCTTAAATATGATCAACCTATCTCTAATAATCGGCTATGTACCACAGGCCTTCAAGGTGGCTGTAGTTAAACCTTTACTCAAAAAGCCATCTCTAGACCCAGCTGTCTTAGGTAAATATAGGCCAATCTCCAACCTTCCTTTCATATCAAAAATCCTTGAAAGAGTAGTTGTCAAACAGCTAACAGATCATCTGCAGAGGAATGGCTTATTTGAAGAGTTTCAGTCAGGTTTCAGAGCTCATCACAGCACAGAAACAGCTTTAGTGAAGCTGTTTTATGGCCTCTGACGGTGGACTCATCTCTGTGCTTGTCCTGCTAGACCTCAGTGCTGCGTTTGATACTGTTGATCATAATATCCTATTAGAGCGATTAGAACATGCTGTAGGTATTACAGGTACTGTGCTGCAGTGGTTTGTATCATATCTATCTAATAGACTCCAATTTGTACATGTAAATGGAGAGTCCTCTTCACACACTAAGGTCAATTATGGTGTTCCACAGGGTTCAGTGCTAGGACCAATTCTATTTACATTATACATGCTTCCCCTAGGCAGCATCATTAGAAGACATAGCATAAATTTTCACTGCTATGCAGATGACACCCAGCTCTATCTATCCATGAAGCCAGGTAACACACACCAATTAGTTAAACTGCAGGAATGTCTTAAAGACATGAAGACCTGGATGGCCGCTAATTTTCTGCTTCTTAATTCAGATAAAACTGAGGTTATTGTACTCGGCCCTGAAAATCTTAGAAATATGGTATCTAACCAGATTCTTACTCTGGATGGCATTACCTTGGCCTCCAGTAATGCTGTGAGGAACCTGGAGTCATTTTTGACCAGGATATGTCCTTCAATGCACATATTAAACAAATATGTAAGACTGCTTTCTTCCATTTGCGCGACATCTCTAAAATTAGAAATATCCTGTCTCAGAGTGATGCTGAAAAACTAGTTCATGCATTTATTACTTCCAGGCTGGACTACTGTAATTCTTTATTGTCAGGATGTCCTAAAAACTCACTGAAAAGTCTTCAGCTAATCATCTGTGAAGGTTCTCAGTCATCCAGGTCATCGTAGTCAAAGGAGTTTGCAAAGAAAAGCGTCTGGACTTCTTTAAGTTGCTTGAAGACATTTCACCTCTCATCCGAGAAGCTTCTTCAGTTCTAAGGTCAAATGGCCGAGAGTCCCAGATTTAAATCTGGGACTCTCGGGACTCTCAGGGACTACAGCCAGCTGCCGGACATTTATTAAAGGACTTTCTCTGCACAAAGCATGAACTGTTTTTATTGGAAAATTACAAGACCAAGCAATTTGAAAAAAGTGTACTTAAACAGTGTGAGAGTGCCAGATTTAAATCTGGGACTCTCGGCCATTTGACCTTAGAACTGAAGAAGCTTCTCGGATGAGAGGTGAAATGTCTTCAAGCAACTTAAAGAAGTCCAGATGCTTTTCTTTGCAAACTCCTTTGACTCTTCAGTTAATCCAAAATGCTGCAGCAAGAGTACTGACAGGGACTAGAAAGAGAGAGCATATTTCTCCTGTTTTGGCTTCCCTTCATTGGCTTCCTGTTAAATCCAGAATTGAATTCAAAATCCTGCTCCTCACATACAAGGTCTTAAATAATCAGGCCTCATCTTATCTTAATGACCTTGTAGTACCATATCACCCTATTAGAGCACTTCGCTCTCGCTCTGCAGGCCTACTTGTTGTTCCTAGAGTATTTAAAAGTAGAATGGGAGGGAGAGCCTTCAGTTTTCAGGCCCCTCTTCTGTGGAACCAGCTTCCAGTTTGGATTCGGGAGACAGACACTATCTCTACTTTCAAGATTAGGCTTAAAACTTTCCTTTTTGCTAAAGCATATAGTTAGGGCTGGACCAGGTGACCCTGAATCCTCCCTTAGTTATGCTGAAATAGACGTAGGCTGCTGGGGATTCCCATGATGCATTGAGTTTTTCCTTTCCAGTCACCTTTCTCACTCACTATGTGTTAATAGACCTCTCTGCATCGAATCATATCTGTTATTAATCTCTGTCTCTCTTCCACAGCATGTCTTTATCCTGTTTTCCTTCTCTCACCCCAACCGGTCGCAGCAGATGGCCCCGCCCTCCCTGAGCCTGGTTCTGCCGGAGGTTTCTTCCTGTTAAAAGGGAGTTTTTCCTTCCCACTGTCGCCAAAGTGCTTGCTCATAGGGGGTCATATGATTGTTGGGTTTTTCTCTGTATTTATTATTGTGCGATCTATTGTACAATATAAAGCGCTTTGAGGCGACTTTTGTTGTGATTTGGTGCTATATAAATAAAATTGAATTGAATTGAATTTTCACCTGTAAAGCAGGAGTGGGGCAGGCGGAGGTTTGCTCTGGTACAGGTGTGCCGCAGCTGTCAGTGGAAGAATCCACAAGTTTGTCTGTGAATTTCCCATTACGTGGTAGCGCACCGTCTGTGCTTGCTCAGAAGTTTAGGGTTTTTTTCGCTGTAAAAAGAAGTTTTCTTCCCACACAGTAAACAGCGTACGCTAATGTTTTTGTCACTCTTTATGGAATCAAACTCAAAGTAAGGTCAATACTTCCACGCTTTAAACACTGCACGCTCATACCCTCTTCCGCTCTCGATATATTATCCATTCTTGATTTGCACACAGCTGTTGCCAAGAACGTCGCACTCGCTTACGTCGTTGTCATGAGACACTCTCGCAAACAAAATCATGGTTTAGTAATGCAGCATGCTTACGGGAAAGTAAGGGTAATCTAATTACCTTTTTTCCAATAGTAATCCCGTACTTTACTCGTTACTTGAAAAAAGTAATCAGACTACAGTAACGCGTTACTTGTAATGTATGATTACCCATCTCTTCTCCTCTGTATTTTCGAGCTGTTTCTCTTTACAAGGAGAGCTACAAACCTTTTCATCCAGCCACAAAGACCCCATGGGCTCCTCTGGATCATCATACTGATCATTTTCACTTCACAATAACCCCATCTTTATGACCGCTCCACCCTGACATTTGACATCATCCAAATGACTGTATGAAAGTGTTTGAATAATCTCAGCAGCTTTAAAACTATTGATATTTATACATTTACATTGATTTGGACTAAACTAACAAAACTATTGATTTGATCCAAACTCAATTCATGCCAGAGGCTTTTATTTTGAAATTAGGATCATTTCCACTCCATTTTTAATGGTCTTCTTAGTCTGTTCATTTAAACACACAGTTGCTCCACCTGACATTTGTGGCTTTTAGATCAAAACATCAAGGAATTTATTTTATTTGAATGAACTGAAAATATATTCAAACTAAAAGTTTTTAGAGAATTTACTCCTGCATGATCTCTGACCTTTGACCTGTATCTACAGCACTGACCTCTGACTTTCAGCTCCACCTTTCTCCTCAGCAGGATGTTTCTCTTCCTGCTGTAGATGGTGCAGGTGTAGGTCCTGTTGTCTCCATCTGTGGGGTATTTCAGGGTGAGACTGAGGTCTCCAGTTTTCAGCAGGTCTTCATTCATCTTTGTTCGGTCTCTGTAAACCTCATCCTGTTCTTCAGGCTGGTCAGAGCCGTTCTCATACACGTGGACCTTTCTACTGCATAGTCTAGTCCTTAACTTGTAATTGTCCTTCCACTCCACTTTAGCGTCTTGAGGCAGGTGAAGTGTGGTTTTGCAGGGCAGCTGGACAGACTCCACCCCTGAATCCACCTCCACCTGGGGGACTGAGAGGACAACAAAGCACAACATGAGCTTGGATGGAGACATTTGTGTTGACTCTAACAGGCTGAATGCTGCTGCTTCACTGGGAGCTCACTGTTAGATAGAAAGTGGTCAGTGTGAAGAGGAGACGCAGCAGAAAGATGAAGACTGACAGGAAGAAAGCAGTGAACAGACTGTTGGAGCTGCTGTTAGTGGGACAGGACTTTATTCAGTCTCTGAGGACCAGATTTGACTTGATGAAGCAGAGAAAAACAGTGCTTGTCCTTTAATGCATACTGTCTTGATTACAAGGCCTGATTGAACAGCTGCTGCTGCTACCATACATAAAGCTGTTAATCCTTTGTTTGTCCAATCTTTAAATCTGGAGCAAAATGTGTATTGTATGCACACCACTCAACCTCCTAAGACCCAAACTCCTTCATGGCATGCATTTTTAATTTTTCTTTGCTATTTGGGTTGATTGTTTTTACATTCATCAGGTCCCAAAGAATTGCTATATCTTCTATTATTTTATACTCTTTTATTAGCATTTCCCAAATTTTGAAAGTCCGTTTGATCCATGAATTTTTAATAGTTTTTATAAGGTCTTGCAGACCACTGTCTGCTATAGTAGGTTGCATGGGAATGGAAGTCAGGTGCTCTTCAATGCCTTTACACTGAGCTTAATATGAGGGATTACACAAAGATATCAAAGGCCTTAATTGTTCTGCCCAATAATAATCCCTAAGTGAAGGAAGGCCACACCTCCTATTTCCTTTAGCCCAGTGGTTCCCAAACTGTTTTTGCTAGGCCCCCCTTTGTTTTACAAAAAAAATCTTTGCCCCCCCACCACCTAACAAATGTTTATTTACTCAAACATTTAGTAAACAATTAAACAAATACAAGTAAACTGCAATAAATTACAGGTAGCAATAAAATACACTACTAACTCTTTTACGCTACGTCCACACCTACACGGGTATTTTTGAAAACGCAGCTGTTTCGTCCAAATGTAAACGGCGTTTCAAATCACCGAAAACAGAGATTTTTTAAACTCCTTTTTTACGTTTACGTGTGGATGAGGAATACAGAGTTCGTCACGCAACGTCAAAGGTATGTGCCTTTCACTTTACGCTGTGCGCCACGTTATTGTTTACATGAGATGAATTGCAGAATGGCAGATAGAGACAAAATACTGTTAATCTTACTATCTTCAGGTTTTACACACTTACTTATACACACGCAGTTGCTGTCCCTCCATTTAGAAAGGAAAAGATTCACGGTGTGACTATTTTACGTATAGTTGTTTTTTTCCTGTGTAATAATATTCAACATTGCTGTCAATACATTTTTCAAAAATGCCTCTCTGTGCAAAATGGGTTTAAACACATAAACAGCTGTGGGATACTGTTTGTCCGTGATTTGAACCGGGGGAACAAATTACGGCAGGATCAGCCTGATGTTATTTGTATCCTACTGTAACTTTACTGTATAAAGAGCTAACATGTCCAAAATGTCAGGAGTAGTTAGTTATTACAAGAAGTGTTTGTGAACTAAAAATCAAGAATGTGGGAAACTGTTTGTCCTTGATTTGAAAAGCCCAGCGCTGCTACCGACAAAGGGAAAACTAATTTTACAGGGGAGACCTACCTTGGCACTTGTGCAGGTGAAGCCAAACGGAAGATATGCTTCACCATATTTTCTAGTCTTTGGCTTGGAAGGAAATTGGTTTGGAAACATATTTGGCGATGCTTCATCTCCTGCTTTGCGTTCGTGTGGGAGCCCCGTCAAAAACCTGTCCATTCTTTTTTTTTTTTTTTTCCCTTTTCATACAATGGCTCTGTGCCCCCCCATTTATGAATTTATGAATGGGACAAAATATTGTCCCATTCTGCCTCCCCTGCAGCGGCACTGCAGACAACGCCCTGCCACACACATTAACCACGTAAAATAAATATTTATGCAGCTATTTTGCAAATATTTATTTTTCTTTTTTTTAGCAGTTGAGTGATTTTTTCCAATTATTTTTAAAATTCAGGTCAAGGCTCCACTACAGGCAACGAAATCCCATGATGATATAAGGGTGAAGGCTCACTACAATTTTTGTTTAGTATACGAATAATTTAAGTTCAGCTTTTTAATTAATTTAAAAGAGACCTTCAACTGGGTGTCTTTCTTTTTTATTATATTTTTTAAGAGTTCAAAATGTGTTCATTACATAAATAAAATTTCATTTTCTCTGTAGAACTTCATGGATTTCATTAGCAACACACTTGAGGTGTTTATACAAAGCATAAAGGTAAAAAGCAATAACAGTGTTATCTTCATTTTAGATGTCAAAAAGTTTTTGCAGCTCCCAGTGTTTTCTTTTCTGTGGAAACTGGGTCCAAATGGGTCTTTGGATGTTAAAGGTTGCTGACCCCTGTGCTAGGGGAGTGTGAGGAGCGACAGCCCTACCCCCCAGGACATAAAGCAGGTATGGAGGAGATCTAGGTCCCAGACATCCAGAGGCCCCAGAGTATGAACTGTAGGAATGTTTAGCTTATTTTAAAGTTTAGGAATGTGTTAGATAGGATATAGAATTGTGAGACACTGACACTGCCCTGGATATAAATAAAGGCCTGACTGTGTCATGAACTTAGGAGTGGATCTTAGGAGACCCTCCCCAGTTGAACTGTGAAAGTAAGACAAAGAGGAGTTAATGCTGAGTGGAAATTCCCCAGAGGATACCTGTGTGGGGGTCTCAATATTTGTAACTTGATAACTGTGGTCTGGAGGGGAGAGGGAGTTTTATGACTGTCAGGGAGTCACGTACCAGAAACACACACACAGTGCTTAAACTGTTACACTCACACATCCACTTGCACACTCACTCACGTGCACTCACACACACATGGGAACGTACACACACAGGCACTCACGTGCTCGTGCACATAGACACAGAGTTTGCAGCACACCGTGGGGGTTTTATGATGGGGCCGCTTCTATAAAGCTGGCTGTGACTAACAAAGGGGTGAAGATCTTTGCAGAGGGACACCGGCCTCGTCTTCCCTTCTAGAAGTGCATGCTTAAATGAAGATGAATAAAGATGAATAAAGGTTTTGTGAAAATAACTACTGAGTTCCGGTGCCGTTTTCTGGATGCCTCGACGAATAAAAGAACCGGGACAAAACTGATTTCGCAACAGAACCCAAGGAGGACTATCAGAGGGGCAACCGTGCCACCCTCCTGGGAAGAGCCCCTGACGTGGGGTCACCCAGCAGTCACGGAGCAGAGGCCAGAGGGGGTTGCATTGACGTGCCCGCGGGCCCTGATGGCAGCCAGCTGTGCCGTCGTTTTTGTTCTGTTTTTGTTCTACTGCACAATATTTTTAAGGTTATCTGCTATAAAAACCCAGGCCAGGAAAATCTCCTTCATGTTTTTCTGTTTTATCCTCAGTTACTTTGACACAAAGGCATGCTGCATGATGCTTGCACCTTTGATAAAGTATCACAAGTGTCAGCTGTCAAATTGAATCGTGGATCGAATGAATTCGGGACCTTGTGAATCAGAATTGAATAAATTCTAGAAATCAGTGATGATACCCAGCCCTACTCAGCACTCACCCGACGTGGAGACAGACATAAATAGACACTATACACACAATCCCACTCCCCAAATATACTCTATACCCCAGGTCTGGGTACCCTCCCCCCCAGAGGAGCAAACCGCACCTAGACCCAGGAGATGTAACCAGAGGGGGGACAGAGGGGGGAGTGCCTCCCCTGCACCCTGGTGACACACCTGCACCCCAAGCCCTGCATGTGTCGGTGGGTGTGGTGGAGCGGGAAGAGGGAGGCAGCTGGGGATGGGGAGGGAAGAAAGGGAGGGGCAAGTGGCCCCTCCCTGGGGCCAGCTACTCGCTGATCCCAGTAGGCACCCCCGCTGGCCTTGGTGGATTCCTGGACCGGACCGGGGCCGGGGCCCAAGGCAGCGGCACCACACAACCCTGGGCAGCCCCACCCGACCCCACCGCAGAGAAAACTGCAACCACCCCATCATCCAATCATCTCCCAGACTACACAAGACAATACCCACACAGTAGACAGGTCTGGGCCAGATCTGGTGTCAAGCCAGCACTGCTGGCTGACTTCTGGCATGGTAAGTGGTATGTCAACCAGATGTGGGCCAGGTCTGGCAATGATGGCACTGTTTATCTTCCTCTTTTAGTTAGAAGACCCAAATGCCATGTTGCAATACTATACTGATATGGTAGCCAATGTTTCAAATGTAGGTTTGACAGGTTTGTGAGTGTACACTTTATCCAAAACCTAGTGAGAGTTTACTCATGTTTACCACTGGGTGGCTGTAACTCAGGAGGTAAAGCAGGTCAATTACTGATCGAAGGTTAGTGGTTCGATCCCTGGCTCCTCCAGTCTGCATGTTAAGAGTATGAATGTACAGGGTAGGCACATTTATATGGATATACCGTAATAACATGGGAATGGTTGGTGATATTAAAGTCCTGTTCGTGGCACATTAGTATATGTGAGGGGGCAAACTCCTCAAGATGGGTGGTGACCATGGTGGCCATTTAGAAGTCGGCCATCTTGGATACAACTTTTGTTTTTTCAATAGGAAGAGGGCCATGTGACACATCAAACTAATTGGTAATGTCACAAGAAACACAATGGTGTGCTTGGTTTCAGCGTAACTTTATTCTTAGTTAGGAAACACTCAGTTTAGAGAAAGTGTGTGATTGGATGGTAAATGGCCTGTATTTGTATAGCGCTTTACTAGTCCCTAAGGACTCCAAAGCGCTTTACACGTTCAGTCATCCACCCATTCACACACTCTTGATGGCAAGCATGTGTTGTACAGAGCACTTTAAGTAATCTGGGAGAGCAGAAAAAAGGGCTATATAAGAAACAGAGTTTTGTCATGTTACTTTTGCACTATTATGTTCCGGCACATGTTTTTATTACATGGCTTGATTAAGGTACACATCAGGCTGACATCTGGGGCCAGAGCTGAAACTGTTCTGGGCCAGCAGTGTGTCTGCAACTGGCCCTGTTTGCTATGTGGGTAGACACCCAGGTTAAGTTCATTCATCACCTCTCCTATATCTCTCCTCCACCTGCAGAGTGAGCTCCTGGAGGGAGGACACCTCTATTAACTTTAATAAAATCTATTCTCGAATGTATACTTAGATATGGGATTAAATTCCATCTCACTATATCTTCCTTGATTTATTGTCGAGTAATTTTGCTCTGAAAGTTCTATGAGATCTTTGGTATTATAACTCCCAAATATTGAAAATACTCTGTTTGCCATGCTAAATGATACTTATTTTTAATTTCTTCTGATGGAATATAATTTTATTTAAGCAATTGTGTTTTACTCATGTTAACTTTATATCTCGGTATCGACCAAAGTATTCAAATGATTGCACTGGTGTAGGTAAAGAGTTGGCTGGTTGTCCCAAAAACATTAAAATATAATCTTCATAGCAAGCTAACTAATGCTCATTCCCATAGATATTAATGTCTTTAATTTCTTTGTTTAGCTTTATATATTGAGCCCATGGTTCCAAATATAACATAAATAATAATGGCTAAAATGCACAACGCTGCCTTGTTCCTCTTTCCAACATAGTACTGTTTGATAAACAGCTTTTAATGGCTGGGATTATCATATAATGCCTGTATTGTCTTAATCATTATTTCATGTAAGCCAAATCTATATAAGACTTGGTAGAGAAAGCTCTAGTTCTCTGAATTAAATGCTTTTTTTTTTGCATTGATACTGATTACCATTGCTTCTATTTCATTCTTTTGAATGTGGTTAATAATTTGCAATGTCCATCATACATTATCTTGTATTTGGCGCTCTCAAATAAAGCCTATCTGGTCATTATGTGTTAGACTAGGTACAAACTTTTCTAATCATCTAGCCATGATAGACGTAAACAGCCTGTATTAAGAACAAATATTGGTCCATATGACCCACATTCTAGTTTCTCCTTATTTTAATTTGGAATGGCAGAAATTATTGCTTCTTTCCAGCTTGGAGGTACTTGTGCCTTCTTTAAAACCCAATTCTGTAACCGTTCTGGGTCCTTGTGACCCAGCATTTTGAGTTCTTGTTTTTTTAATATTATGGTTTACGTTCTGAGTCCTGGTTGTACGGTTTATTTCCTTAGGTTTCAGTTATGGTTGACAAGGCTTTAGTTCTTAGGGAAGCCATCACACAAAACCTATGTTCCATATGGTGTCTCTTGTGCCTTTCTGTCCCATGTTTCAGGTCCCTATGTTCCGTCTCCCCAGTCTGTAAAGTTTGTATGTCTACAGTTCAGTCAGTGTGTGTCCTGTTTTATTTTGAAGGTCCGTGTCTCATGTAAGTGTTTCTGTCACGGTTCTGGGTCAGTATTGACCCAGTATTCTGAGTTCTGGTCTATTTTTGAATGAATGTTTCGTTTCTCTGGTGTTTTGATGATGATGATGATTATTATTGTTTGAGTTCTATGTTTTATATTTGGTCTGCCTCTGAGTTTGCGTCTGTGTCTCTGTCTGTCTATGGTGTCACTCCGTCTGTTTGTGAATCTGTCTGTTTAGTTCAGCGTCTTGTCTGGTTCCCTGTGTCTGAGTTTCCGGTTTTATTGTGAAGGTCTGTGTCTTATGTGAGTGTGCTCAGTTTACGTTTCCCCTGTCTCGTCAGCTGTGATTTCTCCCAGGTGTGTTCCCCTCCTGTCTCTCATCCCTTGATTACTGCCGTGTGTATATAAGCCCAGTGTTTCCTTTGTTCTCTGTCGCGTCGTTAACGTCTCCTACCCTCAAGTTAACTGTGTGTTCCGTCTGCTAGCCTAACTGTCTGCTTAGTTTATTTCTGTAGTCTCTGTTTAGTTAAGTTTATGTGCCTTTTCCGGCCAGCAATAAAGCTGCGTGTTTTGAATTTACATCTGCCTCCGAGTCCTGCATTTTGGGTCCTTCCTCCCTGCCTGCCTGCACATAGCCATGACAGAACGACGCGACCAGTACATGGACCCAGCGGACTCATACCGGGAGCGCGATCTCGCCCGCGTCATGGGCCTAATGAAGTGGATTTCCCACACAAAGGCGATGGCGATCGGATTAAATGCTATTGGAGCGATCCTCGAGGGAAATCCACATCTCCGCCAACTCAAGGGATTCATGAACTTAATTGACGAGATGCACGAAGCCCAGGAGGTTCTTCAGGCTCGGGAGCTAGCAACCTTTGTTCGGTCGCAGTACTCCACTCCGAGGCCTCCGCAGCAACAGCAGCAGCCGAACACGGAGCTTTCTGCGACACCACAGCGATCGCCGCGGCAGGATATCAACCCCTTGCCGCTGCCACTGAGTGAACTACCGACTCCGGTCTGCTCCGGCTATCGCTCGCCAGCCTCTTTCCTTGCGGCCATGTGGTCGCAGGATGAGGAGTCGGCCTCTCTGCCATTACCGTTCTCCTCCGCAGTCTGCACTCCTACTTCCAGGAGGAAGCGGCACCGGCGCCATCACATTCCTCGCTACAGCCGCACTCCAGCCCTTCCCCAGAGCAATCAGCAGCTGTGAGTAACCACGACAGTTCTTTCCGCACTCTTTCTGGGAATGACGATAAAAAGGACTATGTTTCTCCTGTTCCATCTGAACCTGTTAACCCCGTATCAGCTAAAGCTGCGGCTTCCACCCCGGAGACAATTAACCTCAGCTCTGAGAACATTAAGACTGTTGTATTCTCTGCCATCTCAAGAGACTGTTCAGTGTGCACCCAAATGTTTTGTTTCTTGGACTACTGACACTCATTTAAAGACTGCAAGTGGTAATGTTGCAGATATTGAAACATTCTCCAGGGCCTCCCCAGAGTCTGAGTGTCCTCCTTCAGCAGACTCTGGACCGCTAGTGGCTGAAGAGTCAGCATTTCCCGAGTCATGTAGAAGCCCCACTGAGGTAGTGCAGTCAGCTGCCCAGCAGCCCTCAGCTCGCCTAGCTGCCCAGCAGCCCTCAGCTCGCCTAGCTGCCCAGCAGCCCTCAGCTCGCCTAGCTGCCCAGCAGCCCTCAGCTCGCCTAGCTGCCCAGCAGCCCTCAGCTCGCCTAGCTGCCCAGCAGCCCTCAGCTCGCCTAGCTGCCCAGCAGCCAGAAGCCAGAAGCTCGCTTAGCTGCCCAGCGGTCCCCAGTTCAGTCCCCTGCTGCTCAGTCATTCACTCAATCACCAGTTCCACCTTTACCACAACCGCCACTACCATCTGCAGCCCAGTCAGCTCAGTCTCCTCCTGTTCTCCAGTCACTCGCAGCTCAGTTGACCTCAGTGCACTCTCTTGTCTGGCCTGCACCTCAGCCCTCAGCCGCCAGCTCCACCGTCTATTCAACCACCGTCTCCACCCACTCATTTTCAGGAGAAGGATGGCCCCACACAGACTTTCATTGCTCCTCCAGACCTGGCTAAATTTGAGACTTTTACTCTTTCCGGGGCCTCCCCAGAGGTCATATGTCAGCATTCAGTTAACTCTGGGCCCCTGGACATAAAGAAGCCTGCTGAGGACTGCACCTGGCTGTCGCTGCCTGAGTTGAGTCAATACTCTGTGCAGCTGCAGTCTGCTATGTGTTTGCCAGAGGCCCGTGTGCCTGCTGGTTCTGTTCCGTCCCTGCCAGAGGCCCGTGTGCCTGCTGGTTCGGTTCCGTCTTTGCCAGAGGTCCCCGCACCTGCTGGTTCTGTCCTGTGTGTGCCAGGGGCCCCGGTGCCCACTGGTTCTGAGACTGTTTTCGCTGGACGGCCTGAGGAGCCCGTCCAGCCCGCCGCATCCTCTTCGCCAGCTCCAGCATCGCCAGCTGCAGCCTCCGCATCAGCTCCAGCATTGCCTGGTCCAGCCTCAGCCTCGCCTGATTCAGCCTCCACATCCGCTTCGCCCGCAGCAGCCTCCTCATCTGCTCCGCCTGGCCCAGCCTCGGCTTCTGCCTCTGCCTCGTCTGGTCCAACCTACGCCTCACCTGGTGCTGCAGGGGCCACGCAGCCTTCAGGTCCCCTACTGCCACCTCCACATCGTCGGTCATCCGCCAGGCCGCTTGTTGGGCATCGTCGCCGCTGTGGACGCCCTCCTGAACGCCGCCACTGCCTTCTGCGTGGCCGGCCCCCGGACTTGCATTGCCGCCGCTGCCGCTGCCTTTCACACGGTCAGCCTCCGGAACTGGACTGTTTTGGCCTCCTGCGCTGTCGGCCCCCTGAACTTTTGCTCCTTGTCTTTTGGTTGTTTCTGTCCCTCCTTCCTGGACCCCCTCCACCCTCCCTGGTCTGGTTTTGTGGGTCTGTTTGTTTGTTTTGGGCTGTCAGGAGCCAGCCCTTGGAGGGGGGGTACTGTCACGGTTCTGGGTCAGTATTGACCCAGTATTCTGAGTTCTGGTCTATTTTTGAATGGACGTTTCGTTTCTCTGGTGTTTTGATGATGATGATGGTTATTATTGTTTGAGTTCTATGTTTTATATTTGGTCTGCCTCTGAGTCTGCGTCTGTGTCTCTGTCTGTCTATGGTGTCACTCCGTCTGTTTGTGAATCTGTCTGTTTAGTTCAGCGTCTTGTCTGGTTCCCTGTGTCTGAGTTTCCGGTTTTATTGTGAAGGTCTGTGTCTTATGTGAGTGTGCTCAGTTTACGTTTCCCCTGTCTCGTCAGCTGTGATTTCTCCTGGGTGTGTTCCCCTCCTGTCTCTCATCCCTTGATTACTGCCGTGTGTATATAAGCCCTGTGTTTCCTTTGTTCTGTCGCGTCGTTAACGTCTCCTACCCTCAAGTTAACTGTGTGTTCCGTCTGCTAGCCTAACTGTCTGCTTAGTTTATTTCTGTAGTCTCTGTTTAGTTAAGTTTATGTGCCTTTTCCGGCCAGCAATAAAGCTGCGTGTTTTGAGTTTACATCTGCCTCCGAGTCCTGCATTTTGGGTCCTTCCTCTCTGCCTGCCTGCACATAGCCATGACAGTTTCTAGTTTTGCGTCCCTTGGCTCGTCCAGCCTAATTACTCCCAGCTGTGCTCTCCGTCTGTGTCTCATTCCTCTTGTTGTCCCTTAGTGTATTTAAGCCCTGTGTTTCTCTTTGTTAGTGTCACGTCCTCCCTCATAGCTGTGTGTTATTCTCCCTGTGTTTTCCCAGAGTTCATTATCATTAGTTTCCCAGTTTATTTTTTTTCTTTGTTTTACCTTCATACCTGTAATGAAGCAGTGTTTTTCAGTTCACGTTTGTCTCAGTGAGTTTTGCGTTTGGGTGCTTTTCCTGCCTGCATACAGCAGTTTTTTGGACAAATTCAGTGTGGGAAGCATCATTGGTATTAACTCTTCTTTCTTGTACCATTCTGTCGTAAACCCATCTTATTCTGGTGATTTGTTTAATTTGGTTAATTTGGCTTCACTTATTGCTATTCTTACTTCCCTTTTTTGTTATTTCCTCAATCATAGTTTTGTTTTGCCTTCTTTTTACTTTATATTTTATACTTTTACTACGGTTATTATGGTTATTATGATACTATGCTGCTTCTTGTTTTATTGCTGCTGGCCTCTTTGAGCTACCAAACAAAATTCTTTGTATAACTACAATGACAATAAAGTTCTTTATTGTTAAGTCAAATTGTTGAATGTTCTCATTATGTTTCTTAAATTTGTAAAGTCTTAGTTCAAACTATAGGATCAAGACAATCCTTTGTCCCCCTCCCCAGCCTCTCGAGGTTCTGGGAGGAGGCTGTAGTGTTTTATCACAAGCACATCCCTTGTGAAGATTCTGTTTGATGTTTGGTAAGCTTCCTGCTTTTATGATCCTTTTGGTGAGCAGGAGGTCACACAAACGCACCCCCATCACACACACACTCACACTCACACACACACTCACACACACACACTCACACTCACACACACACACACACACACACACACACACACACACAGTGCCTTGTCTTTTAGAACCAAGGGGGGGTTTACGTTGGGAGGTGCTTGTGTTGTATTGTGTGAACTGTAACTGTCATGGGAATAAAAGGCTACGAGGAGAGCTGCTCTTTGAAGGATTTGGGCTAGAGACAGGTGAGGAGCATTATGCTCCACCGCCTGGTTCTGACCAAAGCTTCCCTCGTTAGCGAGTTAAAGACCGGTTGAAGATGTTCTGTCTTGTTTTTCGTTCTTCATGAGGAATAAGTCTCTAAACTAGCGGGGTCTGTGGAAACACAGACTCAACATTTATCTTATATTTATCTTCTTCATTCGACACTCTCATTTCAGCTATACTGCTCCCAGCCTTATTAGCATAAAGAGCCTTATAAAGTGTTTCAAAAGCTCCCTGAACTTCGGATAATACATTTTTTATTATTGTTGCTACTGGATCTTTCATTTTGCGGATTGTATCCTGTGCTATATTCTTTTTAAATTTCCAGGACAAAATTTTGTTTTGCTTTAGATCCTCCTTCATAATACCTTTGTGTAAGAAACATTAGATTTAAATAAACCGTTGCACACACAAGACACCTAATCCAGGCTGTATCTCAAACTATACTCAAGCTGTAAACACACATAAAAACTAAAAACTGTCTCATTGTTCTGTTTGAGCTGCAAAACAGACTCTTCTCAGCATTTTCTCGCATACCACATTTTCAGGGTTGGAGTCGGAGGCTCTCCCAAAGTGCTAAAATAAGATGAACACAGGTCACTCATTTTTTAACACTCTGAAGCCAAACTTTTGGTTCTTTGCATTTCCAACACAAGTCATCTTTACTAATTCAAATGTTATAAAGTGTTGTTGGTGTGTAATAGTACCTGTTGAGAATTTTATATTGGATAAATTTACCTCCAGCTTCCCTGATGTAAAACCCATTTTCAGAGATAATTAAATCCCATGTTCCCTCATCAAAAGTACAATCCAGATCTTTTGATGGAGAACCAGACCATTGATGGAGAATGATCTTCAGAGCCCTCCTTAACACCATATATTCTAACAATTTCTCTTCTCGACCATCCTTTCAGGTCTGTTCGCTTGGCATCCTTCTCAATATGCAGTTTGAGTATCTCCGTTTCTGCGTCCTCATTAGCTTGTATTCAAGTTTCAGCGTCCACAATCCTTTCTTCTGCCTTTTCCACTCTCTTGTTGGTTTTGTTTATGTCCTCCCTGATTCCATTATGTTGCGCACAATTATCTATTCTGAATTCTCTTAATTCTAGAAGAGTAAGGTCCAGGCTTGCCGTGTTAGCTTGTTCTCTTGCATCTGTTAGCATGTCGCTATCTTCTATAATGCTGCCAGCGGGTGAGGTCTGGTCTGAGGTCTCCGTCTCCCTTTACTTCTTGGCATCTTGAAGTCGTTACTCACTTATGTTATTTTCATAAGAATCTTTACAAAATAAGGTCAATGTGGACTGTTTTCAGTTCAGTCGTTCTCCTATGCTGCCATCTCGTAGCTGTTTCAACCTCCGAAACAGCTCCGACAATTCATCGAGCGGTGAAGCTTTGTAGCTTACCAAAGTCATACTAAAACATTCTGACAGGTTTTTGAGCGCCATTTACCAAATAAAATTGGTTCGAGGTGAGGGAGGGGAAACCGAAGGACAAAGGAGGGGGGAACAATCAAGGGCGTAGACTTGGCATAGACGGAAGGGACATGTCCCCACCAATATCCAGCGATTATTGAATTGTCCCCACTAATAATTTGATCTCTTCGAGTAAAGAAAAACAAACCCGATAGAAAGAAAAAAAAAAACGATCTGTCAACGTCTCATTCACCTCGGGATGTATTCATACATAAGGCGCACCAGATTATATGGCGAACTGTCGATTTTTGAGAAAAGGATTTTAAGTGCTCCTTGAAGTGCGGAAAATACGGTACTACTTTGTCATTTACACTTTCCTTTAACGTTTTTGCCCACTGGCCAGGGCTTTTTTACTGGTTGTTTTTAGGGATTTTTTTGTCTCTTAAAAGGTTGATGCTATTACTTCTTTCACCTGTTCAGAAGGGTTTTTGTCTTGTACATGCACCTTGATAATTCAGCAACTGTATGATGACTTTTTCCATTTAACTAAGTGTGACAGAAAATACAAACAAAAAACTGTCTCTACAGCACTGACCTTTGATTTTCAGCTTCACTTCTTTCTTCAGCAGGATGTTTCCCTCCCTGCTGTAGACGGTGCAGGTGTAGCTCCTGGTGTCCCAGTCTGTGGGGTATTTCAGGGTCAGACTGAGGTCTCCAGATTGCAGCAGGTCTTCATTCATCTGTGTTCGGTCTCTGTAAACCTTGTCCTGTTTGTGAGACTGGTCAGAGCTGTTCTCATACACGTGGACCTTCATATCATATTTGTTCTCCTTCCACTCCACTTTAGCATCTTCAGGCAGGTGAAGTGTGGCGTTGAAGGGCAGCTGGACAGATTCCACCCCTGAATCCACCTCCACCTGGGGGACTGAGAGGACAACAAAGCACAACATGAGCTTGGATGGAGACATTTGTGTTGACTCTAACAGGCTGAATGCTGCTGCTTCACTGGGAGCTCACTGTTAGATAGAAAGTGGTCAGTGTGAAGAGGAGACGCAGCAGAAAGATGAAGACTGACAGGAAGAAAGCAGTGAACAGACTGTTGGAGCTGCTGTTAGTGGGACAGGACTTTATTCAGTCTCTGAGGACCAGATTTGACTTGATGAAGCAGAGAAACACAGTCTGAGTGTTTCTGTCACACTCACTTCATCACACAGCTCAGTTTGACAACATTTGGAAGAAGCCAGGAGCGGAGGACCGATTCCCGGCTACCAAGACTGGCAATTGGGCAAGAAGGAACCTTTTGAATACGAGCGCGCTCATGCTCACAGGTGTACACACGGTCGCTCACAGCCACACACATGCTGCAAAATAATATTCAGTATTTAGTATTTACTGTTATATTTACATAGATTATCGCGATGATGTTGTTTATTATATTGCTCTCTTTTGGTGCTTGCTTTCTTTTCTTTCTTTCTTTTTTCTCAACAGGTGATCCGGGTGATTGATGTATGTATTTTTTGTCTGTTTGTTTTGTTTGTTTTTGTTTTTTGCCCTTTATCACCGTTCCTCTTCCCTGCTGTTTTTCTTTCCCTACCTCTCTTTCTTTCTCCCTTTTCTTTCCCCAGTCATGTTTGTCCCGTGTGTAGCAAGTGAAAATAAAATAAAATACACAATAAAAACAAAGGTCAATTTAATGGGCCAATACAGATAGTCCATTTGGTAAAGTAAATCTGGTGGGCATCTTTCTTGGGCTTTAGACAATAATTCTGGCAAAAGAACCAAACAGAACAGGCGAAAAAAAAGACTGGCAATTGGGACATGGAATGTCACCTCTCTGGTGGGAAAGGAGCCTGAGCTAGTGCGTGAGGTTGAGAGGTACCGGCTAGATATAGACGGGCTCACCTCAACGCATGGCCTGGGCTCTGGAACCAGTCTCCTGGAGAGGTGCTGGACTCTGTCTCAATCTGGAATTGCCACTGGTGAGAGGCGTCGGGCTGGGCTGGGTATCGTGGTATCCCCTCGGCTTGCTGCTGGTATGTTGGGGTTTCTCCCAGTGGATGAGAGAGTTTGTTCCCTTTTCCTTTGGGTCAGGGAACGGGTTCTGATTGTCATTTGTGCTTGTGCGCCGAGTGGCAGTTCAGAGTACCCAGCCTTCTTGGAGTCCCTGGGTGGTGCTACCCCTGGGGACTCTGTTGTCCTACTGGGAGACTTCAATGCTCACGTGGGCAATGACAGTGAGAACTGGAAGGGCGTGATTGGGAGGAACGGCCTCCCGGATCTGAACCCCAGCGGTGTTTTGTTATTGGACTTCTGTGCACACCACAGTTTGGCCATAACAAACACCATGTTCGAACATAAGAATGTCTATAAGTGCAAGGGGCACCAGGTCACTCTAGGCCACAGATGATCGATTTTGTAATCGTATCTCCAGACCTGAGGCCATATGTTTTGGACACTCGGGTAAAGAGAGGGGCTGAGCTGTCAACTGATCACCACCAGGTGGTGAGTTGGATCAGGTGACAGGGGAGGACACTGGACAGACCTGGCGCGCCCAAACGTATAACTATGTTCTGTGAATGTCTAGCAGGGGCCCCGGTCTGCAAGATCTTCAACTCACACCTCCGGCAGAGCTTCAACAGCATTCTGAAAGAGAAGCTGGAGGAGGTGGCTGGGGAGAGGGAGGTCTGGGCTTCTCTGCTTGGGCTGCTGCCCCCGTGACCTGGCTCCGGATAAGCAGAAGAAAATGAATGGATGGATGGTTTCTTTAGTAAAAGCATCAATAAAATACCTCACTACACACAAAACTGCAGTACTGGCAAATTGTACATAAAGTGTAAAAAGTATTTGTGCAGAAAAATGTTCCCATCAGTGTTCTATGGATTAATATTACTGCTGCACATGTTTAAGGCTGAGCTCATTTCAAATCCTTTCTATTGTGTTGAATCTGCAGTAATGCATCATATTCTATAAAATCATATGTTTGTAGTGGCTGTCCTGTGAGGACCACGTATCTCTAAATAAACAGCTGTTAATGAGCTCACAAACACAGGCCTACAGCTGGATTTGAAAAAGTCCATTCAATAGAAAATCAACAATCACAGCTGGATTCAAAGGCTTGAGCTCTGTGTGACATGGTTACCTGTCAGTATCTACAGGGGGATTCAAATATGAAGGAAATGTGAAGGTGGTGCATTAGAAAAACTGTGCTGTTCTGTGCATTTTCATGCACAGAACACAGTAAAATCAAGAAAAAAGTGGTTTGGAGATGTTTTGGAGGGGCGGAGCCACCAGTGATGTCACAAACTTAAAGTATCACAATGTTACCTGTAGAGGTCTTAACATTCACACAGATTTGAAAATCAAGCTGAAGAAAGTGTGCTGAGATGTTTAATGCTTCTTCTGTTTTATGTTTCATAGTCCTGGTGAAGCATGTTGTAGTTATTGGAGCTAAGACTGATTATTGATGTGGTCCAACGGTTCTTCTGTTTTTGCAAATATTTAATAAATAACATCAAACTCCCTAACACTGTAAAATGCAGTGATCTGATCTGACCCCACTGTCATCTGACCTGTATTGACAACACTGACCTTTGACTTTCAGCATCACTTGTTTCTCCATCAGAATCCCCTTCCACCTGCTGTAGACGGTGCAGGTGTAGGTGGAGTTGTCATCATCTGTGGGGTATTTCAGGGTCAGACTGAGGTCTCCAGTTTTCAGCAGGTTTCTTTTCAACGTCGTTCGGTCTCTGTAAACCTGGTGCTGTTTGTGAGGCTGGTCAGAGCCGTTCTCATATACGTGGACCCTCCTTTTGTACCAGTAGTAGTAATGATCCTTCCACTCCACTTTAGCATCTTCAGGCAGGTGAATTGTGGCTTTGCAAAGCAGCTGGACAGACTCCAACCCTGAGTCCACCTCCACCTGGGGAACTGAGAGAAAGAGAAACAGAGAGAGGAAGACTTTGTATTAGAGGATGAGGAGGAAGGACTGTGATAGACAGTTTTCCTGTTTATGGAACCATAAATCACTCCAGCATCATTGTGTTGTAGGTTTTGAGATTTATACTAGGAAACAGTTATCAAAACTCTTTTCATTATAATAAACATGATGTTGCACTGACCCATATTTAATTGTTATAATGAAGGTGTTTTTGTTTTTGACACAGTACATCTAGGCCCTGCACTGAGATCCAGGTGGGCTGCCCACTGTAGAGACATGTGGGTCTACCCACAATGTTTCCACGGGGTGCATGGTTGTTGGCATCCTGGTTTTCTTTGAGAAAAAGGACAAAGAGTTTAAGCTGACCTCAGCAGTCCAACATCATGTTTAAAGTTTACTGAGTACAGACGTTGAGTTATATACATGAGGCAGAGAGCAGTGGCGACGAGTGCATTCCATTACTGTAGATTGTAGTTTTTGATAAATGACCACAGGAGGGCGTAAGATCCTGAGTTCTTCTTTGAGTTTTCTTGGTCTAGTAAAATTTATTTGATGGTATGAGACATTGAAGTGTGACAAATATGGAAAAAATCTGAATTTAGGGGGGAGCCAATAGTTTTCTTAGCACTGTATGAACTGAGAAGTCCAGCATTATAGTGTTAGTCTTCAGTTCCATTTCCTGTGTTTTACTTTAGTCTTCTCATCTGTCTGCTTGGTTGGATTGATCACCTGTCTATACAGCTCACCATTAGATCAGTAAATACTCAGATTACATCAGTAAATACTCTGATTTCTTACTTCAAATGCATGCCTCCAAAGACTTTGTCCCTGGCTCATGCATTTAAACCTATTCTGTATATAACAGGAGTAATTAGAGCACTGAAGGACATTTTTGTGTGTTTTCTTGGTGTTGAACCAAACTCAGTTCTAAAAACCCTTCTGAATTTCTGTTCTGACAGCTTTACAAGAGGCAATTACAATCAATTGAAATTGTGGTTGCATTTTTGAAGGTGGAATGTACTCAACATTTGCCTGAGAAAAATCTTTATAGCTATGGTGAAAGGTGACACGTTTACTCTGAATTACACATCACTGACTTCCGACATAGAGCTGCACTCTTTTCTTCATCAGGATTCTTCCCCTCCTGCTGTAGACGGTGCAGGTATAGGTGTCGGTGTCTTCATTTGTGGGGTGTTTCAGGGTCAGACTGAGGTCTCCAGTTATCAGCAGGTCTTCATTCATCTTCGTTCGGTCTCTGTAAATTTGGTGCTGTTCTCCAGGCTGATCAGAGTCATCCTGATACACGTGGACCTTTCTGTTTTTTCTGTCCGTCCACTCCACTGTGACGTCTTTGGGCAGGTGAACTGTGGCTTTATACGGCAGCTGGACAGACTCCGTCCCTGAATCCACCTCCACCTGGGGAACTGAGCAGACAACAAGAGGTTAGAGGTTCTCTTTAGAAAACTGGACGCTGGGCTTGTTGAAAGGAAAAAAAGAATTAAATGGTAAGTGGCGTGTATTTATATAGCGCTTTACTAGTCCCTAAGGACCCCAAAGCGCTTGACACATCCAGTCATCCACCCATTCACACACACATTCACACCCTGGTGATGGCAAGCTACGTTGTAGCCACAGCCACCCTGGGGCGCACTGACAGAGGCGAGGCTGCCGGACACTGGCGCCACCGGGCCCTCTGACCACCACCAGTAGGCAACGGGTGAAGTGTCTTGCCCAAGGAAACAACGACCGAGACTGTCCAAGCCGGGGCTCGAACCGGCTCAAACCGGCAATCTTCCGATTACAAGGCAAACTCCCAACTCTTGAGCCACGATCGCCCCAATTAAACCAACATTTTTTTTTTTCTGTGTTATAATCACCCAATTTTAGTTTGTGTGCAGGAGGATGAAAATGGTAGAGCAGTACAGAGATACAGCCTTTCAGGAGGGGAGATATGGACATCAATTTTATTTTCACTACACAAAAGGACAAAAGTGTAGTGGTAAAGTGGAAACAGCATCCAAGAGACAAACAATCGCATTACAATGCTAACAGATACCATGCTAACAATAAGCTAGCCAAGAACCCAGAGTTAAAGCTAAGTATGCAGACTCCCACTCCAGCAGCCAGATCCTGAACACGTAACAAAGGCAGTGATGAGCAGCCAGGCTGCAACCTCTGTTTATAGCTGGTCATGACTACAGTAGAATCACCGTGACAACCACTTAAAACGTCTCTTGGTTTTGTGTTCATATCTAAATACTAAGAGAAAGATCATATGTGTATCCTCATTGGGATCGCAATTACGAAACAGTGTGTTTCAGATATTTTACAGAGTGACAAAAAAGTAATGTAAGGAGTAGTGTAACAAATTCCTTTCACAGTAATGTACTGCATTACTTTTTAGAACAGTAATAAGCAGTGTTGGTCAAGTTACTTGAAAAAAGTAAGAAGAAGACCAAAGAAGATCAGAAAGAAGGCCTGAAATAGTTTGACAATAAACTGTTTACTGTTTGTGCTAAAGAAGCCAAAGTTTAACTTCGTATGCCTTTGCATACAAACATATAGTAAATAGTATAGAATAGTAAATCCTCTTAATCAACTCTGAAGAAATCTTCTGAAGAGTAAAAAAGTTAGAAATTACTGTAAGTACTACCAGAGGAGCAACCACTGCTCCGACTATATACATTTATAATTTTTGACTTTGACTCTGCTCATTTTTGAAATGTTGGATTATAAATTCACGAGGATTTGGAACATGGAGATAACTGCATCTTCAGGCCTGGATGTGCTCACCATCCTCTCTAATTCCTCCTAAAGGTTAGAACAAAATGGGCGTTGTCTAAGAGTTGGTTAATTAGATAAGTATAATTCAAGTGATTTGATTATTAGTTTGTGATTGAATATACTGGCTATCTAAGGCTACTCAGGGACCAGTTTTTTGTTAGAGGAGGAAGGGCAGATATCTGGTGGGCTTTTAGGCAGTTAGAACTGTGTGAGAACTCTGCATTACATGGGCAATACTCATAAGATCAGAGACTTTACTTCAATCCACACTTCCTGTATAGGGGTGCTGATTCCACAAATCAATACACTTTTGTGCAAATGTCCTTTGAAACATTCACACTTCAATTTGTGTTGCTTCATATGAATGAACGGCCACGTCCGTCCCTTCTTCATAAGTGCTCATTATGACAAGAAAATAGTGCATTACAAGGTGCTTGTCATCAGTATATTAAACACTTCTCTGCTGGTTGTTGAACAGTAATGAAAACAAAATGTGTTTTCAGTTCCAAAATGTATGGACAATCTCTCCTATGAAAGAGATATTGTCTCGTAGGACATATTGGAGTCCTACAAGACTCCAATATGTCTCGTAGGACAATCTCTCCTACGAGAGATTGTCCATACACAACCTCCACTTTGATTTATTTTTCAAACAAATTAGTGATATGAGGCAGAGAATTGTAGCTCCAGAGCATGTTTTCCTTTCCTGTAGAGAAATTTGTATTATACTTCAAATTTAAACCAATTTCACTTTTGTTTTTAATGGACTCACACGACTTTGATTCTGTAAAATATCTTAAAGAAGTCATCAAAAGTTGGTATAGCATTTTCCATCTGCTGCTGTGGTCCAGGTTTTCTTTTTATTTAAGATACTAAATCTTGATCCTTCCATTCCAAACTATTTAACCAACAGAAATAAACATTTAAAATTATTTAAACAATTTCAAACAAGTTGTTACTAAACTTGCATTTCCAAAAGCTTTAGAAAATATATTTCTGTTCAATTTTTCTGTTTTTTGTCAAAATTGCATTAAAAAAAACAAACAAAAAACAGCACAGAATCTGTTGAATTAATGTTAAAATACTAATGAAACCTGATGATCTAATAGTCGTGATGTCAGAATAACATTGATTGATAGTATAAATGATTGTTTAACTATTTATAGTTATATGCTGGCAGTAGTACTCGGCCCTGCACTGGTCTGCACTCTGATCCATATCAGGTAAGAATATGTTGATTTATTCAAGGTTCAATAAAAAAAAAAAAAGCTTCATAGATTTTTTTTTTTTTAAACACTGTTAGATACTGTTGTGTCTCTCTGGTTGTTTTAAGAGATCACTAAAATATCATAGACTTAAATTGGTTTCCGAGCACAAATAATATATTTAAAGTTGGCCCATATATAAGTTGTGGTTGGACAAGCTGGAACAAAAGGAGAAAAGTATATATTTGTTGGACAACATAAAACCTTCACATAAAACATAAAACCTTCACATAAAACATAAAACCTTCACATACCTTTCAGCCATGTTTAAATTATTTTACAGTTATGCACTTTGTACAGTAATTTATGTACTGTTGAATTTCCAGCTTCCTAAAATGGTAAATGGCCTGTATTTATATAGCGCTTTACTAGTCCCTAAGGACCCCAAAGCGCTTTACACATTCAGTCATCCACCCATTCACACACACATTCACACACTGGTGATGACAGCTACATTGTAGCCACATCCACCCTGGGGCGCACTGACAGAGGCGAGGCTGCCGGACGCTGGCGCCAATATACATTTAAAAAAATTTTAATCAATGGCACCGCTAATTTGTTGTTTTCTGGATTGTTAATGGAAGCAGAACTACTGGATGGAAAGGAAAACGTCATCTTTGTATGCAATGAGTGAAGCAGGTTCCGGTCTGTGTGTGTGGTTTGATTTTTAAATCACACACTGATAACTCCATGATAAAACTATGGTTGGCCTGCCTTTATCAGCTGGTTCACACCTGAGTGTAATTTTGGATTTTGTATGAACATTGTGAACTTTTATTTAAATGTATGTCTTGCTTGCCGCACACGTGTCTATCATATTCTTTTCCTTGACTTTAAAAATCAATATGTGCAGCACTGCTCAGAGGCAAAAGCTATTAATACTTATTTGAAGTGGGAGCTAGTGTAACTGCATGATACACAGTGGATACTAATAAAGTGTCTACATGTATAATTTAAAATGGATTTTTTTGCTGACTTGTCTTTTATGTGTAGCCATAGCACAGGTTCATCCCTTGAGTGAGAAACCTTTTCATAGGTCAGATTTAAGTGGTTTAAGAAACAACTAAAAAAAACGTTGCTCTGAGAACCACGACTGCACTGAAAATGAGTAAAAAGGCAGCAAATGTCCACAAACTAACTCTGAAAGACCGTCAGAAACATGTCTGGCTCCTTGGAACCAGACGCCAGTTCATGGTAACTGGATGCAGACAGAGTTGGTCTGTAGCTGCTGTGTGAGGTGCTGATACCTTTGCCTGGTGGCTGAGCATTTCTCTGTTGTTGCTTTGCTAGCCTTACAGTTTTTAAGATGCTACAATATCTGTGACAGGGTCCTGGGGCTATAAAGAACCCCCTCCAATATGAACTATATTGGTTTGTGCTTCTAACTCTATCACAAACTCTACACTGCTGGAGTTGATAGGTTAAAGCAGAGCATAAGGATGTTGGCAGATGATAACATCCTTATTATCTGAGAGATGCAAGGAAATGCTTAAGACACTGTCTGTTTGTTCAGGACACATGTTTGTTCCTGCAGATGAGCAGACTGTGGAATAAAATCCACAGGTAAACAAAGTGGCAGCAGTTTGCTGATTTCTGCAATTTGATTGGACCCAAATTGCAGGACTTGGAAGCAGGACTGGAGTTGACAACCAGAAACAGCACAGATGAGACTGACTACATAGAAGGAACACAGAGAGGAGAAAGAGAAAAGATTAAGGAGACAAGAACGAAGACAGAGAGCGAGAGAAGGAGACACAATGAGAGAAACAGGGCGAGGGAAAAAGGTACTGGACACGAAAAGCAGCTGGCTTCAACTAAACATGGAACTTAGAACAAGGCAAACTTGGAACCATCAGGATTTAACACGCTCAAAATATAAATTATCTTAAAGCTCATTCTAGAAATAACTAACAGTTACAGGCAAACACAAAATACAGGATCACTGACCCGGGACCATGACACCTATATCCTCATTTGGGGCGAGACTTAAATCTAAAAGGTGAGTGTGCTTTTGTCATGAAGGCCCTTTTGGAACAAAACAGACAAGGTAACACTTGCAGAATCACTGACTTTGTTTAAAACCATTCTTAAAATCCATTTACACATATCACAAACATATAATATGTATTCATGAGTTCCCATTACATGTGAGGTTTTATCTTCTTGTTATAATCTTTCCTTTGAGTATTTCTGTGTATTTAATATCTGGCTTTCTGTTTGACCCTTTGAGTCTTGTGGTTTTGCTTCTCTGTTATAAAACTGTGTAAACTCTGTTTATTTAGTTAAACTTCGCATGCAGACATCATGTGGAAACAGATTCTGGTGTTAATTATCACCATCACCTATCTCAGTGGGGCTGCTCAGTCACCTGCAGACCAGACTGTGTTGTAGTGGACAGCTCCCAGGTGGGAATGGAAGAAACTGTGTTAACTGGACTAAAAGGACATGAAGGAAACACACACACAGACACACAACATACCTTTGTTCAGTAACTTCCATAAATACACTCCAAGTGCCACAGTGGCAGCAATAATCAGGATAGCCAGGAGACCCCAGGCCTCAGCAGGAAAGATGTACGGCTCTGTAAGAGACCAACAACAGAACGAGGTTTACATGAACACGATTATTCTTCTCTAAAGTTAATAATCACCGAGTTCCAACAGGTCTGCTGCTCATCAGGTTAAACAGCAAGGACTACAGGAGTCATCGCCTATGTACCACAGGCCTTCAAGGTGGCTGTAGCTAAACCTTTACTTAAAAAGCCATCTCTAGACCCAACTGTCTTAGCTAATTATAGGCCAATCTCCAACCTTCCTTTCATATCAAAAATCCTTGAAAGAGTAGTTGTCAAACAGCTAACAGATCATCTGCAGAGGAATGGCTTATTTGAAGAGTTTCAGTCAGGTTTCAGAGCTCATCACAGCACAGAAACAGCTTTAGTGAAGGTTACAAATGATCTTCTTGTGGCCTTCATTATGCATATTAAACAAATATGTAGGACGGTTTTCTTTCTGATCACTATCTCTAAAATTAGAAACATGAAAATATTATCAGTTGACCCAGAATGCAGTACTCAGAGTACTGACAGGAACTGGGAGGACAAATCAGTGCTGGACGGATGGGAATGTTTATCATCAGGCAGGGATTTACTGATGAAGGTAGGACACCGATTCAAAGCATTTCTGATGTACATTGTACCCACTGAAGGATACACAGTGGATTTTGCGTCAACATTATAAACTTTTCTTTAAATGTATGTCTTGCTTGCTGCACACAGGTGTCTATCATATTCTTTTCCTCGTCTTTAAAAATCAATATGTTACCTACAGCACTGCTCAGAGGCAAAAGCTATTAATACTTATTTAAAGAGCTTTTCTATTTTGCAAAGTTACTCGTCAAATGAAAATCTGACTTTTAATGTTGGAAAAACTGATATGATAAAAAATTATATAGTTAAGTGTTGGCATGTGCTGCTGACCTTTGACCTGCAGGTGAACATCTGTCAGTCTGGGTTCTTCTCCCGTCACTCTGATGGTGCAGGTGTAGTTGCTGCTGTCAAAGATGTGGGGTTTCCTCAGAGTGAGGCTGAAGTCTCCAGTCTGCAGAGCGTCAGTCTTCATGGATGTTCGGTGTCTGTAACGCTGGTTTTGATCTGTCAGCTCGTCCTCTTCCTGCTGACGCTGGTGGACGGTTGGAGGATTGAGGTCGTAGCGGCTCCACACCACTGTGGTGGGTCCAGATACAAACGGGATGTGACAGGGCAGCAGGACTGACTCCGCCCCCTCGTACACCTCCAGGGTGAAGACTTTGTAGGACACTATGAGGACACAGAGACACACACGTGATTCAGCTGTTTGTGTGACCTGTAGGTCACATGACCACCTGAGATTAGAAACTAGTTCTACAAGATTTTGTCTGTATAAGAGTCACGAGGTAATGCTACATGCAGACTGCTTTAAGCATGACTCCAGAAAGATGTTTTTGGTTATTAAATATCTGATTATTCACTTTAAATCATGTTGTTTATTCTGCAGAGAACTGAGAGAAGAAGTCTGAAACCTGCAGATACACCAACAACAACTCAGGCAGCAATCTCAGAGCACAGAATAGAACATAACAGAAATCGTTTGCACAACTAGACAGCAAAACTTCAGGGCTTTCCTGATCAGAGCTGCTGGTTTAAAGTGTTAAAGGCCGATAATCATGTGTTTGCTGTTGGTGAGCTGCTGTCTTTACTGCCTCTTTGTAGGTCAGACCTTTCAGTGTTGTTCACACCTGAAGGCTGTTTGGATCTCCTGGGTTAGTTTTTCGGAGTGTGGGTACATTTATGAACATCGTCTCATAAATCTCTCAGTTTTGTAGATTAAACTGCAAAGTTTAATCTACAGAACTGAGAGGTTTGTCCTTTATGAGGGTTGTAGTCCACACAGTCTAATCTTTTACAGTCCAGTCTTTATAATGAGAGGTCAGTAAGCTGTTTGCTTGTTGGCAGCTGATCAGACTGATGATACTTTGGTGCTAACATCTGGAGTAAACAGCTGTTTATAAAGCACATATACATATGCATGTGCATTGTTCTTGTCCCTGCAGAAGTCTGTTAGTGTAATAACCTGTGACCTTTCATAGTCTCAGCAGGTTTTTGGGTGTGTTGCTGACCTTTGACCTGCAGCTCTACTGCTGTCAGTGTCTGTTCATCTCCAAATGCAGTGATGGTGCAGGTGTAGGTGCCGCTGTCAGAGACGATGGGGTTCCTCAGAGTGAGGCTGAAGTCTCCGGTCCTCAGACAGTCCGTCTTCATGGATGTTCTTCTCCTGTAACACTGGTTTTGGTCTCTCAGTTCATCTCCTGCATCATTACGCTGGTGGACAACTCGAGGATTGAGGTCGTGGCGTCTCCACATCAGAGTGGGGCCATGAGGTACAGAAGGGACCTGACAGGCCAGCAGGACTGACTCCACCCCCTCATACACCTCCAGAGCCGAGGCATGCTGGGAAACTGAGGACACAAAGACAGAAACATGAATCAGTTGTGTGCGAGTACAAATCTGAACTCTGTATTAGTTCACTAAGAGACTAGTGATGGGATTTCCGGCTCTTTTTAGAGAACCGGCTCTTTCGGCTCGGCTCACTAAAAAGATCCGGCTCTTTGGGCTCCAAACCGGCTCTTCAGGTTGTTTTGTTGCTTTAATTAATTTATTATTAACAATAATATAAAATTATGCACAAAAGGAATTACTAATGTAAAAAAAGTGGTTTTATTTATATATGTTTATATATAAATATATGCGGTGGCCCCTAGAGACAAAACACGTACAAACTCCAAAACACATTTCTAGCATGAACTGAACTTCCAAACAGAGCTACCTAGATCACTTAAATTACACAATTGAAAGCATATGTGTATGGTTTGTGTATTTATACACAAGCACTCATATATATTCAAATAATTAAACAAAAATGTTCATTTCCCTGTTACTACCACACACCAAATCCGGTCGTTGGTACTTGCTGGCTTGTGTAGCCACTAGGTAACAAAAGCTCAACACTGCGCCGAGCATCCTGGAGAACTGTTGTCTTTTGTATGTGTTTTGGAGTTTTTACGTGCTTCTGAGTTTTTACGTGTTTCGGAGTTTGTACGTGTTTCGGAGTTTGTACGTGTTTCGGAGTTTGTACGTGTTTCGGAGTTTGTACGTGTTTCGGAGTTTGTACGTGTTTCGGAGTTTGTACGTGTTTCGGAGTTTGTACGTGCCTTGTCTGTAGGGGCCACCGTAAATATACTTTTATTTATTCACTCCACATAAAATGTAATAAATAAATCATATAATACAAAAACCAACTATTCACAGTTCAACTTTTAACTATTTAAATTTTCTGCTTTTTCCTTTTAAACAAATTCAAACTGTAACAACACAAAACACTGCAAACCACAACACAATTAAATATAAATTAAAATATGAAAACAAAAAGAAGATGCACATTCTCTGTCATATGGGCCTGCATGAATAAACTTTCTGAATCCTTTATCATCTGTAATGATAACAGCAAATCCTTATTTGCCTAGTATCATGTTTTATGTTGTTAATACTCCTAGACTGTAGGGGGAGCTAGATAGCGAGAGGGAGTTACCTCTGAGCAGACTGTGATGGCGAAGCTTGGTTTACATGTGAACCACAGTTCGATAAAATACCTTCTCTTCAAGTAATGGTGTCATTCTTGAGAACCCACCACAACATAAACAAACAAGACATGGTGTCAGAAGATGGACTTGAAGAAAGGTAACGGACTACAATATAGCAGTACCGACGGATCAGCTTAGCAGTGAACGTAGTGTAGCTAACTCGCCGAGGGAGAGAAAAGAGACCTAGCGACGTGAGCATGGACGGCTTACACCCACCACCGATTCTTCAGTTGACTGGAAATGTGGCTGAAAATTGGAGAAGATTTAAGCAACGTTTCACGTTGTACCTGTCAGCAATTGGACTTGACGAGGCAAGTGATAAAAAGCAAGCGTCAGTGTTTTTGCATATAGTGGGTGATGAGGCACTGGAAGTCTATAATAACTTCACGTTTACTGATGGTGACGGAATGAAGCTGAATAAAATAATGGAGAAGTTTGAGGCTTACTGCATACCTAAGAGAAATGTGACATTTGAGAGGCACAGATTCTTCACATGCGTACAGAAGACAGGGGAGACAATAGATCAGTATGTCACAGAGCTGCAGAACAGGAGTAAAACATGTGAATTTGGAGGACTGACAGACTCTTTGATAAAAGACAGACTTGTGTGCGGGATTCCAGATAATGGTCTGAGAGAGAGGCTACTGAGAGAGGAAAATCTTGACCTGGAAAAAGCATTAACACTGTGCAGAGCAGCTGAAACAGTGAGGGCACAAGCTAAAGAACTGCTCAGTGACAGCTGCAGAGTGGATGCTGTGAATAAGAACACACACAGAGTCAAAAAGGAGAGTGCTGCTGCTGAAATGAAACTGCAATTGAAATCGCCAGCAAGCAGGGACAGAAAAGACTTGTGGTCGCTGCGGAATGCAACATCCTCCTAAAAAATGTCCAGCATATGGGAAAAGATGCAATAATTGTAACAAAAATAACCATTATGCTAGGTGCTGCAAAGCTCAAACCCCGAAACAAAGTACAGTCCATACTGTGGATGAAGAAGACACAGAGGAACTCTATGTAGCTGCAGTGACGGACAATAAGACAGGTGAAAAGGACTGGATAATGACACTCAAAGTGAATGACACACTCATGAAAGTCAAGCTGGATACTGGAGCTCAAGTGAATGTCATATCAGAAGCAGAGTTCAAGAAAATCAGACCTAGACCTAAAATACATGCAACAACGGTGAAAGTGAGTGGATACTCAGGTGCAGAAATACCTGTGAAAGGAAAATGCATGGTTAAAGTGACACACAAAGACAAGGAGCACACGCTAACATTCATTGTGGTGCCGAAGAATGTGCAGCCTATACTAGGGTTACATGCCTGTGAGAGTCTGAACCTAGTGAAAAGAGTGCTCGTTGTGGAAACGGATGACATGGACTATAATGAGTTGATGAAGGAATATGGTGACCTATTTCAGGGACTTGGTTGCCTTGCTGGAGAACACACAATCAGAGTCGATGAAAGTGTAACACCAGTCATTCATCCATGCCGCAAAGTACCATTTGCTCTACAAAAGCCACTAAAAGCCGAGTTGGACAGGATGGAAAACCTGGAGGTGATTGAAAAGATCGATGAACCAACGGAGTAGGTGAGTTCTCTTGTTATTGTGGAGAAAAAGACTGGAAAGTTCAGAGTTTGCATGGATCCTAGAGATCTGAATAGAGCAATAAAGAGAGAACATTTCAAACTACCTACAAGAGAAGAGATAATGTCACAGTTTGCAAAAGCGAAGTACTTTAGCAAGCTAGACGCTTCATCAGGATTTTGGCAACTGAAGCTGGACGAAGCAAGTTCAAAACTGTGCACGTTCAACAACCCATTTGGCAGGTACAGATTCCGGCGACTGCCGTTTGGCATTGCTTCAGCACCTGAGGTGTATCACAAGACAATACACATGATCTATGAACACCTGGAAGGAGTCGACACGTCAATGGATGACATCATTGTGTGGGGTAGCACAAAAGCTGAACATGACATGAGACTGAGAAATGTTCTTGAAGCAACCAGAAAAGCCAATCTGAAGCTGAACAAAGAAATGTCAGCTTGGGGCGAAGGAACTGACATTCGTTGGAGATATCCTGAGCAGTGAAGGCATCAGACCAGATCCTCAAAAGGTGTCTGCAATTGAAAGCATGCCGAGGCCGCAATGCAAGAAAGATGTGCAGAGATTTAATGGCATGATAAACTACATGGGAAAATTCATACCCAATCTGTCCGAGAAAATGGCGCCATTGAGACAGCTAACTGAAAAGAGAATCGAATGGGAGTGGAATCATGAATATGAGAAAGCATGGCGTGACTTGAAAGATCTGCTTACAAAGGAACCAGTTCTGAAGTTTTATGATCCAATGAGACCTATTAAGATCTCATCAGATGCATCACAGAGTGGGCTTGGAGCTGTTCTTCTGCAGAAGTATGATGAGTGGCAACCTGTTGCATATGCATCGCGATCCATGACAGACGCAGAGACAAGATATGCACAGATTGAAAAAGAACTGCTCAGCATAACATACGCCTGTGAGAGATTTCACCAGTTTGTGTCCGGGCAGGCCATCAGTGTTGAAACTGACCACAAGCCACTGATAGCATTGTTCCAAAAACCACTAAATGACTGTCCGCTGAGAATCCAAAAAATGATGATCCGGCTGCAACGTTACACGCTTAACGTGATGTACACACCTGGCAAGCTGATGTACACAGCTGACACATTATCCAGAGCTGTTGATCCGAATGAGCCAGCAAACACCAAGATGGATGATGATGTAAGAGCATATGTGAGCATGGTCACAAGTGCACTTCCTGTTGCAGAAGGGAAGATGGAGCTCATAAGAACGGAGACAAGCAAAGATGGAACGTTACAAGCACTGCGCAAAACCATCATAGATGGATGGCCCAGCTGTAAGCAAAACTGCTCACCTGTTATTCAAGAGTATTGGAACTGCAGAGCAGAACTGTCTGTAGTGGATGATGTGGTGTTCAAGGGAAGTAAAATTGTCATCCCAAAGAGCCTGCGAGGAGAGATGCTCAAAAAGATACACGCAGGGCATCTAGGCATGGAAAAATGCAAAAGGAGAGCACGTGAGGTGATGTACTGGCCACGGATTAATCAGGATGTGACAAATGAAGTGTCGAACTGTTCAACATGTCTGACATATCAAGCAAGCAATCCTGCCGAGCCACTAAAGCCGCACCCAGTGCCAGACCGACCATATCAGAAAGTGGGGGCTGACCTCTTTGTGTCTGGAGGAAAGGACTATATTGTGGTCACAGACTACTACTCTTTGTATCCGGAAGTATGTAGACTGCAAACAACAACAGCAGAGGCTGTAATCACGTCTATGAAAGCCGTATTTGCACGACACGGTGTGCCAAGTGAAGTGTTCACAGACAATGGACCACAATTCTCCAATATTAGGTTTGGACAGTTTGCCAAAGAATGGGACTTTGTTCACACAACATCAAGCCCGCATTACCCACAATCTAATGGACTAGTGGAAAAGTCCGTCCAAACAGTGACGAGGCTGATGGGTAAGGCAGGAGACAGTGGTGCTGACTTCTACCAAAGCCTGCTAGTATACCGCACAACGCCACTTGAGTGTGGTAGGTCACCAGCACAGCTTCTTATGGGACGACGCCTGAGATCAAACCTGCCCATTCAGGATAATCTGCTTAACACAAAAGAGGGAAACAGCATGAAGAAGTTTAAGGAGCAACAAAAAGCAAAGCAGAAGTTCTATTATGACAGAGGAACTAAGAACTTACCTGAACTCCATGCTGGGGATCAAGTGAGATTCAAGGACAAAACCAGCACATGGGCACAGAAAGCGACTGTTCTAAAGAAAGATCAACCACGATCATACATCATTCAGACAGAAGATGGAGCTATGCTGAGAAGAAATCGCCGAGATCTTCTTAAGGGACCAGTAGTAGTGGAGCAGAGGGTGGAGGCTGCTGAACAACCCCAACACACACATGAGACACTATCACCTGAAACACCTACACATACACAAGAACAAACACTGAGAAGATCTGTAAGACAAGTGAAGCCGCCTATGAGACTGATTGAACAGATGTAATGTGTTGACATGTTGTTTGGAAGATGATGTCATAGTATCTATGCAAGTTGCAGTATGTTTGGTTACTAGTGTTGAAAACTAGTTGTGTTGTTAACGTTACATTGACAAAGCCTGGCTTAACAAGTAAAAAACAAATAGAGACTGTTTATGTTTGTGAAAGTAGGCATGTTATTTTATTGTTGAAAAAAAAAAAGGAAGATGTAATGATAACAGCAAATCCTTATTTGCCTAGTATAATGTTTCATGTTGTTAATACTCCTAGACTGTAGGGGGAGCTAGATAGCGAGAGGGAGTTACCTCTGAGCAGACTGTGATGGCGAAGCTTGGTTTACATGTGAACCGCAGTTCGATAAAATACCTTCTCTTCAAGTAATGGTGTCATTCTTGAGAACCCACCACAACATAAACAAACAAGACATCATCTGCAGCTGAAAATAGTTGTGGACGATTGCTATACCTTTCTAATGTGACGTTGCTGTCCCTGTCTCCCTCTCTCCCTTCTGCTCTGTTCCTGTGCTACTGCGCTGCTACCGCCCCTCCCCCCTCTTCCCAGCGCAAAGCACAAGGCTCGCGTGCGGAGTGAAGCGGGAAAAAAAGTGCGAGAGAGGGAGGGTGAGAAAAAAAAAAAAAAACCCCACGGCTCGCGATAAGGAGCCGGCTCGCGTCGTTCACGTCAAAGATCCGGTGTTGTGGCACAACAGGTGTTGTGCCAAAAAGTGATTGTCTGCCAAAAACTGATTTCCAATTTTTCTGTGTAATATCTTTACGTATGTTCGTAAATAGACTTCGGTGAACAGGGTTTACAAAGGGGTTACATAAAGAATTAAAAAATTATCTGTTCTTTAAATATTTTAAATATCTTTACAACTCTGTGTTATTGTACTTACGTTATAACCAATCCGGTCCTTTGTGGGGATAATTATCCCCACTTAAAATATTTTTACAGAACTATTGTAATATTTGCTGCCATCTCTGCTGTCCTGTTGGTCAGCTTACTCTTACAAAAAACATTTTTAATGTTAATGAGATTTTTTAACTGCATAAATAAAGGTTATATAAAAGTAACTGCCAAAAACTGATTGCGGCTTCTACCTTGTTACACTAATGTTGTTTGTGGCTCAAGATGACTTTATGTCATCCATAAGGGATGCATTTGACATATGTTTCACCTACTATTGCCCAACAAGTTACTTATAGCAGTTTAAATATGAGCAATCAGTTTTTGGCAAATACCGGAAATCAGTTTTTGGCAGACAATCACTTTTTGGCACAACACCGGCTCTAAGAGCCATTTCGTTCGCGACCGACACATCACTATCAGAGACCTCTCAGAGTTTAGAGTTCACATAAATCTGTGTCCAGTGTTTGATGGAAATCTCCTCCTGCTGCACTTCAACACATTAAAGAGAGAGAGATGAAAATAAAGCTGATGATGAGAGCAGAGAGAGGAAGGTGTACTTACCGTGCAGGAGGATCACAAACATCTTCATGTTCCTGTCAAACTCAGAGACTCTTTAAAAGCCCTTCAGGACATCAGCTCACAGCAGCTCTCACTTTCCTCTGCTGATCATCTACTGACACTCTCACACTGCTCACACTGTCACAGCTCAGAGTTCAGCTTCACACTTTGTTAAAGCACATCTGTGGAATGAAGTCCGGTGTTCCAGATTAACTGGCGAAATAACTGGTGACGAACAGTCGAACGGATGTGTGGTAGACTTAGCTTAGGTTTTCAGGAGCCGCTACCGACAAACCAGAAAATAAACACTGAATATATCTGTGATATTTATGAAATTTTTGACTCCGTCAGTCTTGTTGCTATTGAACAACAAAATATTTAAAAATGTCGCGAGTTTACCTGGTGATATTCTCAAGCACGAGGCGAAAACAGCAAACAATTAACACTACGCCGATGCTTTTCACAGGACAGCAAGAGTCAACGGTCTGGAGAATCTTGTCGTCGTTAGCGGAGCGGGGGTGTCTTACTGGGCTTAAGCCCGGGTTGTTTTTTCAGAAGCCCGGGGTCTTTTGGAGTGTAATTTGTTTCATAGTTAGATGCCTGACTGACAAGTGTATAAAACAAAAACTACACACAATATTCGAAGCATATTGCACACTGTGGGAATTTAGGACTGTGCATAAATTCCCCCTAATTTTGGTATGATCCGAGCTCAGGCACTAAGTGACTGAGCACAGCACTTAGGCATGTGAACGAGGGGGGAGAAGCTGTTGCCTGCGAGTTTGCTGCAGACAGAGGAGAGCTGAAGTTTGACCAGGTACCAAAGCAAATCATTCGTACTGTACAAATGATGTAAATATGACGGTGTATCGCAAAAGATTGATATCAAACTGATCACTTGACCCATATTACGTTACTTGCTCTTCCAGTGAATCAACAAATGGCGAAATGAAAAGCGAACAACAATGCTTAATTAAATGTCAGAATAAAGAGAGAGAGAGAGAGAGAGAGAGAGAGAGAGAGAGAGCTGTCTATTTTAATAACTTTCATCAAATTTAGGAGTACATATACACTAAGTTTATTGTTAATTAATAAGAAAACTCCAGGCGATTCCATTCTGAGCTTAAGAAGCATCTGATAGGTTAGTAGAGTCCATGCGCCATATAAGGCATCCTCCAAAACACAGAGCCTGTTTCTTTGACATGAGAAAATCAAGAGATATCAACCAAAACACCAGGAAAAGAATTGTGGAGCTCCATAAGTGTGGCTCAATTTTGAATACAATGTGGTGCCATTTACAATTAAGAAATACAGATAGTTTCTCTCTTTACTCTTAAATTGAACAAATATGTTTTGTAATATTTATCAATCTAAAAAAAATTTGTCTGATTTGAGGTTTTACACTTAAAAAAGTGTCTGTGTTTTTATCTGAAGAGTATGTAAATATCTGGTTTCAACTGTATATTTGATGATGTTGGTGTTTGGCTTGATTGTCAGTGCAAAGAGGGAGAGAGAGGAACACAGAGAGAGAGAGGAACAGAGAGGGAGAGAGAGGAACAGAGAGGAAGAGAGAGGAAGAGAGAGAGAGAGGAACAGAGAGGGAGAGAGAGAGAGAGGGGGGAACAGAGAGGGAGAGAGGGAGAGAGAGGAACAGAGGGAGAGAGGAACAGAGAGAGGGAGAGAGAGGAACAGAGAGAGGGAGAGAGAGGAACAGAGAGAGGGAGAGAGAGGAACAGAGAGAGGGAGAGAGAGGGAGAGAGAGGAACAGAGAGAGGGAGAGAGAGGAACAGAGAGGAACAGAGAGAGGGAGAGAGAGGAACAGAGAGGGAGAGAGAGGAACAGAGAGAGAGAGAGGGAGAATGAGGACAGAGCAGAGATGGAACAAGAGCAGGTGAGACACACATGTTAGTCAAATGGTTGTTTACCAAAACTCATCAGAACATGTATTTAGTGCCTAGTGTAACCTTTTAGATACCATTTGTTACTTTTCAAATTCTATATTTATTAAGTTATGCAGGCTTGTTTGCACAACAAGGCTAAATAATTACATAAACTTTTCTGAATCTAAACAATGTACTTTGGTAGAATTAAAAAATAAGTGTAGTGCAGGTCTATGATGATTTTTAGTGCTACTATCATCTAGTTTTGATTCTGGTTCTGTTTTGGTTAAGTCCTAAGTAGTCCTGATTTTGAACTGTTGTAGTCCTGTTTGAATTCCCGATCAGTTCTGGGTCTTGTTGAATTGGGGTTTAGTCCTCGTGTCTTGATACAGCCCCGACTTTGTTCTGCCTTGCTGCTTAATTAAAGAACTAGTTTAAGGTGTCCTGCATATGTAATATATTTTTTTGTTACCCACCCCCCCACCCAAAAAAACAAATCCCACATGCATACTATCCTTTAGGGCTAAGCCCCGGGTGTATAAAATGCCTGGCTCCAACTCTGTTCGCTGGTATGATTTATTACTCTGATTTCAGCGTTTTCGCTTCTCAACTAAAGCGTGCAGTTTACTTTGTGTGCCCTCAAATGGAGTCGAGTCAACCAGCGCTACCTGTGGCCAAGTGCCATAGTCGACTATCAGATTTAACTTGTGACTACGGCTGAATTTGATTATCAATTTTCTGATTAAAATTAAAACCAATTCTAGTTTGAATAACGCGACCATTCATTAAAATTCTGAATCGGTTTTTAAATATAAATTTATTTTGCCCGAAACGCCAGAATCTCAGGTTAAACCTTACAAAACTATTTCAACCACCACCAAACAACTAAAACAGTAAATGAGATCAGCTGCATTTTCCTAGACTACCAGAAAACGATATGAACTAGAGCTTAATATAACAGTAGAAGAAATTGCTAATGCTATAAGGAACATGAAAGGGGGCAAAACTCCTGGACCTGACGCAATACCAATAGAAATATTTAAAATATTTAAAGATAAATTAATCCAGCCTTTATTGGATATGTATCAGGAATCATTTGAATCTGGGTCTCTCCCCCCTTCACTTAATGTTGCAACAATTACTTTGTTACTGAAACCTAATAGGCCAGCAACACATTGTAGTTCTTATAGACCAATCTCACTGCTGAATTATGATTACAAGATACTTTGCAAACTATTAGCTATGAGATTAGAGACACTCTTGCCTAAAATGATTCATTCCGACCAGAACGGCGGAATGAATATACGGAGCGTCATGAATATCATTTATGAGAAAAACGAGACCAGAGACAATGCGTTAATCTCAATGGATGCGGAAAAAGCCTTCGACAGGATCGAATGGCCATTCTTATTTGAAGTTTTGAAAAGGTTTGGTGTTGGAAACACATTTTTTAAATGGATTCAATTGATATTGGGGTGGCTGTAGCTCAGGTGGCAGAGCAGGTCAGCCACTAATCAGAAGGTCGGTGGTTCGATCCCAGGCTGCATCCTGGCTGCATACCAAATATCCTTGGGCAAGATACTAACCCCATGTTTGCCTACTGGTGGTGGTCAGAGGGCCCGGTGGCGCCTGTGTCCGGCAGCCTCGCCTCTGTCAGTGCGCCCCAGGGCAGCTGTGGCTACTATGTAGCTTGCTATCGCCAGTGTGTGAATGTGTGTGTGACTGGGTGAATGACTGAATGTAGTGTAAAGCGCTTTGGGGTCCTATGGACTAGAAAAGCGCTATACAAATGCAGGCCATTTACCATTACCATTTACCATATACTCCAACCCTCAAGCAGAGATTTTAACTAATGATCTTTTTTCGCACCATTCAGATTATATCATGGAACTAGACAAGGGTGCCCCTTGTCACCTCTCTTGTTTACCTTGGCAATTGAGCCTCTTGCAATGGCAATTCGGAATCATAAAAAGATATCAGGAATTAAAGCAGGCAATGTTGACCACCGTATTGCCCTATATGCAGATGATGTGATCCTGTTCTGCACTAATTTAAACAAATCAATACCATCCATATTAAGTCTCATTAATATATTTAGTACATTTTCGAGTTATAAAATAAATTTTGATAAATCTGAAATATTATTTTTGAATAAAAATGAACGACAAAATCCTCCAATCAATACTCCCTTTCTGCTATCTGAACATGGGTTTACTTATCTGGGTGTGAAATTAACTCCCTCAATTGAAAATATTCTGGCATCCAATTATAATTCCTTAACGACGTCAGTTACTACACTTCTAAACAGATGGATGAAACTACCTATATCTTTAATTGGTCGTATTAATATACTAAAAATGTCAATTTTGCCAAAATATCTTTACCTTTTTCAATCAATACCTCTCTCTCCACCAAACTCTTTCTTTTTAGATTTGCAAAAACTATTCCGAAACTTTATCTGGAATAACAGAAGACCAAGACTCAGAATTTCATTATTAAACCTTCCTTATGAAAGAGGGGGTTTACAACTTCCAAATTTAAAGTGGTACTTCTGGGCTGCTCAAATCAGAGCGGCAATGTTTTATTTTGTTAATGTTCAAATTCCAGTGTGGGTTTCTATGGAGTCTACAGAAATCAAAATTCCCCCTAACTTATATCTTTACTGAGCCGACAGGAAGACACTAAATAAGCAAACTAAGAACCCCTTTTTAAAAAACACTATAATGATCTGGTTTGAAATACATAACTACTTGGGAGAAATGATACAACAGGTTTACTCCGATATTTGGAAATAACAACTTTCTTCCTGGTAGGGCGGATGCAGGTTTTAAATTTTGGTTTGATCAAGGTATAAGAAAAGTGTCTGATATATTTAGGAATAATACTCTTATGTCTTTTGAACAACTTAGAAGTACTTTTTCTATTCCTGTCAAACATTTTTTTTAATTTCTTCAATTAAGAAATTTTATTTTAACCACACAAGGTAACAGCTTAGAAATCCCCACCTACTCCTCTCTAGAGAACACAGTTATAAAGCATCTAAATGGGAGAGGCCAAGTTTCTGCATTGTACAAATTATTTATGGAAAATTCCAAAGAATCAACACAGTCTATGTTAGAGGCATGGAGGAATGATTTGCAAATGGATATATCTGATGATGAGTGGTATAAATTAGGGATGCAACGATACCAATTTTTTCAAACCGATCCGATACCGATACTTGGATCTGAGTACTTGCCGATACCGAGTACAAAATCCGATACTTCTACCACACACAAGTTAAACTTAACCAGTAGTAAAGAAACGACCCCAGACAACTCTTTAACACAAACGAAACGTTTACTGAACGTAAGGGCAGAGACAAATACTGTACAACACATCCCTTTTTTAAACTCAAATGATATTCCAATTCCTTAACCAAATGAAATACACTGTATAAATGAAATAATTCCCTTTGAAATTATATTAAACAACCCAACTTATGTTATCACCTTTTGGTAAGTGACTCACTAATATACACTCCAAAACACGTTATATAAATCCACTAAACATACAATATTCACACATGGGCCCCACACACACTCACATTCACACTTGTTTGCAGGCCTGTTTGTTGCTCACGCCGGACGATGGAGAAAAATCCTCTTCTCCCCAGTAAGAGCGCAAAGTCTGACTTACAGTTCCGTTGCTCGGTAGGTCGCCGTTCACCAGTCCCACACTAAATCCACTCCCTGCGGACCCGATGCTGTCTCTGCTACAGCGCGTTAGCCAGTCACTGTCCAGCTCTCCGACAGTCCATAGCAGCTGCCTCCGTGGCGCAGCCAAGCAGTCCGGGCTAGCCTTTAGCCTCGGCGGTCATGGCTGGAAACACAGTTTTCCACGGACGGTGGTGCGACCGTTGAAACAAAAAGTCACTTCACCCACACTCTGTTGTGAAGCTCTCACACAGTTAGCTTTCTAGTCATACACTCTTTTGTGCAAGTTAACCTCAGTAAAACTAGCGAGTCTCTCACTTTTGGTTCAGCTAACCTCGTGCATCTCTCCATGCAAGGTCCCGTTTATGCTACCTTCACGGGCCTCCAGAAAATTAGAACTCTGAAAAATATTTTAACTCCTTCAGAGTTACATACCATAAAATAATACTTTTATGATTAACGTAACACTTTGATTGCTCTAATTACCTGTATTTACCTTGCGACATATTACAGGGCAAATTATATTCAGGGTAGAGTTACATCACATAACATCAACTGTGAACACCTTATGTTACCGTGGCGTTTAAGTCCATGGGAATTATGAGTATCGGTTCATGGTATCGGTTAACTTTTACGAGTACGAGTACGCACACATTTTACAGTATCGGCACCGATACCCGATACCAGTATCGGTATCGGTGCATCCCTAGTATAAATCATGCTCCTTGGCCCAGAGTCAGACAATTAATGTGCAATCTCAACTACTTCAATATAAATGGTTAACAAGACAATATCTTACTCCGTCAAAAATGCATTATTTTAATTCAAAAATCCCAGACACCTGTATTAAGTGTGGAGTGGACAGGGGCACTGTATTTCACTGTATATGGGAGTGTCCACATGTGAAAATCTTTTGGGAAAAGGTAATAAATCTGTTGAGTCAAATTATTGGTGATGTGATTTCACTTCATCCTAAAATATGTATTTTAAATATATACCCGAATAATTTTGTACCTGCTGCAAACAATAGAGCTCTGTTAACGATTAGACTTTTGGAAGCCAAGCGCTGTATTGCTATGTGTTGGAAAAATCAAAAAATATGTGGACTATCTCAGTGGCTTAATGGACTGACATCTATACTAACTATGGAGAAAATAACTTATGCATTACAGGGCTCTAGACTAACTTTTTGACATGGGTGCACCGGTACGCCTAACTTAAAAAATTTAGGCGTACCGGCACAAAAGTTAGGCGCACTCAAATTTTTCAACCGCTTCGCTTAACACTGCAGTTTTACATGTGCACTTTCTTTGGGGGGGGAAGTCCATACAGACAATATTCATTTCTAAATTATTAACTAACAATCTTGTGCTTAAAGTGCTTTGTCAATATTGTAGAAAATGTTAAACTTAATCATCATCTTGGCTCCTCTGACGACCTGTTTGCTGCTGCCTGCTGCTGAAAGGCAGTGGGGAGAGGGGACACTTGGGCAGTGCATTTATTGCAGCATAAAGTGTGTTTTCTGGATACACTGCTGCTTTATCAGCATTCAAAGATTGATGGCACCATGTCAGAGCTGGCTATGAATTTCAGACGGATCAGTCCTTAACACAAAAGTTATCAATAGTTATTTTCATCTTTTCTTATTACCCACAGCTACATCCACTTTTCTCAGGCCTAGGCTGCTCACTAAGGCTGGGTATCATCACTGATTTCTATACTCCATTCGATTCCGGTTCTCAAAGTCCTGATTCGATTCAGTTTAGCCTCAGACAGTCAGAAATATTATAATTCTGATCATTTATCAGTACTGATACACATGAGACTTCATCAGAATTGTGAACATCACAGCAGATGCCTTTGTGTCAAAGTAACTGAGAATAAAACACAAAAACATGAAGGAGATTTTCCTGGTCTGGCTTTTTATAGCAGATAACCTGAAAAATATTCTGCAATATTCTGCAATTTTGCATAATTTTAAGAAGTTTAAATTTCTTCAGTATTGAACAGCAGAAATTAGGCTTTCTTGTCGGACGTCATTTACATGAAAAAAGAAAAAGACAGCGCTGTAAACAACGGTAGACTGGTGGGTAATAAGCGAATGAATAATCCAGAAAACAGAGATTTGAGACGGGAAACTGTTCTTGAAGTACACACAGGGAGCTGTGTATGAAGTGTAATTTTTATCGTGGTGGAAGCAAAACAGCAAAAGTCAGAGGGAATTCATGACGACATTGATCAAATGTGAAGCGCAGTTTGCTGCTTCTTTTTGGCTCGGCGAATTTTGGTTGGAGAGACAAAACCTGCAGCTCAGAATCAGCGCAAAAAGACGGAAACACAGCGCGGACCCGACGCATCAGAATCGCTAAGCTCCGACAGCGTGTCCGTCTGCGGGCCGTCCGGTGAGAAAGCCGAGAAAGACAAAGCTGATTCTGATGCGTCGGGTCGCTCTGTGTTTACGTCTTTGTGTGGAATCCGTTAATGAATTGATATCGCCTTATTAAAGCTACTCACCTCCCTCTTCTACCTGCACTTTCCACTGGACCACGGCCAATCAGAGAGGTCCCGCCCCTGACTATCTCTGATTGGTTTAGTCCACGATAGGGGCATTCTGGCTGTGTCCGAATTCAGGGGAAGGATGCTCATAAGGACACTACCTACCTACGTCACAAGGTAGTGTCCTTAGACGGACGGGTAGTCAGGAAGTGAGAAGGCCTGGACAGCCCCCTTTTTTTCTCCATAGAAACTTTATTGAACAAACAATGAGTGTCCAACATAACAGATGGGCTGTGGACAGCCTCCTAGCCTTCAACTCCGCCCTTACTTGCGTGTTTTTCCGGACGCTAGCGCCACAGCGCGAAAACTTTAAAATGGACCCAGAAATGTCGATCTGTTGTTTGGACAATTTTATTTCTGGAGGAGCTAGAAAAACCTTATCGTCGCCGCCCGCACGTTTTGTACCTTAGGCTCATCAGAGACAATCATATCCAGGTAAAATAATTTCCTTTAATCTACACGCATTTAGGAATTACTTAGCTAATTACACGGATAATTGAAATATCGCCGGCGTTGTGCCAAAAAAGTGTTCACCTGCCAAAACTGATTTCCAATGTTTCCGAGTGTAATATGTGTAATAGCTTTATGTATGTTGGTAAATAGACTTCGGTGAACATGGTTTACTAAGGGGTTTTATATATACAACAATTACCTGTTGTTCAAGTATCTTTATAACTTTATAATGTAGGTACAATTGATATATTTGTTGCGCTGTCTGCTGTCCTCTTGGCCAGATTACTCTTAAAAAATAAATTTCTAATGTCAATAAGATTTTTTTTTTTAACTGAATAAATAAAGTATATATAAAAGTCACTGCCAAAAACTGATTGCAGCTTCTACCTTGTTACAGGAATGTTGCTGGTGGCTCAAAGTGACTTGATATCACTAATGAGGGACACATTTGACATGTTTCACGTATTATAGACCAACAAGTTATTCATAGCAGGTTAAATACGAGCAATCAGTTTAGGGCAAAAAACGGAAATCAGTTTTTGGCAGACGATTATTTTTTGGCACAACATCGGTCATTCTCACACATGCACTGTATCATATAAAATATATAAACTAAATATCTTTGAAACGTATAGAATCTAATCTTTTGTTTGTTTTTTTACATAGCACTTTATCAAACTGTTGTCTGCTACAGAGTTACAAGTATTATACTAATAATATAGCATCCACCATCTCCTGCTTGCATATTTCTGAAAACATCTGTGGTGTGGCAGCCATGAGTGAGCCAGCCCTGCAAACCCTGTGGATGGACGATGCAGTGGACAGTGGGAGGAAGCATCCTAAAGCTCTCTTTGCAGACCACCCTGTGTGATTCTCCACTCGCCGACCAGAAAAGACAAACCGCAGGTCTCAGTTGCAGCTCATCCACGTCTGATCTTGCTCCGGCAGATTCAGCAACACTGCCAGAGACTTCCTGTAATCTATTACAGTTGTTAAAGAAACGGTCCAGGAACAGGTCACTCAGGTTAATCCTGTGTGAACAACTGAAAATATTGTTTTTCCATCTTTACATACTGTGTATTTGAAATATTCTTGTTTAATGGTTATTTACTTTATTGCTATCAAATAAATATCCAAGTAATATTGTTCAAAGTTAGCGTTATGTTCATACGTGTTACAAATGCCTGTAAATCAAATTGAGTTCAGTGACAATTACTGTTTGTTTGAATCAATTTATTAATAACATAAAACCTTTAAACTAATGCAACACATATAACAATGTAACAAATATATTCAAATAAATAAATTTCTCAATACATAACTCATTTGGGAACTAATCTTTCTAGAAGTGAAAACAGTCTGTCCGTCCTCTCTCCCTGCTCTCCTCTCCTCAGCCTCTCTTTGCTGCCTCATGTCCTCTCTGATGAGGTCTAGCAGCTCATCATCCCTGTCTCTTTTCCTCTTTCTCCCTGTCGTAGGTGGCTGAGCCGCCCGTCGTCATCGCTGTCGTTTTGGTCACCCACTGCTGCGCTTGGCCCTGGGTGTCCTCAGGGAGAGAGGAAATTAGGACAGGAGGCTTAATGGAAGGCATCTGTCCTATCACCTCATCCATGAGGGCAAACCAGGGCCAAGTAGCAGCAGTGGGCTTCCCACTGACCCCTCTCCTGAGCCTGGATACTTGCAATCCTAAAGGCAGAGGAAATCAAAAATGACAGCAGGCAAATAAAAACACCACAACAACTCTTAGTAATTGCACATTTATTAACTTGTGTTCTTGAGAATTATCTTCTTGATAACACACATACGTACTTTGTATTCTTTAAAGTTATCTCATGTCTTCTGGCCTGCAAGGGGTGACTTTCCCTGCAGGCCCATCCTCTCAGAATTGTCCTGATCACACACAACAAATAAGAGAAGGAAGGACACCATGGCAACTATGTTAATCCCTAAGCCCAAAGGTTTTCACAGCAGAACACCAGAGGAACACCGTCTGGACATCACAGGTTCTGTACAGCAGCGGTCCGTGAGTCGTTTGGTACCGGGCCACAGAGTTAAGGCTCCGTGTGAAATTTATGGTTTTCAGGGTTTTATCGTTAACTCGGTTTCCCTGAGTCTTTCCCTTGTTGTAGTTGTGTGTCTTATTTTGAAAGAAATACTTACACGTTACCATAGCGACCAGAGAGCATTAAGTGGCAGAGAGGGAGGATGTTACTCTCAATGTTTGCACATTTTCAGGAGGACACTGCTAATAAAGTTACACAATTACACAGTACATTCACGTTTATTATTATATTTACAAAATACCACAGTTTTTGTCTTGGTCGGATCATTTTATGTGGTTGTATTTATCCGCGATACCTTAAAGGCTCCGTGTCTGACATAAACCGGTCTGTGGCTCAAAAAAGTTGGGGACCGCTGCTGTACAGCATGAGGGTTAATAGGACCGCACTCATATGAATATGATGTGTACATTGATTTATTCTTGTACATCCACGCCATAGCGGCCCAATTCTTCACCCCAGTGAAGAGGTGATCGTTTTCTCCTCGTTTTAATAAATTAAGCCATTTGGTCTTTGTTCCCCACAACATATCACCAATTCGAAAAAATCAAAATTAGCTGTATGTAAGCGGCAATACATGAAAAATCGCGGGACCCCGATACAAGCTGGTTTACGGTTATTTTAAAGAAAAGAAACACGTCTATGTGTAACAGGGTCATAAATCACATTGTTATAATTACACAAAATGTGTTCTAAACCCCAAAACTCTTCCCTTTATACCTGACTTTTAGGACCTCCAAGCCTGTAGTTATGTTTATTATCAGTTAGAGCCCCTCCTCATTCTTTTCTTCTTCTTCTTTGGTGCAACCATATAAATACAGTGTACCCCTTTTGCCTCTCCCCTTTTCTACAATTCCCCTGTGGGAGAGGTTGGTGTAATTTCTTTCCCAACACTGTAAAACACTCATATAATGCATATTTAGCCACCTGGATGTTTCTGATTGTGATTTTAGTTCAATTATTGTCATTATTAAGCCTGTTTCTTGTTAGATGTTACAAATGTGTAGTATGTGTGTGCCATATGTGTGTTCTAGGGAACGTGAACACTAGCATGAATAGATAATTCTTGCTAGCTTGGAAGTTGTGGTGGGTTAAGCTAACCCTCTTCCCCACTGTTTGTGTTTGGTCATAGGAGCTGGAGTGGGCAAGCTATTTATTTGGAGGTCTTTCTTTCTTTCTTTCTTTTACCGTTTTTATCAGGTATGTCGGATTTCATGTTGTTGTTTTTGTTTTATCAAATATGTTACGTGTAAATGCATATTTTATGTTTAATGTAATAATAAATGCCAGCCCTTTTTCTACAATTCCCCTGTGGGAGAGGAGCTGGAGTGGGCAAGCTATTTATTTGGAGGTCTTTCTTTCTTTCTTTCTTTTACCGTTTTTATCAGACACAACGCAGAATCCCACCGGTTACACTTGGTGCCGCTGACCCGTCACATCGCCAGTCCGCGATCTCCTCCTCCCCCTGCTGCCGCTGTTTTCCCGCCTCCTCTCTGCAGCTGTGCGCTGCGTGCCAGGGTTCTGTGCCCTACGCTTTGACTCACAGGTTTTTATATCGTGCGTTTGTGATCGATGCCCTGCAATTTGGCTCGCAGGCATCTGGCAAATACATAGGTGATCATTCTGTCACTGTTTCATATTGTTGCCTCAAATTATACAGGTACAGATTGTAATTTATTTTTTTCTATTGATATTGGCTTTTACAGCCTGTTTTAACTGATTTTATTTTATTTTCTATGGTGTTTTGATTCTTTGATGTTTTTTTTTCCCCCACACTTTTCATTGTTTTGTGAAGTTTTGTATAATTGTGTGTGTGGGTTAGGCTCTTTCTTTTTTTGCTGTTAAACAGTGATATCTCACTTGGGTCAACATGTTAGGTGAGGAAACTGCGGATAGTGCTATGCCTGATCTGTTCTCTGCAGGGAGTAATGTGACCTTTGGTTTGGGGAGGGGTCATCAGATTGCTCCAAAGTGTTATGGGAGGGGTAGGCCAGTTGCCCCCGGTATTGGTACCCACACTGTAGACCAGTCAGTGATGCACTCACCATTAATGCCAGCAGCTAGCTCCACACCAGCTGCTCTCGAACACCAAACACACACCCAGGCTGTCACTAGTGACATGTTGAGCAGCTTGATTACTGACTTAGCAAAGAAAATTGGGGAAAATATCACGTCCTCCCTTAACTCCGTGCACCAGCCAGCCCCCACCCAGCCACAGTTTCCCCAGAATGTGCCCTCGAGCTGCAATGACCAGTCCCAGCTGAAGGTTGTTGTTCAGTCAGACACCAAAGCTCCACCATACTTCAAGGGTGACAACACGGATCTATTCCCCATCAGTGAATGGGAGGACATGATGAGATGTTATCTGCACAGAATCAGCTGTGATACAGATGAAGAAATGTTTGCCATATTAATGTCTAGACTGACTGGCAAAGCCAGAGATGTGGTCAAGGTGTCACTTCGTTGCCGCCCTGAGTTGAATGGGAATGATCTTATCACTGCTGTGTTTGACATACTGAGGTCTAACTTCAGCGACTTGACATATTCCAGCCTACCCATGAAAGATTTCTACAGTACTGTGCCACGTCCAGGTGAGAATGCCATGGATTACTGGATCCGGTTGAACAAGTCTATTGACGCTGCTGATGAGTGTCTCCGCAGGCGTGGCAAACTGGTAGAGGACCCCAGTAGTGAGGTTGTGTCAATGTTCATTAATCACTGTCCTGATCACAGTCTTGCCTTGTCTTTTCAACTGAAGGCTCCTGAGGAGTGGACTGCGGCTGAGGTTCAGAGCCGTCTGGACAACTATGTGAGGAAAGTAAGACAGTCTAGTGTTTTGTCTCATAATACGGCATGCCTGTCCATCCCACATCAAAGCCCTGTTACTGTTAACAGCCAGCCCCACTCCAGCGGTGCTCAAGCAGTCCCAGTAACACATGAGCCATCTTTGTATCCTATGCCCTCTGTTCCCTCTGCAGCCACACGTCAGCCTCTCTCTTCTGCAGACCTGGTAAGTGTGCAGCAGCCCTCTGCTTGTCCTCCCCTGACTTCTCATGTCACGCCCCCATCTTTGCCAGTTTCCGGCCCTCCTTCAACTGAGCCAGGTGTTCAACAGATGGTAGCACTGTTTGACAAGGTTCTGTCCATGTGCACTGCATCATTAGCCACTGGTCCTAGGTGCCCACAACCCACGGGTCATTCCCATGGGCACCGCAGTGCTCATCATGCTTCGTGCAGAGTGTGTGGCTCACATGAACACACAACCCATGTGCATTGTAGGCTGTACAAGCTATGCCACAGCTGCTTTGACCCTGGACACATGAGGCGTGAATGCCCACAGTTGCGCCAGAAACCAAACTTGTCAGTCCCTCCTCCCACCAGTGCTGCTTTAAACTAGCCAGCCCATGTGACGAGAGGGGTAGCATGGGCGGTGTTGATGAAACCCTCACGAATGCAACCGATCCAAAAACCATATATGTTAACTGCTGTAATAGCCTCTCTGATGAGAAGACTGTTATTATGGGTTCACAAAGAGTTGACAGGGCTAGTGAGCTGTTTTACACCCCAGTGTCAGTCAGTGGCCGGTGCTCCCTAACAGGCATGCTTGATTCGGGGAGTATGTCATGCACACTGAGTGAAGAGGCTGATTGCAAGCTAAGAGCTGCTGGTGTTGCTCTGAGTCCGCAGCATGTCCCTGAAAATGTGGTGCTGGTTGGTTGTGGTGGCCTTATCACACAACCCAAATGCATCTATGATTTGGACATTGAAGTATATGGGTCTAGGTTTCTTGTGCCAACGTTTGTGGTTCCTGGGCAAAAGATGAACTCATTGTGGGGAGCAATGTGATCCGGCCCATCATTCAGAAGATGAAGGCTGATACAAAGTACTGGGAGCTTATTAACTCAATTACACTGGCACTGATTGTGAAGACTTTCTGCAGTTGATGAGCTGTATCTCACGGTGGTCTGGTCCTGTGATGCCAGATAAAATAGGTACAGTCAGGTTGCGGAAGGGCATCACTCTCCTGCCGCAAAAAGAATATGTAGTTTGGGGAAAGCTGCCACCTTCTGCACTTGTGTCTCCAGGGAGTACTGTGGTTGTGGAACCCACGTCAGCCCGTTCCACTCCAAAGAACATAATGGTGGGGCGCATTATAACACCCATGTGGGAGATCGTTGGGTCCCTATGAAAGTCCTTAACCCAACACAGAGCCCTGTGACACTTCGCAATGCTAAGATTGCTGATGTCTTTCCTTGTATTGCTGTAGAAGACCTGCCCATCACTCAAGGTCTCTGCGAGACTCTGTCTGACCAGCATACCAGTTTTTCCCCCTCATCAGACCCTGTGCCTGACTCTGCACAGCTACTCAAAGACGTTGGGTTGGCTGATATTGACATTGAGGGCTGTGAAGTGTCAGATGGGTGGAAGAGGAAATTGGTGGAGCTTGTGTTGACTTACCAGGATGTGTTCTCTAGAGACAAACTGGACTGTGGTGAGGTGAAAGACTTTGTCCATCGTATCCACCTCACTGACGACCACCCTTTCAGGCTTCCCTATCGCAGAGTACCCCCGGCTCACTATCATAAGTTGCGAGAGGTGCTGTCAGACATGGAGATGAAAGGCATCATCAGTAAGTCCACCAGCGAATACGCCTCACCACTGGTAATGGTTTGGAAGAAGTCAGGTGACTTGAGGATATGCACTGACTTCCGCTGGCTCAATGCCAAAATCGTTAAGGATGCTCACCCACTGCCCCATCAGGCTGACTGTCTTGCTGCCCTTGGTGGGAATGCTTTCTTCAGCACCATGGACCTCACATCCGGGTTCTACAACGTTCCCCTCCATGAGTCTGACAGACGATACACGGCTTTCACTACACCTCTTGGCCTGTATGAGTACAACAGACTTCCCCAGGGTCTATGCAACAGCCCAGCATCTTTTATGCGGATGATGCTCAGTATCTTTGGTGACTTGAACTTTTCCAGCCTCCTGTGTTATCTTGATGACCTGCTGGTCTTTGCACCTTCAGAAGAGGAGGCCCTAAAACGTATTGAGATTGTTTTCTCTCGCCTGAGGACCAGCAACCTCAAGCTGGCGCAGAAAAAATGTCACTTTCTCAGACGCTCTGTGAGGTTTTTGGGTCATGTAGTGGATGCTGGTGGTGTCTCGGTTGATCAGGATAAAGTGAGGGTTATCACCAGTTTTCAGAAGACTGACCTCATGGATGGTGACGGTTGCACTCCTTCTCAGAGGAAAGTGAGATCCTTCCTTGGCATGGTGATGTTTTACCAGCATTTCATTCCAGGGTGCTCTCGTGTTGCAAAGCCACTCTTTGCTCTAACTGCCGGTCAGAAGAGGACTAAAGGCTGCCATGGGAGTCGGAAACCTGGAACCTTTCGTAAGCTCACCCTCAAGACTGGACTCCTGCTTGCGAGAAGGCATTTGAGGAACTCAAAGGTGCACTCCTCAGCTGTGCGGTGCTGGCACATCCTGATTTTGAGAGGCCATTCATCCTTTCAACTGATGCTTCCATGGATGGGCTGGGTGCTGTCTTATCCCAGGTGCCAGCTGGTGAGGAGAGAGCAAGACCTATAGCCTTTGCTAGTAAGTCTCTCAGCCGCAGTCAGGCCAAATACCCAGCACACCGGCTTGAGTTTTGGCTCTGAAGTGGGCTGTGTGCGATAAGTTCAGCCACTGGCTCAAGGGTCACCAGTTCACTGTCTGGACTGATAACAATCCTCTCACGTACATTCTGACTAAGCCAAAGCTGGATGCCTGTGAACAGCGTTGGGTCTCTAAGCTTGCACCATACTGCTTTGAGATCAAATATGTTCCTGGAAAGCTGAACATCGTGGCAGACACCCTGAGCAGGGAACCGTTTGTGAGGCCTTTGGCCCAGCGCCTCCTGTCGGAGCCCTACTTTGAGCTGCTAGAGCAAGTCAGTGATGTGAAAGATGCCAGTGTCCAAGATGCCTTCCGTTTGACCTGTCAACCTCAGTCGATACACAGTGCTCCACCCTCTGCTGTGCTTGATGTGTCTCTGTCAACTGATGACGTGTCTTCTCTCATGTCTTCCCTCTGTGAGTGGGAGTCTGCTTCTCGTCAGCGTGCAACATCCCTCGCTGGTCACCTGACCTCCATTAGTCCACCTGACTGTGATGTCTCTCATGTGCTGTCCCACGCTGATCTCCTGTCTCACCAAACAGGGGATCCTGTGATCTCAGAGTAGCCCGCTATGTTGAGCGTGGCGCAGACCCTCAGGCGTGAGCGCTATCACGAGAACCAACATACATTGCGGCTCCTGAAACAATGGGACAAGCTCACATTCCTCAATGGTGTCCTCTACAGAGTTGTGAGGGATCCACTGACAAAACACAAGAGATTCCAGTTTGTGGTACCTGACTCTCTAAAGCAAATGGTGCTGTCTGGCATACACGACAATGCTGGTCATCAAGGTCAACCTCGCACACTCTCCTTGGCTCGTCAGCGTTTCTTCTGGTATGATATGGAGAAGGATGTGCGCAATCATGTGAGAAGTTGCTGCAGGTGTGTTCTCAGTAAGACCCCAGAGCCAGCAGCTAGGGCCCCATTGGAAAGCATTAAGACCTGTGCTCCACTGGAACTTGTGTGTATTGACTTCTGGTCAGCTGAGGACAGCAACAACAAGTCTGTGGATGTTCTTGTGATTACTGACCACTTCACAAAATTAGCACATGCATTCCAATGCCAGGATCAGACAGCTAAGAGAGTTGCTAAAAGCTCTGGGATGGATTCTTCTGCGTGTATGGCTTCCCTCAGCGCATTCACTCTGACCAGGGAGCTAGTTTTGAGAGCGAACTGCTTGCAGAGCTTCTGGTTTTGGGTGGCATTGCCAAATCCCACACTTCACCGTACCACCCCATGGGTAATGGTACCACGGAGAGATTTAATCGCACCCTTGAAACATGTTACGGTCCCTCCCCCAGATCTAAGCAGAAATGGCCTCAGATGATACAGTCCATGACGTTTGTGTATAACTGTACGGCACACGAGACCACCGGCTTTGCGCCATTCTACCTGATGTTTGGGAGGGTCCCAAGGTTGCCAGTTGACCTAATGTTTCGGGATGTCCTTCATGATGACACCATTTGTGACTATGATACCTATGTCAAGTCACTGATGAATGACCTGCGCTCTGCCATGCTCCAAGCCCAGGAACACAGCACGATGGAGCAGAGACACCAGTCTGACCAGTACAACAGAAAGGTGAAGGGTCTGCCTCTTTCACTGGGAGACCAGGTGTTGTTGGCAAACAAGGGAGTCAGAGGGAAAAGGAAGCTCTCTGACAAATGGGAGCCTGTTGTGTACACGGTAGTCGACTTGGATCGTGCTCTTCACATCTGTCGTATCAGAGACAGGGAAGGACACGAGCGTGTGGTGCATCGCAACCTGCTCCTTCAAGTTAACTTTTTGCCCTTGGACACAACATTGAATGACGATGCTGCACATCCTGCTGTGAGCGTTGTCAGTGGCCCCCCCGAGTCTGACCTGGATGGGTCTGTGACATCTTTTGGGGACACAGGAGCTGTACCTCCTGCCACCCGTACTGTGGATTCCGTCTCCAGCATTGGCGAGTGTGATGACCGCACACTATCATGGATCCATCAGCAATCCGCCGCTGACCCAGTCGAAGATGGTGTTCATGAGACCCCTCCTATGATGGTTGCCCCTGATGTTGGTGGGCTGGCTGGTGATGGAGCCTCCCCAGACTCCCCTGCTGCTTTCCCGTCCCACAGTTTTCATTCTCTTGAGCCCCAAAATGTGGACGTGGATCAGGGACTGACTACACGTTTTGGTAGAATCATTAAACCGGTTCGTCGCTTGATTGAATCAATGGCTCAACTCGAGACACTCCTTGGTGTTGAACCTGTTCAAGCAGCGGTTATCAATGTGTGAATTTGTTTATTGCTGTATGTTGTCCATTGCTATTGTTTTTGGTAAAGAATAATAGAGGCACAGAGTTGATTGTATTTTGTCGGTCTGTGCAGTTTGATGGTGACGCCCATAGATATTATGGCCTGTTTTGTGTGGTGTAAATGGCACCTCATTTTGTCTATTGTGTGTCCTGGGATCTTGCTAGGCGCCGAGCGGGTCTCAGGTCTCTTATCCTCCTTGGAGGAAGCTATGTTGCTGATCTAATTCACTGTATATGTGATGTGAATTTGTTTGAGGCCACTGTATCTGTTATTGTGGGTTTATACATTTTATTTTTTATTTGTTTTTTTTGGTGTACTCTTTAGGATTTTGTGTAATTCTTGGGGGGTGAATGTAACAGGGTCATAAATCACATTGTTATAATTACACAAAATGTGTTCTAAACCCCAAAACTCTTCCCTTTATACCTGACTTTTAGGACCTCCAAGCCTGTAGTTATGTTTATTATCAGTTAGAGCCCCTCCTCATTCTTTTCTTCTTCTTCTTTGGTGCAACCATATAAATACAGTGTACCCCTTTTGCCTCTCCCCTTTTCTACAATTCCCCTGTGGGAGAGGTTGGTGTAATTTCTTTCCCAACACTGTAAAACACTCATATAATGCATATTTAGCCACCTGGATGTTTCTGATTGTGATTTTAGTTCAATTATTGTCATTATTAAGCCTGTTTCTTGTTAGATGTTACAAATGTGTAGTATGTGTGTGCCATATGTGTGTTCTAGGGAACGTGAACACTAGCATGAATAGATAATTCTTGCTAGCTTGGAAGTTGTGGTGGGTTAAGCTAACCCTCTTCCCCACTGTTTGTGTTTGGTCATAGGAGCTGGAGTGGGCAAGCTATTTATTTGGAGGTCTTTCTTTCTTTCTTTCTTTTACCGTTTTTATCAGGTATGTCGGATTTCATGTTGTTGTTTTTGTTTTATCAAATATGTTACGTGTAAATGCATATTTTATGTTTAATGTAATAATAAATGCCAGCCCTTTTTCTACAATTCCCCTGTGGGAGAGGAGCTGGAGTGGGCAAGCTATTTATTTGGAGGTCTTTCTTTCTTTCTTTCTTTTACCGTTTTTATCAGACACAACGCAGAATCCCACCGGTTACATATGCAGATGCCCAAAGCTTAACAACACGACCGCCATAACAATTTAACTTTTGTACAAGCAGATTTTCATATACTTACATATGAAAGTGTTTTCCTCTCCTGCTTCGACCACCATCGTTATCAGAAACAAATCTCCTCTATGACCCGCAATGAATCCTGGGATATAGTAGGACATGAAGGATACATCGGACCATCCTTAGAATTCGGGGCAAAGTAGGACGCATTTGTCACCACATTTTGAGTGCTCTTTGAATTCGGACAGCCTTCGTCGGGTCGCCGTGACGTCATTGCCTCCAAATATGGCATTGGCGCATCCTTCCCCTGAATTTGGACACGACTAACCCTCAAATTCGCGGAAAAGTAGGACACATTTGTCGCCACATTTTGAGTGCTCTTTGAATTCGGACAGTCCTCGTCGCGTCGCTGTGACGTCATTGTCTCCAAATATGGCATTTTAAGCATCCTTCCCCTGAATTCGGACACAGCCAATGTGTGTCTGTTGTTGACCACATGGAGAGTTGCAGAGATGTTTTTTTGTTACCCAAACAGTTGGTCGCACCGGTGCGACCAAATGTTTTTTTTTAGTCGCACCACGGAAAAATTTGGTCGCATTTGCGACCAAATTGGTCGCACTCTAGAGCCCTGCATTAAGAAATAAACTGGACAAGTTTTGGGCTATATGGCCAAAATTCTACAACTTTCTGGAGAACTGCAACGTATACACTGTGGACTTAACAGCCTGAAACTCTAACTTGATTTGTATATCTGTCCTTCCCTTCTGTTATGGTTTGCTTTGTTTTTGTTTCTATTACTATGTTGTTTCTGTTGTTGTTGTGTTTTTTTTTTTTTTTTTTAATGTTCACGGTGTACCATGTAAAACCGGTGAAAACCAATAAATAAATGTTTAAAAAAAAAATGAGAGCAGGTACACGGATTCCTACGGTGGCCCTGAAGTGCAAACCACAAAAACAAATCACAAAACGCACAACAAATTGAAAGGCGCAAAAACAAATTGAAAAGCGCAAAAACAAATTCACTTAACGCAAAAACAAATTGAAAAGCGCAAAAACAAATTGAAAAGCGCAACAACAAATCACAAAACGCAAAAACAAATTGAAAAGCGCAAAAACAAATTGAAAAGCGCAAAAACAAATTGAAAAGCGCAAAAACAAATTGAAAAGCGCAACAACAAATCACTTAACGCAAAAACAAATTGAAAAGCGGAACAACAAAATTGAGAGGCCCTGAAGTGCAAATCACAACAACAAATTGCTAAACACAACAACAAAATTGAGAAGCACAAAAACAAAACTGAGAATCACAAAATCAAATTGAGAAGCACAAAAACAAAATTGAGAAGCACAAAAACAAAACTGAGAATCACAAAATCAAATTAAGAAGCACAAAATCAAAATTGAGAAGCACAAAATCAAATTAAGAAACACAAAAACAAAATTGAGAAGCACAAAAACAAAACTGAGAATCACAAAAACAAATTAAGAAGCACAAAAACAAAACTGAGAATCACAAAATCAAATTGAGAAGCACAAAAACAAAATTGAGAAGCACAAAAACAAATTGAGAAGCACAATTACATTAAGAAAACCGGAAAGGGTAGGTACCAGTAGGCAACAGGAGACATCACTGATTGGATGTCCGCGCTGTTCGTCTTTGGAACCGGAAGTTACTCTGTGGCGCATTTCGTTTGAAGAAGAACGGCGGAATGTTTTGTCCTAGCTGTGGGAAAAAGCTGGTTGAGGAGTCACCGAACTTTTGCAGCGGCTGTGGCGAGAGGCTTCATCACGCATCTTGCATCGGAGACACTTCACTCCCATCGAGTAAGTTAATAAGCATAATAAAATGTTTGTTATTTATTGATTTATTAGCCTAGCGTTAGCTGTTTCCAGACCATAGCAGACCAGAGGGCTGTTCCACTAAGCGAGCTCAGAAAATCGAGGCTCATTTAAAAATGCACGCAGCTGTCAAAATGACTGCTCAAGACCTTTCTAGTAGTGAAGGTTTGAGGGCAGTTCTAGTGTTAACAAACCTCGCAGCTAGGGTGCCACGGACCAGACTTGTCCACAAGCATATTGCATAATGAATGAGCAGAAAGACTGCAGGTTAGCCTCGTTCCTGGAACCGAATTTGGGGCAATCGAGCCTGGATTTTCAGAGTGAGCCTGGCTTTTGGGATTAGCTTGCTTCGTGGAACAGTCCTCTGAGCATTTCCACAACTGAAACGATAATAAATTAGTTCATTTATTATGTTTGGTTAACTTTAGGAACTAACACTATCATGTGTCTTTACATTAAAACTTACTGGTGTAGAATTGTATTGGTCAATAGTATCAGTTACACTGTCATTCCTTGGTAGAAATTTTCTAGTGAGATTATTCAGTGTTGTCCTTATTTGCGTGTTGTGTGGACAATGGAATGTCACATGAATGAATGTCTTTAATGTGTGACATTGTAGTACATTTTTCCTTTGTTTCCCTGTAGCATCACAGACTACCTCAAACTGCCCGACTCCAACCTTCAGCACCTTCATAGAATACAGAAAAAAGAAAAATGAAGAGAGGCAAAAGTTTTCTGAAGGGAGAAAGGGCTTAAGGGTTCAGGTAGTTTGGCTAGCTCAGTCTGAAAACAAGTTGAGGTTAATTTTCTAATGACATTCTTTTGTTATTCCTTAGGGGTGTTGTGTAAAAAATGTTCAGTGTAGTAAAGCTATCCAGAATAAGAACAATTGTTTACGAGTAATTGTACATTTAGGTTGTCAGGAAGATCCCTCTTTTGCAGTTAATAAATATTCAAGTTTGAATAGATCTGCTTAGAGTCATATTAGTATCTACTTGGCCCATTGTTCATGTCTTTTTCCTTACAGATAAATGTCGGCTTGATGACCATTAAAAAGGGTGGTTTGAAGCCATACCGTGGAAAAACTATTTTCCTAACAACAGACCCTGACGCTACTGCCACAAGTCTGCTCAATCAAGCTGTTAAAAAAATGAAGGACTTTAACAAAGATCTAAAAGATGGACCTTTCCTTCTTCTTTATCCGGATGGCACAGAGGTCATTACTGTCCCTGGAACACAAAGACCATTTACACTTGAGGCTTATAAGGCTGAAGTTGGCAAGCCTTATCAAAGAATCACTGTTTTCATCTGCTTGAAGAGTGACTTTGAAGATGGTAAGCTGCTAATGTTTGTTTGGATTTTGACACACACTCCCTTAGTTTCAACAACTGCTAATTTTGAAATTGTGAAATGATAACATTACGCATAAAGTACCCAAGTCAATAGCATACCTACATTAAAATGGTGAATGGCCTGTATTTGATATAGCACCTTCTAGGGTTCTACAACCCCCCCAAGACACTTCACAACAAAACCAGTCATTCACCCACACACATTCACACACTGCTGGTGATTAGCTACAATGTGGACACAACTGTCCTGGGACTCACTGACTGAAGCAAGGCTGCTGTACACAGATGCCACCTATCCCTCCCACTACCACCACCTGGCATGGAGGGTGAAGTGTCTTGCCCAAGGACACAACGACTGTGACAGACTGAGCAGGGCTCAAACCTTCAACCTTTTGATTACAGGACGGGCTTTTAACTCCTCTGCCACCATTGCTCCCTAAATTATCTTGTATATGTTATGTTTCTTCCTGGAAATATGAAATTCAGCCATTTTTGGATCTACTGAGTCATGAGTTTTCAATGCTAACTTTATGCCTTTCGTATTAATCTATTATTGATGATCAAATAAAGTTTCATACATTAGTATGAATTTAGTTAGCTTAGCTTGATTTGTTTTCATGTTTTGTAGTTGGAGAAAACTCTGACTTGTCTGACTCTGACCCAGAGATTGTTATTAAAAGCCCCTCTGAGTTTGATCTTGCTGATACACTGGTAAGTACAATTTAAATTTTTTTTATAGAGTTTTCTTGTTGTTTAGCCACCACCATTTGCCTCAGTTCAGTAAAACAGTTAATAGTTATATATGAAATACATTTTGTGTGTGTGTGCGTGCTCGCGTGCGTGTGTTTGTTTGTTTCAGCCATGGGAACTTCAACTTGAAAGCAGTCCTTTACAGAAAGCGGCAGAATATGAGTAAGTGATATTTTAAGAACATGTAATCTTTTACTGTTTTTTGCCTACACTTTGTATTAATGAGATATACACTTTTGTCATTCATTCTGTATATGGTTTTTGGAACCTGGACTACATAATACTTGTATTGCTTGTTTGTTAATCAAGATGCTTAAATATTTTCAAAGTGTCAATTAATATTTTCACAGTACACAACAAAAATGCTTTTCTTTGTTCTCTAAGGAAGGGTGCTGGGGATCTTGTGCTTGCTAATGAAGTACAACAGGTAAAAAACGCTTTTATTAGTAAAACAGTGCAGCAGACAATCTCCACCGCCTTTACTTTGCAATTAGATAATGATTCACTGTTTGCTTATTACATTCATTGTTATTATACAATGCATTTCACATCCTCAATTTTCATACTATCAATAGATTATAACATCCACCCCTTAAAGGTACAATAAGTCATACCGGTACATGAAATAATCACAAAGCAGTCTAATGTTGGAAGGAAGGTTACATTGAAACTAACTGTGTATGGCTCGTCTTTGTCATCTAGAATCTTCTGGCGCTGATCCGTAGCCATGAAACTCATGTAACGGGAGAAGGGAGAGTCACTCATTTGTTTATAAAGATAGACTGCAGTACACAAATTTGACCACAGGATGTTCTTCTTATTTCATTCTGAGTTATTGTACCTTTAGATAATCTATTGGGATAGGGAACCTAAGGTACATCCATCTACTTTCGGACCATGGGCCCCTAAAAAGTGCTTAAGCGACAGGTGGCAAAGGTTATTTTAGGTTTTGTTTGAAAAGACGTGGCGAAATGTAAATGTTCGTCTCACAAAATTGACATCATCGAACCAGACACAGAGAAGAGGAAAAGCTTAGTTTTGTTTAACGAGCTTCGAATCCTTCTTCCAGGATGATGTGGAGAAAACCACTATAAATCTGGCCATGTGATAATTAGCAGCTACGCTGGGGGAGAAAAGCTTCTGAGGCCACGTCATATTTGCGACATCTGACTTGTAGTCATTTTAATGAAGAATTTTTACAAGCTAACAAATCTAAAATTACATTACAGACATAGTCGAAACACAATTATTTATTATTTAAATTGAAGTACAACATATGTGTGATTCAGAGAGTAAGGCAAAGCAGACCAGAAAATAACTTTTATAGCTCCATTCACTTCCATTCATTTTCTTTGTTCAGGGACCCATGAGCAGACCAGAAGGGAGGAGACTTAGGCTCCCTATATTAAAATAATTATCAATTGGTCAAATATGAATTTTCATTCATCCTCATTTCTGTATTTCCAGGTCATAGATTTGGAAGAAGAAAATGATACAGGCACTACTGAATGCCTCACTGTCGAGAACTCATGTTACAGGTGCGTTGTATCTTGAGTAATTATTCCAGAGGGTTGCACAAAATATATACACACAATTATTGTAAATGTATGTAGTTTGACTCTTTTACATTAGATTCTTCAGGAAAAAAAATAGTAGAATCGTTCTATAAAACTGGAACTGCATGTTTATGCATTTGTCTTTTTGCATCTACTCTTTGTGTACATGTTTTCACTCTGCAGAAACTACACACAGCTGTTTGATCCGATTGTGATTGATGATGAAGATCCTACTCCTAACGAAGCCAAAGCTGAGCCCCCAGAAGAACCTGTGTTAGTAATTTAAACATTTGAATCCAATTAACCGCCATCTTGTTCTGTACAAGACATCATGCAATCATGAGAGAAGTATATACACCTTTAAAAAAAAAAGTTTCCCTTTTTTTTTTAGAGACACCAATTTGCAGGCACATGAAATTATTGCAAATTTGGGACTGGAACTTATCCACAAGAAGGTCAGCAGGTTCAATATATCAAGGTCAGCTGTATGGGATGGAGCTGTTAGAGGATTTCGACGCAGCACATACTCTGACAACTACGACATGTTCATCACGTTTAATGATGATGCTGGTAGCTTTGAAGAAGGTTTGGATACAGGTGGCCCGAGGCGTGAATTCCTCACACTTCTTATGGGCAGTCTGAGAAATCGCCCCATCTTTGATGGACCTCCAGAGAGCCGTTATCTTGTATATAATTCAAGAGGTGGATGTTTTCTCCGTAATTATTACAATGGAAATTTTAATAAAAATTGGCTTATTTTTTTCATTAGCATATTTAATAGCAATTAACTATGATAATTATGTGCCCTGTATAACAGCTGCCAGGCAAGATGAGTACTTTTTAGCAGGAAAGATGATCGCTGTATCCATTGTGCATGGGGGACCAGCACCACATTTCCTCTCCAAGAACCTGGTCAACCACATCACAGGGAATCAGAGTTTCAGCGCCACTGTAGAAGATGTGCAAGATGAGGAGATCACAAAAGTTCTACATCAGGTAGAAAATTACCTAGGCTCAGGGAATGGGTTTACTTAGAAGACACTTGGGGCCAGTTTAAAAGATTTAATCAGGATAAAAGTTATCCGGGTTGGATCATATCTTGAAAGTAGGTTCAAGGTAGATTCTGTAATCTGAAAGGACAGATTTCCACCTCCCAACAACACAAGTGAAATAACAAATTATTTTTTTAATCCAATGTTTGAATGAATCGTAAAAGTAGTGAAAATTATATTTTTGTTTTTCTTACAGTAAACATTTTTTTTTTTTTTATAGGTCGTGAAAGCTGAATCAGAGGAGTCTTTGCATAATCTTATTTTGCAAAACAGCACAATCTTCCAAACTGCTGGATGCCTCAGAAACGTCAAGCCTTGTGAGAAACAAGCATTTGTGGAGGAGTACCTCAGATGGTACATCCTTGAAAGAAACCAAAGTGTCATTCAACGGTAAACTCATTACTCCTTTTAAATTCAGGATGGCCAGTTGCTCATCACAGCAGCCACTGGCATTTTCAGACCTTCAGATGTATATGAAAAAACTGATTCAGTAGCATCCGTGTGATCTGATGAACAACAAGTTAATTCCTGAGCCACTGTTGCACGCTATTAACCTTTAGACACTAGAACTCTAATTTAGTATACATTTATTGTTCACAATGACCCATAATAATCATAGTCATGCAACATGATTAATTTTTCAGTTATTTATAAAAGAGGTGATCCTTGTTTGACACACTTGTTTATTCCAGTGTGAAAGCACTATTGTTTTTTTAAATGCTGAAATCCCAATGAGCTCTTCTTTTTTTTGCTGTCACAGTTAATTTCTGAGCACTATGAATTGTTTTTGTGTATAAGTGATTCTATGCATTTGAAATCTGTCCAAATTTATAATGAAAGTTCTAGTAGGTAAAGACATTTAAACACAATTTAGAAGACTGCAATAGTTATAGCTATAAACCAATTATTAGTTATTTGTCTATCCTTTGCAGATTTAAAGATGGACTGGAAAGTCTGAATTTTTTAAGTGCACTGCAACAACATTCCAGTGTGCTGGCCCCACTCCTATGCTTCTCTGCCAAGGCCCTGACTGCTTCAGAACTGGAGAGCATGTTCAGACCAGATCTCAGCCCAGCAGGAAGCAACAAGCGGCATAAGGAGGTCCTAACACTTGGCTTTTGGGCAGATTATCTCCTTGATTGTGAAGGTTTGAATGACCATTTTTATTTGTTTACAGTTTTATGAAAGGAGAGGTAAAGAAATAAATTTTCTGTAATGTACTACAGTGTTTACTTTCTTCTTTCAGAGAAGGCAACAGCAGTGTGTCTGGAAGATTTGATGATGTTTGCCACAGGGCTGACGGCAGTTCCACCGGCAGGAATGACACCACCACCATGCATCCAGTTTTTAAGTGATTCGCCTTTTCCAGTTGCAAACACCTGTGCAAATACTCTGAAGCTACCCATCTGTGACTCATACAGCATCTTTAAGGCCAACATGGACTTTGGAATTCAAAATGCTCCAGGATTTGGATGTTCTTAAATCAGCAAGGTCATCAAGTTACAGTTACTGAGTTACCCTGTTAGGTTCAGCTGCCGTTGGCACACTACTTAACACATTCATGTGACAAGCAACTTCCATATTGTTAAACATTTAGTTGTTTTAGTTGTTTTTTCTGAATATTGTGTATGTTGGAAAAGTGACAGAAATGCTCGACACTATTTGTAAATGGTTTTATTAAAGAAAATTTTAAATGTTTCCTTGTGGTTAAATGTTAATATTTAAATCCATGCCAGTTGCTGTATATTATGAACAATATTATATTCAATTTAGCAAGAGGAAAGGAAACACTACTAACATTAAAAATGAAGGAAAAACAGAAGGGCTGGAGCACTCAAGTCCAAAGGTTTTATTAGGTGCAAAAAAAGGAAAACTAACGTTTCGACACCGTGTGTGTCTTCGTCAGAGTAACTCTGACAAATGTCATTACAAACTGAAGTTCAGTTGGTATCTAAAACCCAGCTATGTCCTTCAGGGCCAAATACAGTTCTGTGGCCGATTCCCAGTCTTGCGGCTGCTGCAGTGTGTTTTGTTGTACAGCCTGTTGTAAATATTCCTCAATGTTTGGATCACCACACAATCCAACCGGTAGCCCCTCCTCGGGAAACACATCCAGTTCCCTCTCCTCAACAGCAAATCCACAGTCTCTTGAACCATATCTGCAAAATGAAAATAGAACAGTGAAGGATTTTTTGCTGACAATATGGAACTATATAAATCAACGCATGCAGTGACATGTTATAAACTGCTCTATCATACTTATGTGTAAAATTATGAATATATATTAACCAACTTAAGCAATAACAACACCTTGCATTTAGTTTGATGCAAAAGGTTAATTAATTTTGTTAAGAACTGAAATACCTGTGAGGCAAGAGAGAGTTCGTTTGGAATCCCCCCTGGACACGATGCAAGTCTGCTTGGCCGGATCCTGTGTTTGTTCCAGAGGTCTTTGCATTCATCCAGGTCTTTCTGTAGAACCCCTGTGAAGCAGAATCTCAGCAAACATTGGTGTTCGTGGCTTCCATTGAAGTTTCCAGAGTCTCTTAGGTCTCCAAATAAGTCCATCCAAAACTGAGACCTGGGTATATAATTAATATTTAAGAATCAATTTAGCTTTGTTCTTGGTCATTTTATAGGGTTTGTTACATTTTGGTCCCATTTAAAACATGCCACAAATGGATGTCAAATAAAGTAATGCATATTAGTTTTCCATAAATATTGTAGCGACCCTGCAGTAATGTTCTTGTTAAAAATGCTGTATTTTTTTCACTCTGTTCTGTGTGTTGATTGTGAGGAGTGGAGAGTTTGGTCTGACTTTTTCATTTTGTATTGGCGTCGTTAAATCTAGGCAAGCATGCTCATTTCGGCACAACAGCTGACAGTGACCATTTTGAGTTCCTGACGGCTGTTAACGTCTATCTCATCCAACTTTTCAACACATCCAGCAGGACGCTACTCTATTTTCTTAAATGCATGTAAAAAACAACAACAACAATCTGATCAGCTTTCACTGTAGCTTACACCTACCAGACACAAATGTACCCACCTTCCTCTTCTGAAATAAGACCACCATGACTCGATGCGCTGATTCCCAGTAGATGATCCGTAACTGTGGCTTGACGATCCAGCATAATAGTCCGTGTGCGCGTGACGGAGAGTACACTGTATTGCTGCCATAGTCCCATTCTCAGTCCCGAAGTCTGTTCGTAATCTCATTGGTATCACACCAAGACTCTTTACACAGTTTAAATAATTGTGAGCTATAACAGCCGGGTTGTTGTTTGTTGCTCCACACACAAGCCACATCAGTCTTCTTGAAAAGCCATCTATACATCCTGACAGGGCCAAGCCAAAGGGTTTCAGTTTATCATAACCATCTACATGCCATATGTAATTGGGCCCCATGGAGTGATACGTGCGTCTTGTGAACCTCCTTCGAGTTCGCAAAGCGATTCCTTGAGGATTTAGTTGTCTCAACAGCCTCATAACTACATCACGCTTGACACGCAGCTTGTGTTTTTGTTTGAGAACTTGCCACATGGTCCGATATCCAAACAATTGTCCTGGTCCTCGAAGCTCGGACAAAATGGCACGCCTCACCTCAGGAAGTGGAGAATAGTTGCCTCGTCTGTACAGTCCAGATTCTTTTAAATGCGTTTTCAGTGTACGCATACTAATTGAAATGTCATGATTACACTTGAGCATATCCAGTATCACCTCGTATGTATGTCCTGAATCAAAATATTCTCGAATAGCGACAGCTATGTTTGGGTCACCGCTAATGTTCATGTTTGAAAAAATGCGCCACAGGCAGAGTAACTTCCGGTTCCAAAGACGAACAGCGCAGACATCCAATCAGTGATGTCTCCTGTTGCCGACTGGTACCTACCCTTTCCGGTTTTCTTAATGTAATTGTGCTTCTCAATTTGTTTTTGTGATTCTTCTTTTGTTTTTGTGCTTCTCAATTTGATTTTGTGATTCTCAGTTTTGTTTTTGTGCTTCTTAATTTGTTTTTGTGATTCTCAGTTTTGTTTTTGTGCTTCTCAATTTTGTTTTTGTGCTTCTTAATTTGATTTTGTGCTTCTCAATTTTGTTTTTGTGCTTCTTAATTTGATTTTGTGATTCTCAGTTTTTGTTTTTGTGCTTCTCAATTTTTTGTTTTTGTGCTTCTCAATTTTGTTTTTGTGCTTCTTAATTTGATTTTGTGATTCTCAGTTTTTGTTTTTGTGCTTCTCATTTTTTTGTTTTTGTGCTTCTCAATTTTGTTTTTGTGCTTCTTAATTTGTTTTTGTGTTTCTCAATTTTGTTTTTGTGCTTCTCAATTTTGTTGTTGTGTTTAGCAATTTGTTGTTGTGATTTGCACTTCAGGGCCACCGTAGATTCCACACAAAGACGTGAACACAAAGCTTTCTCACCCGACGGCACGTACACGTACACAGACACGCCTTCGGGGCTGAAAGCTCATTGATTTTGATCCGTCTGCAGGTCCGCACTTTTTGTTTATCTCTTTTTTTGCACTAGATTCTGAGCTTCACTTTTGTCTCTCTCCAACCAAAATTGACTGAACCAGCAGCAAAAGAAGATCCAAACTAAGCTTCACATTTCGCTTCACATAATCATCATTGCCATGAATTCCCTCTGACTTTTCCTGTTTTGCTTCCACCACGATAAAACGACACTTCCTGCACAGTTATCCATCTCTCTCTCTCTCTGTGTGTGTGTGTGTGTGTGTGTGTGTGTGTGTGTGTGTACTTCAAGAACACTTTCCCATCTAAAAATCTCTGTTTTTTGCATTATTCGCTTGCTTGTTACCCACCAGTCTACTGTTATTGTTGTAAGATTTTATGTTATATGTGTTTTATTCGTTGTTTTTCATTAACAAGCATATCATGAAGTGTTCATATATTTCACAAGATTTGCTGAACTTTTCCACTGTTTTGCAAGCTGACAGTTAACTTTACAACGCAAATAAGTTCAACAGGAAACAGATGCAGCACCCAAACCACAAGAGTTCAAAAGTGCACCACGTTTCCTAAAAAGAAGTAGCCAGACGCACATGTGACTCACACACTCCCACACACACAACCATTGGATTAGAGGAACTTGTAAAAGAGGAAATGTGATGTACTTGCATACGCGATGTAACCTATAAATAAAGAACTGTGCCTGCACTCAGGGTGTGGGTCTCGCCAGAGTCCTCACCCGTGCGCGGGGTCTCGCCAGAGGCCTCACGCATGCACGTTGCTGTTATTATATTCAAACCATCTGAGTGTCTTTATTCAACCTGAAGAATGTCTTATTAAAAATAAACCCTTGACAGTTATGTACAGCACTGTCGGCTGCTGTTTTTTTAACTGACTTCTGACAAGAAAGTCTCATTTCTGCTATTTAATACTGAAGAAATGTAAACTTTTTAAAAGTATGCGAAATTGCAAAACGCTTAGCTGTGTCTCTGTTATATGTTTATATGTGCTGTTTATACTGTCTGTGTCAGAGCTGATGGCTCAATACACACAAATATGCCACATAATGTGAGCACACATTCTGTGTGTGGCACATTTCCAACAGTGCTGTTTGTGGGTCTGTGGAACAAACTTTAGACCAGGGGGAAGGGAACTCCAGGCCTCGAGAACCGGTGTCCTGCAGGTTTTAGATGTGTCCTTGATCCAACACAGCTGACTTAAATGGCTAAATTACGTCCTCAACATTTCTTGAAGTTCTCCAGAGGCCTGGTAATGACCTAATCCAGGGGTCGGCATCCTGCGGCTCTTTAGTCCTTATATTGAGTAGTATGTATTTAACTGAAGTGTATTTTATTTGTGTTAGTTCTTTTTTAAAACTTGTAGTTCTAAATTGGAAGATTATGTTTGTATTTCAAGATCAGAATAAAGTTATATTTTATTATTTTTCCTCGCTCAAAATAAGCGTCACACTCGTGGAAGCCGATATACCTGCCGAAACGACGTGCATTTACCAAGACTTTCAGCCCCAGGTAGGCCAAGTATGGAGAAATGTAAGAAAAAAAAAATATCTGAAGAAAATAGAACATTTAATGATGCATGGGCAGATTCATTTGTATTTACTTCTGACGAGATTGGCCTACCAGTATGCCTAATTTGTGGAGTGACGATCTTTGGATCCACATACGTATGTGAGCAGCTATTCTCCACCATGAACTATGTTAAAAACAAAAACGCTCACGTCTCACAGACGACAGCTTACAGTCCTGCGTAAAGATGAAAGTGACTTCGTACAGCCCCGATCGTACAGCAGACGCTGTGCACAGAGGTTCAGGAGCAGATGTTCCATTGTAAACATATCACGGCAGACCCAACAATGTTTACATGAACATGCTCTTCAGCATCTATTTATTGACCACTTTTCACACACACAGCCGGCTGTAGCTTTCCAGCTCACAGCCGACACATACAAACAACAGCAGAGAGAGCAAGCCGGTGAGGCGTGATTGCGGATGCCACTCAGGTACGTCTGCCTCTCCTGCAGCGGCACTGCGGGCTACGCCCTGCGAAGCACTTTAACCAGGTAAAATAAATATCATGCAGATATTTTGAAAATATTTATTTTTAATTTTTTAGGAGCATAGTGCTTTTTCCAATTATTTTTTAAATTCTGGTCAAGGCTCTGCTACACCCCGATAGCCCAGAAGGCGATATAAGGATGACGGCTCACAGTTTTTGTTTGCTACATGGATAAGTTCAGCTTTTTAATTTATTTAAAAGAGACCTTCAACTGGTTGACTTTCTATTTTGTTATTATTTTTTAAGGGTTGAAAATGTGTCCATTACATAAGTAAAATTTAATTTTCTCCGTAGCACTTCATGGATTTCATAAGCAACACACTATAGTTGTTTATACAAAGCATAAGGTAAAAAAAACAATATACACAGTGTTATCTTCAATTTAGATGTCAAAAAGTATTTGCGGCTCCCAGTGTTTTCTTTTCCGTAGAAACCGGGTCCAAATGGCTCTTTGGGTGTTAAAGGTTGCTGACCCCTGACCCCTAATCATTTGATTCAGGTGTGGTGACCCAGGGTGAGCTCTAAAACCTCCGGGACTCCGGCTCTCGAGGACTAACGTTCCCTACCCCTGCTTTAGACAAAGGTGAAATTAAAACATGATGACTTCATCTGTGGCTCAGCAGGTAGAGCAAGTCATCTGCTGACTCCTCCCACCAGCATGTCAATGCCTCTTTGCACAAGTTGTATTATAAAAAAATGTTGAGTAACAAATTGATTGATTGATTGATAATACTTTATTCATCCCGAGGGAAATTGGGAAAGTTGCACAGCATTTCTTAATTTCCTCTACATCTATATGTGTTTGGATAACCGTAGAGCTTTATGTTGCATTTTGTTGACACAAATTACACACAGTCACAAACATTAAGTCGACAGAACTTAAATTCAACTAAGTTTGACTTATATAGCACAAATCACAGCAACCATTGCCTCAAGGAGCTTCATATTGTAAGATAAAGACGTTACAATAATACAGAGAAAACTGAGAAATCACTAACAACCATATTCTCCCTATGAACATGCACTCAATATTATGATTAAGACTTTTAAGTTAGTTTAACTGCTTTACTTCTCTTGATAAATTTTAATGTCTCTTAATATTTCTATTTGAGCTCCAGTTGGCACAGCTCTCTCGTCCTCTATTCAAAATATGAGCTCAGATTGTTCCAGTCACACTTATTGTTCTTCTCTCACAGCAAATTAACCTGACATGATATTACAGTTTGGTCATCCCACAAACTAAACAGACAAGAATTTGTTTAAAACAAACACTTTAGTAAAAACTCTCACACAAATCATTTTAACAACAGACAGGATTTCATAAACTGATGGCAGTGAACATTTCTGAATTTCAACCATAATACAATGTAAAAACCCTTATTGTGTTGTAGCACCACTAGGGGGGGAGTTGCCCTACTATTTTAGTAGTTGTCGGGAGTCCCCTAGTTTGTGAGTATAGCGGCAGCCATAACATGCTACTCGCGTAGCTATTCAGAGAAACCTTACTGTTGTAATGGGCTGGTGCCAGCCACTACCGATCCCCACGCATGTATGTACGGGCTGAGTACAGCCGTGGAGACCTGGCTTGTATGGTCTTATGTTGCTGGCAACAAATAAAGGTCTGTTGTTTGATTTAACTGATTGGCTTTGATTTATCCGGCTAACCTCCACACCATATGCCTGCTGGACCTGCTAGCCACTCCTTCCCCGCCAGACTGCTGTTGCAATAACAAACAATAAAGACAGTCATACACCCCCGTTCTCTGCTGGCCATCGGGGCGGGGGGGCTGGGAGGAGGTGTTGGCCATCCAATTGGGATCTGGGATGCGGGGCCTCCCTGCTGCTGCGGAGCCGGGGGCGGTCTGCTTGCTTCCACCCCAGGGGAAAGGGTAACATCTCCTGGGTCTAGGTGCCGTTTCCCCCTCTGGGGGCGAGGGTACCTGGACCCAGGGTATAGAGTATGTTTGGGGAGTTTGATTGTGTGCACAATGTCCATTTGTGTCTATCTTTACGTTGGGTGAGTGCTGAGTATTTGCATATGTGTGTATGAGGGTGGGAATGCATGTTTGTGTCTGTGTGTGCCTGTTTGTCTGTGTCTATATGTCAGGTCGGGTCTTAGACTCCACCTCTCTGGGAACTCCTAGGCCTAGGTGTTCACTGTTCATAGACATAAACTACACCTTTCTTGGCTGCTACCTCAAAGCACATTGTGCGTTGTCTGTCCTGCGTGCTGCACAACAACATTCAATATTTAGTATTTACTGCTGTTTACACTTAGCTAGATTAATGCGATGGTGTTGTGTTTATTATGTTGCTCTCTTTTTTTTGCTTGTTTTCTCTTCTTTTTCTCTCAACAGGTGATCCAGGAGTTTTTTTTTCTCTCTTTTTAAGTGCCCTCTCTCACCGTCCCTCTTCCCCTCTATTTTTCTTTTCCTTCATCTTTCTTTCTCCCTTTCCTATCCCCCAGTCATGTCTGTCCCATCTGTAACAACTGAAAATAAAATAAAATAAATAATAACAACAAAGGTCGATCAAATGGACCAATACGGCAAGGCCGTGATGATCCACTTGGTAAAGTAAATCCATTGGGTATCCTTGTTGGCCTTCAGACAACAATTCTGATGGCTAAAGAACTAAATGGGACAGGCAAAAACAAACAAAAAAACAAATATGTACAGTAATGACAGCAGAAGGTCCATAAAGACTAACGTGTCTCCATTCCTTTACATATTCCATATTTTATACGGCTCACTAGCGGTGTCTAGGACACCACTCAAACTGACCAATCACATTTTTGTGACATCATGTGACTCTCTGTGACTCATGAACAAAGAATGCAGAAACGTTAAACCTTTAACTGAAACCTGAGAAACAGTGAATCCACCGATGACAGACACAAAGTGTGTGTAAAGTATGAGATGAGTGAGGCAGGGTTCACAGATTTAAGTAGGTTTGATATATGGGAAATTTGTCTTTAGGGTTTATACTAAAGAGAAAACTGCTAAAAATCATGGTTTCACCTGTGAAAGAGTCTGCTTTAACCCAACACTGTATTAAACTAACCCAAATCTAGCTGAGTTGTTTTAACTGTAACTGAAAAACATTAAAATAATAAGCTGACTCTGACTTCTGTGTTTGTGTTTTAAGAAAACGTCTCCCATTGCTGTCTTTCACAAAGCTGAGAGGTCAGCAGTCGCCCACAGGATCTCTGTGACAGTCTGTTACTGGAACACTTTAGTTCTCCAAGTCCAACAAACAATGGGCAGAATGCTAGTATGATAAGTAGCACTACAACTGAATGTTATGATAGTGGCAACCTGCAACTTCAGGAAATGTGTTGTAGTTGTTGTTCAAGTGTTAACCAGGCAGCATTGAGTACGAGCGTTAAGGGGAAAGGTGTAGGTTGGTGAGCATGGCATTTGCAGTCATCTGCTGCCATGTTGTGTTATGTTCAGGTGACGCCATGTTCAAAAGTAATGGCATATATGGCACGAATGTGGGGAAAGGTTGTGTGAATGCTAAATCGATTATTTTGGTTTATGCTGTTACGCTTTAGCTGTGAGTATTTTGTTTAAGTTGTGAATATGTAAGGTTATTTTAGAAAGAATTTGTATTTACCTTGTTTTTGAAAGAATGCTTTGTGTTACTTTATTTTTTTATGGAATCTGTTATTTTATTGGAAGAATGCATGGTTTAATGTTATTTGTATTGTGTATATGTTGAGTGAATAAATGGCAGTGAGAAACAAATGAGCTCCAGCGTGAGGAAGATGCTAACTTCAGTGTGCTCTTTATTAATCCAGTTTTTCTCATAATTGGCTACGCAGTGCTCCCTAGCCTCTGCCGCTTGCTGCCATTGTTCCAGATCAACTGACATTGGTCAAATAGATGTGTGGTCAACTTGCTTTTCAGGAGCCACTACCGACATACTAGCAAATAAACACCAAATATTTAATCTGTGACATTTGTGAGGTTACCTCAAACATACTCCGTCAGTCTTGTTGCTGTTGAACAATATATGTTAAACAAATATTTAAAAATGTCCCGAGTTTATCTGGTGATATTCTCATGCAAGAGACGACTGTGAAAACAACAAACAATTAACACCACGGCGATGCCGTTCACAGGACAGCAAGAGTAAATCATCTGGAGAATGTTGTCTTCATTATCGTTCCCCTCGTTCGTGTTATTACGCCGATTTTAGCATTTTCGCTTTGCAACTAAAGCGTGCAGTTTACTTTGTGTGCACTCAAATGGAGTCGAGTCAACCAGCGCCACCTGTGGCCAAGTACCATAGCCTACAGCTAGATTAACTTGTGACCAGTGATGGGAATAACGGCGTTACAAGTAACGCCGTTACTTTTTTCAGTAACGAGTAATCTAACTAATTACTATTCCTTTTTTTTTTTTTTTTTTTTTTTTAACTTACAAAGACAAAGAGAAAAAAAAAATCTCCTGGATCACCTGTTGAGAGAAAAAGAAGAGAAGACAAGCAAAAAAAACAAAAAAAACAAACAAAAACAAAGCAACATACTAAACACAACACCATCACGTTAATCTAGCTAAGTGTGAACAGCAGTAAATACTAAATATTGAAAGTTGTTGTGCAGCACGCAGGACAGACAGCGCACAATGTGCTTTGAAGTAGCAGCTAAGAAAGGTGTAGTTTATGTCTACGAACAGTGAACACCCGTGTGCACACCTGTGTGGATCAACGCGCTTGTATACAAAAGGTTTCCCCATGTAACGGTCTGCTAGAGGGTGTGGAGGGCCATAGCCCCGTCCCCCAGGGCATGAAGCAGGCATGGAGGAGATCCAGGCTCCAGACATCCAGAGGCTCCAGAGTGCGAGAGCCCAAGGAGTACCACCGGAGGGGCATCCGTGCCACCCTCCTGGGAAGGGCTGAGGAGATCCCCAGACGCAGGGGTCACCCAGTAGCCACGGGCAGAAGCCAGAGGGGCTGCACTGGCGTGCCCGCCGGCTCTGCCGGCAGCCAACTGTGCCAGAGTGAACCGGTTGCAGGCCCGAGGCCGGAGGCCGAGGCCCCTTTGCCCCGGAAGAGGCCTGACCGAGCAACAGGCACCAGGCCCCGCCAAGTAGCCACCGGGAGTGAGCTGGTGCATACCTGAGCGCCCAGCCCCGGACACCAAGAACCACCAATGCACCAACCCCTGAGGGCATCAGTTACCAGCAGGGAGTGTGGTGAGGGGAGATAGGCCTCCACACTTGGAGGGCCTGGGAGTACCCAGGGAGGTGGAGTCTAAGACCCGACCTGACATATAGACACAGACAAACAGACACACACAGACATAAACATGCTTTCCCACCCTCATGCACACATATACAAACACTCAGCACTCACCCAACGTAGGGATAGACATACATAGACATGTACACACAATCATACTCCCCAAACATACTCTATGCCCCGGGTCCAGGTACCCTCGCCCCCAGAGGGGGAAACGGCACCCAGACCCAAGAGATGTGACCCTTTCCCCCGGGGTGGAGGCAAGCAGACCGCCCCAGGCTCCGTAGCAGCAGGGAGGCCAATCGGACAGCCAACACCTCCTCCCAGCCCCCGCCCGATGGCTAGTAGAGAACGGGGGTGTGTGAAGACCCCATACCTCCCTCCTCCCACTCATGTGTAGTGTTGCTGCGTGTTGTTCTAAAGTGCATTTAAAACAAGGGAGGGCATGGTACTGCTGCCAGAGAGCAGCAGGTGTTAGCACGGCCCCTCCCGAGGCCCCTCAATGTCTACATGGATTTAAAATTGAGAGGTGGGCACCGGCGCCAGAGGTAGGGTTGAATACCCAGACCGTCCTCTGGACGCCGTTAACGTGGTCACCCTCAAGGCCCTATATATATATATATATACAGGGAGTGCAGAATTATTAGGCAAGTTGTATTTTTGAGGAATAATTTTATTATTGAACAACAACCATGTTCTCAATGAACCCAAAAACTCATTAATATCAAAGCTGAATGTTTTTGGAAGTAGTTTTAGTTTGTTTTTAGTTTTAGCTATTTTAGGGGATATCTGTGTGTGCAGGTGACTATTACTGTGCATAATTATTAGGCAACTTAACAAAAACAAATATATACCCATTTCAATTATTTATTTTTACCAGTGAAACCAATATAACATCTCCACATTCACAAATATACATTTCTGACATTCAAAACAAAACAAAAACAAATCAGCGACCAATATAGCCACCTTTCTTTGCAAGGACACTCAAAAGCCTGCCATCCATGGATTCTGTCAGTGTTTTGATCTGTTCACCATCAACATTGCGTGCAGCAGCAACCACAGCCTCCCAGACACTGTTCAGAGAGGTGTACTGTTTTCCCTCCTTGTAAATCTCACATTTGATGATGGACCACAGGTTCTCAATGGGGTTCAGATCAGGTGAACAAGGAGGCCATGTCATTAGTTTTTCTTCTTTATACCCTTTCTTGCCAGCCACGCTGTGGAGTACTTGGACGCGTGTGATGGAGCATTGTCCTGCATGAAAATCATGTTTTTCTTGAAGGATGCAGACTTCTTCTTCAAGCAGTGGTACAGGAAGGTGTCTTCCAGAAACTGGCAGTAGGACTGGGAGTTGAGCTTGACTCCATCCTCAACCCGAAAAGGCCCCACAAGCTCATCTTTGATGATACCAGCCCAAACCAGTACTCCACCTCCACCTTGCTGGCGTCTGAGTGGGACTGGAGCTCTCTGCCCTTTACCAATCCAGCCACGGGCCCATCCAACTGGCCCATCAAGACTCACTCTCATTTCATCAGTCCATAAAACCTTAGAAAAATCAGTCTTGAGATATTTCTTGGCCCAGTCTTGACGTTTCAGCTTGTGTGTCTTGTTCAGTGGTGGTCGTCTTTCAGCCTTTCTTACCTTGGCCATGTCTCTGAGTATTGCACACCTTGTGCTTTTGGGCACTCCAGTGATGTTGCAGCTCTGAAATATGGCCAAACTGGTGGCAAGTGGCATCTTGGCAGCTGCACGCTTGACTTTTCTCAGTTCATGGGCAGTTATTTTGCGCCTTGGTTTTTCCACACGCTTCTTGCGTCCCTGTTGACTATTTTGAATGAAACGCTTGATTGTTCGATGATCACGCTTCAGAAGCTTTGCAATTTTAAGACTGCTGCATCCCTCTGCAAGATATCTCACTATTTTTGACTTTTCTGAGCCTGTCAAGTCCTTCTTTTGACCCATTTTGCCAAAGGAAAGGAAGTTGCCTAATAATTATGCACACCTGATATAGGATGTTGATGTCATTAGACCACACCCCTTCTCATTACAGAGATGCACATCACCTAATATGCTTAATTGGTAATAGGCTTTCGAGCCTATACAGCTTGGAGTAAGACAACATGCATGAAGAGGATGATGTGGACAAAATACTCATTTGCCTAATAATTCTGCACTCCCTGTATGTGTGTGTGTGTTATGAGAGTGTGAATAATGTGGATGTCTAAGTTGTGAAATAAAATTGAGGCACAGGTGGCCAGAAGGGGACAGAGGGGGGGGAATGCCTCCCCTGCACCCTGGTGACACACCCGCACCCCAAGGCCCTACCTGTGTGGGTGGGTGTGGTGGAGCGGGAAGAGGGAGGCAGCCGGGGATGGGGAGGAAAAGAAGGGAGGGGCAAGATGCCCCTCCTTAGGGCCAGCTCCCCGCTGACCCCAGTAGGCACCCCGTCCTCTAGTACCCACCAAGGCAAGGGAGCCCAGGCCCATCCAGACCCCGACCTATGGCAGCAGCACCGCTAAGCCCCACAGGACCTGGGAAGCCCACCCCACCCCACCGCAGAGGAAACTATACCCACCCCAACATTCAATCATCTCCAGACTACACAAGACAACAGACACTCAGGTTAGGTTTATTCTCCACCTCTCCTCTGTCTCTCCCCACCTGCAGAGTGGACTTCTGCAAGGATGGAACAACCTCCCTGCCAGTTGAAGAGCCCCCAGTTAGGCCGATGCACCAGAGGCCCCTGCGCCAGGGCTGAGCCCCGTGCACCCACCCGCCCACAACCTCGGCGACATACCGACGAGGACCCGAAGCCCCCAAGGCCCAGCCAGAGCCCCATCACGGAGACGAAGCACCCCAACCCCAAAGCCCCCGCCTGCCCCGGATCCACTCAGGGGCAGCCAGGCCACCAGGCCAGTAACCTACGTCCGCCAGTACAGACCATCCCCCAGCCCCGCTGCACGCAGCCACGAGGAGAACACCCTCTAAGAGCGACCAGAGCCACTAACCAGGTTATGACCACAACCCCCCGGGTTGAGCCCTCCAGGGATAACGTCTCTAGGGGTTCTCCTGGCGCCTAAGCCCATCCCAACCTCCACATCAACCACAATAGCGAAGGCAGGACCAAACCATGACCCCCACCCCACTAGGTGATGAAGCCGATCAAAGGAGCCCAAAGGGATTGATCAAATGTGGTGGCAGAGGCTGTATCAAGACTAATGTGATCTATTAGATGGTTTTTATATTGATTAGAATTAAGATTATTTTTATTTTTCCAGTTAAGGAGGACCGTTTTCTTGGCAATGCATAGGGCTGTAAAAACAATGTGGGCTGTGTTTATTTCTGCAGTGACCTCATCCAAGTTGCTCAGCAAGCACACTAAAGGGGAGGCTGGAATGTTACATTTCAGACACTTTGATAAGTCTTCACATATCTCACGCCAAAACTTCTGCACTGGTGGACAGAACCAAAGGGCGTGGATGTAATTGTCTGGTGTATTGCCTTGACAGTGTGAGCAGTTGTTGGAAGATGTAAAGCCCATCTTGAACATCCAATGACCTGTATAGTGCACTCTATGTAGTATTTTGTATTGTATTAATTGCAGACTGGGATTTTTAATCAATTTAAAGGTTTTTAAGCATACCTGAGACCAGAAGTTTTGGTTTAAGCTGATTGATAAATCTGCTTCCCACTTTGCAATAGGAAGGGATATTGATTCATCTATTTTAGAAAGTGTTCTGTATATTTTAGATAATAATTTGGGGGATTTAAGAGTAAGAAAGTGTACCGCACTTGGTGGTGTTTGTAATTCAGCTTGACTGAGGTTAAATCTCTTTTTACTATGGATTTAATTTGTTGATATTCTAAAAATCTTTTCTTGTTGATCCCATATTGTGTAACTAGTCTGTCAAATGGAATAAATTCTGTTCCCTCTAATATATGTTCTAAGTATTTAATTCCTTTACAACTCCATTCTGGAAAATTAATCATATTATTGTTTTGTAATATGTCAGGGTTATTCCAGATAGGTGTATGTTTGCATGGGATTAATGAGGACGCTGTCATTTTTAGAAACTCCCACCATGCTGTCAGAGAAGAGCTGATGTTGATGCTTTTAAAGCATTCATGTCTTTTGATGTTTGAGCTGATAAATAGTAGGTCTGAAATTTCTAGATTATTACATAGTGCCTGTTCTACATCTAGCCAGGGCTCATCTAAGAAGCTGTGTTTAAACCATCTAGAGATGAACTGAAGCCTGTTGGCTAAAAAATAGTGATTAAAGTTAGGCAGATCTAATTACTATTCCTATCGTTACAACGCCGTTACAGTTACTAACAAGGAAACGCGGTCCGTTACTATTTTTCAACAAACAGACGGTTGAAGCTGTGTTCAGCTTACCGCATTTTATATCAGCTGCACGGATGTAGCTAATCTGGACGCTACAGCTTTAAGCAGCTGCGCGCTCCCGCGGACAGCAATCACGGTCACTGTCTAGCACAACACCTGGAGCTCAGGGGGCAAAACAATCGCATGAGTGCTGCTGTTTGACTGAGGAAGAATAAAGTAGTCGTGGTAAGCCAATCACATGACCACTTAAAGACGAAGCAACAAGGTGACATATACCAGTTTATAAATTGTGTCGATAGGCCACATAAAACCAGAGTCATGATAAACAATATATACGCGGCGTTTTTTCCTCAATAGTTTCATCATGTTAGCGCTAGCAAGCACTCTCTGCTTATGAGCAAAAAAACAAAACAAAACAGGGGAAGTTTTAGGAGTGACGTCGAGAGAGAGAGAGAGAGAGAGAGAGAACAGAAAAAGAGAGAGCGAGTTTTGAGATGTGAGATTTGTGACGTTTAGCATGTTTGGAGTGTGTAGTTAATGTGTTGTCTTGTGTAGTTAGTGTTGTGGATAGTTTTGTGTTATGTGTCAGAACAATGAGGCGACTGCTGTCTCCAGGTAGAAACAGGAGTGATACACCTGCTGCTGTCAGACCTGCAGGTATCAGGCTGTGATGTTCTCCTTTGTAGTGGACAGAAATTATGTTTTTGGAGTGGCACAAATAATCTGTGTGGCATCTTATTGAAGAACAGCTGATTGTTCTGTAAATAGTTTGAAATGGTTATTTAAAAAAAGGGTAAAAGGTAAATGGATGCAAATAACTTTGTTGTTTGCAAAACTTGTGCATAGGATTGACAATTAATATTTGCATTTGAAGTTATGAAATATGATTCATTAAACATGTTTATGGTTGTTACAGTAAAAATATAACTTTTTCTACTCTGATTTTATGTTTTTTGTCTGATTTTAGATCAATTCTGGTTATACAGTATGACAAAATGAGAACATAACTGTAAATTCAGGCACGTGAGGTTGTGCTAAACGGTCTTTGTTTTTTTTTAAGTAACGCAATAGTTACTTTTCCAAGTAATTAATTACTTTTAGAATATTGTAACTCAGTTACTAACTCAGTTACTTTTTTGAAGAAGTAACTAGTAACTATAATTGAATTACTTTTTCAAAGTAACTTGCCCAACACTGCTTGTGACACACATCTGCACCACGTTTGAATTTGTTTAATGCACAATACATTTGAAACTTTCAATTTCGTCTGTTTTTGCGTCTTGCAAACGAACCTTTAAACTGAATGAAATGATATTATGTATTTATTTTTGGCCTGCATCAAGAAGACCAAATTATATGCGGAAAGTTATAAAAATCACCACCCCTGTTATTCATCATATTTTTAATTGTCTTCACCATAAGAAAGAAATAGTTTTTGAACAAATATATGACACATTAATATTTCACTACTTTTGTAACATCACATCCTATAAGTATCGGCTGCCTGTGTCTTTTCTCTGGAAATGAACATTTTCAGCCAATATAGGTAATACATCAACATGGCTGGAGAGAGTTATATACAGTCTGTAAAAGTGTGGTTAATCTAATGAACATTTGTAAGGAGATGGCCGTTACTGTGAATTTACAGCAGTTACACAATGATTAGTTATAAACAGAGCCAGTGGGATTGAGTACTCTAAAAACTAAAACTGACATTTACTTAAATTTTTTTAGGCAACACTTTTACACTTAAAATATTGAGTAGATTGGAAACCAGTTAAATCTGTTCAATATACTTGATCAATTGAATAACAAAAGCTTAAACAAATTAAGTTGAAATGAATAATTGTAGTTGCTACACAAACATGAAAAAATTGAGTAAATATAACAGAAATCATGAGTTAAAAGCAAATGTAAGGTTAAGTGAAAACCACACAAAAAAATTGAGTAAATAACACTGACATGCTTGGTCAATGTAACTGAAATATAGATGGTCAGTTAATCCAAAATTTTGTTCCATTTACTTAATTTTGAAAACTGAACTTAATCAAAATTGTACTTAAAATTAAATATGGTAAATGGCTTGTATTTGTATAGCGCATTACTTATTCCCTATGGGACTAAGTTGCCTACTGGTGGTGGTCAGAGGGTGGGCCCTCTGACCACCACCAGTAGGCAATGGGTGAAGTGTCTTGCCCAAGGACACAACAACCGAGACTGTCCGAGCCGGGGCTCAAACCCGCAACCTTCCGATTACAAGACGAACTGCCAACTCTTGAGCCACGATCTCCCCCTAACATTCAAATATGAATGTTATTGTATTTCACTGGTAGTCTAAGTCTAAAAAACCAAACAAACTAATATGTAGTTGTGTGTTTCATAATACATGTATGAAAAATGACCACGTTAACATTTTTCCAAATGAAAAATTTATTTTCGTAAACATGGCAATAACTCGAAATAAACAAGCACTAAAAAGACAAGAGCCTTTTTCCCTTTTAGCTCAAAGCCTTACATACTTGAAGGATAAATGGCAAACCAGGAGAGTAAACACAAAAACTCAGATTATTTAAAAAAACAAAATGAACAAAACAATGCAAAAGGCTCATGGTTTATGTTCCATCCCCTAGTAAATTACACAAGAACTCTGATAACATAAGAACAAGCTTAGATCCTCCCTCAGGCTACTGGCCTATATGAAAAACATCTTTCAGGTTATGGTTATTTTTTTGAACAATTCCCTTTGCTATTTTGACATACTTGAGATTTTGTTAGTCCAAAAATGCTTTCTCTACAATGGAAATGACATCACATCAAGGCAATGCATTAACCTTTTGATGGATATCCACTCAAAATTCCCATTTTGTCAAATGTAGTCATCTACAATGCACAGAGGTGATTCTTCAGTCTCTGAACCTTGGCTGAAAGGTTTGCGGGATCCAGCTCCAGGAACACTTTTTGAAATACCTCGAAGCAATATTCTAGATTCTTGGTGTATTTCAGATCCACAGCATAGGCTAGTCCCAACAGGTAGCAACAGGCTCTGCTGACATCCCCAGGATTACTGAGGACAGTTATGCCCTCAATAACGATCCCTACATAACACAGTTTGAGTGACCCATCTTGGTTCTCCAGCATGTAAATCTTCATCACCTCCTCAGCCAAAGCCTCTTCAACACAGACATCATCAGCATCCTCCTGTAAACATAAGGAACTAGAGTAAGCTTACTTTTATTCCACATATTTTAAGACATGGACACAAAAAGGCTGTTTTCACATGAAATCTGAAGCTACTAATTTGAACACTGAGATCCCAAATTTTAAGCAATTTGAAGTAAATGCTGTTCTCTGATATACTTCATAGTAGGGCTGCCACAAACAATTATTTTGATAGTCGACTAGTCACCGATTATTTTTGCGATTAGTCGACTAATCAGATCATGCATCCATTGGACGTAAAACGTACAGCTTATTGCACCAGCATGCATCTGCTCTTATATAACTATCATTAGCTTACAGCAGGGGTGTCCAAACTCCGGTCCATTTTTAATTGGCCCGCAAGTAATTTTATAAATAGAATAGAATATGGCCCGCACTTCAACTTTTGCTTGAGTGTATTGCACTTCTTAGTTTTAACACCAGGGGGAGCTACTGTTGATCAAGGCAGTTGCTCCACCAAAAACGACAATCACAGAAGAAATTTACCCCCAAGTTACTAAACATGGCAGAACCAAAGAAGCAAAAGGTAGAAAGTGAGTGCAAAAGTTTCAGACACGGTGGGAGAGTGAATATTTCTTCAAAGAATTCAAGGGGAAGTGTGTCTTTTTCGATCTGCACTGAAACTGTGGCAGTTATGAAAGAGTATAATGTATAGGGTTGCCAACTCCCTGAAAAATAAATAAGGGACACCTCGTGGCCAGGGCCGGGCGACCCAATTGTCTTCACCCTTCCCAGTGTGGTGAATTTTTTAGCTCTTTTTTTTGTGTGTGAAATTATTTTTTTAACCATTTGACTTGAAGTTGATTTAAGTAGATGCATATTCTTTGTGATATGAACACATGCGAAACAAATGATCATTTAGCCATTTATTTTTAGCTCAAAATGACAACATTAACACAATAAAATAGGTATCTTTCCTAAACAAAAGACTGTTATGCTTAACTTTTTGTGCAAAATGACAACATTAACACAATAAAACAGGTCTCTTTCTTAAACAGAAGCCTGTCATGCTTAACTTTTGAGAATATAAGTAAATCTTTCTTTAAAAGAACTCTGTCCTGCTTAACTTAAAATTATATAAATTAATAGAAAACGATAGAACGAAAAACATTCTTGTAACAGTGCACATATAGTGCATTTAGTACAATTGGCTTCAGTTGAGGTATTATTTCAGCTTTTGCTCCTGTTTGTAAACCCGCTTGTTCCCATGATTACGCATCATAACTCATCATCATTATTATTCATCTATGTATTACTTCTATGTATTAGTCATCTATTTGTTGTAATCATCTATCCTTGCAGTTGTTTATTACACAAAATAAATTATATTATCACACTTCTGGCCACATAGCGCTGATATTCACTGCACATGTCCATATTAACCTTAACCAGAGGGTTTAAAAAAAACAAACCAATGTTTACATACCATATCTGCTTCTGCCGTGGCCTGGTGGACAAAAAATTGGTTAAGGGTTCCCCGAGCTTTCACGCCCCTAATGTTCTTCATGTGCCCACCATTAGAAGCATGCCTATGGAAAAAGTGCGCCGGCACACAGTGCAGTGCGCTTTATAGGTGTTATCGTGCACTTTTTCCAGCCAGGTGTTTTCCTTTTCCCATTCCTCCCTGTACTTTTGCAGCCTTTTTTTTTTTTTTTCTCGGAGGGGAACAAACATTGCTGGTCTAATGCTGGGCTTAAACTGTGCGATTTTTGGCCTATTTTGAGCTGATTTTTGAGTCGTGCGACCGTTTTGGTGATCGGCCCGATTTTGGCCTTCATCGTGCGTCGTGCATCGTGTAGTATACGTGGGGTAACGAGAAGTGATTAACGCCTCACGACCAGCTCCCGATCATCAATCGCTTGGTCGTGAGGTTTGAAATCCTCACAACCGTCGTGAGGGTGTCACCACAGCCACTCACACTGCTCACGCGCAAACACGTAAACGTCGGTGAAAAAGACAGAGCAGCACGGCTGTGCAGCGTGTGATCTGGACACAAACGATGGAGGCACAACTTGTAGAACTTGGGAAAGCTCATCCGAGCCTTTTCGATGTGGCCTCACAAAATTATCACGACCACAACAACTGTGAAAATAGTTGGATTTACCCCTGCAAGTCAATCGTGCAGTTTGAGCAGAAGCTGAAAAACGTGACTGAAAAAAATCGCACAGTGTATGCCCAGCTTTAGGTGTACTGTCGTCCGAGACTTGCACCGCAGTGTCGGCGTTTGTTTCCCTTCTTGTTGTGGTCATCTGTTGTCTTCCGGTATTTTCTCCGCAAGCGACCTTTCTTCGACCAATGAGATAAGCAGTAATCTGAATTGTCATACTCGAATTGTCATAAGTGTGCCGTCAGCTCATTGGTCACAGAGCAGGAGAGGGCCTGGGAATTATGTTTTCAAACAAAACGTTAATTCCATTAACATTTATAGACTACTTTTGATTCTCATTGCATTATGGGACAAAGTGCGTTTCTAAATACGGGATGATTCCGTTTTTTAAGGGACGGTTGGCAACCCTACTGAGTAGCGAAAAACGGCGGTGGGTTTGAAAACGATTTGCCGGGAGTCCGCTGTTCTCACCGGCTCTAGTGAACCCCGGCTAGCTATCAAGCTGGTGGGTAACAGACGTATCCGAAAACGTTGGAGCGCTTTTGAAAATATGTGGTGTCTTGATAAACTGAGCAGATATTTGAGGTTTACACAGCTACATTCTCGCCTGAAAACATGTTAAATGTTTATTTTGTGACCCAGAAAGAATAATAAGAGTAATATTACAACTAATTAGCTGCCGCCATTGTTGGAAACTGAGCTGGGCCAATTGACTATGTGCACGTTAGCATATGCTACTTCCGGTGCAAAAACTCCTGTGTGGAGCTTTGTTTCCGGTGTCCTATTCGCGCCTTGTTTACGGTCCAAAACAAGTTAAGCAAATGAATGAATCAAGCAGCGATTTACATTTCTATAGATGTCTTGGGCATTTACGAAATATATCTGTAAATGATGTTCATGGACTTGTCGATATTTTTCCCCCGCACCTCAGAGCAAAAGAGAAAAGGGATTCAAATGTTATATTTCTCAGCTGTCCCTGTTTATTGCGGGTGTTATGTTCTAAAAATAACCAGCGATAGGTGAAATCAAGTAGCCAATTTTATTTTTTGATGCGTGGACATCGTGGACATCCAGTACTGCACTTCAGAGTCACACTGCTAGCAATCGATGCAGCGATTCTGTACTGTACAGGAGAGACGTCACGGAGGAGATCGTCTGCAGCGATCAGGACGCAGCACACAATGTGACGTAAAAATAAGCATGAAAACTTGCACTAAAAAATCCGCAAAACAGCGAGGTGAAAGGTGAACCACGTTATAACGAGGGACCACTGTAATTTTGAAGGTAAGTCACAACATACCCTTCATACATACTAATGTATAGAAACCCTCACCAGCAATCGTTCATTTTTGTGGCTTTTTCACGGTTTGTTAACATGCTGTGTAGGTGTGGACATAACGGGAAACATCTGTGACTGTTGTTCATCTGTAGTTTGAATGCTGAACATTTGCCTGTTTAAAGAATAAGACCAGTCACTATACAGAGATGTGCTTCTGAATGTGGACGATGTGTCTTATGCTGCAGTGATGCAGTTCTGCTTGTGTTGAGTGATGCAAACAACCGATAGATCTAAACTCTTTAAACGTCAATCACGTGGTTACCGGCTACCGGCGAAAATAACGGAGGAAATCGGGACTTCTGTCTTAGCGCATTTGCGCCGCTGTGTGTTTTTGTGGTCTTCTTTTGCGGCTAATTCAGTGAATTTTGGTCTGATCGTGGTTAAACTTGGTGTGTGGAGTCAGTGATAGCTCTGGGAGCTAACCAGCCTATTTTTAACCGGTTACTTACATGAAGTCTGAAGAATTTCTGGTTCGGTTTTATTTGTTTAGCGGACTTCTGCGCATTTACGTAACTGCTCGTTTAATCGCAGCTTATTTTCGGTGTGTTTGGTGGTTGTAGAAATGGTTTATATGACATTTTAGCTGAGATTCTGAGGTTTCTGTGGATACCACACATGTCTTCACTTATATTTCTCAACCCGCGTTATAACCGATTAAACGTGATCTCCTCCTTTTTGCCCCCAGTATCAGGGGCGTGGGGCTTAAGTGGTTAAACGTCAAAATCTATCATTAGATTTTTTTGTGACACAACAGTGGTGAGTGTTCCCAACTTCTGCTCTTTGGAACTTAACGCAATCTTTCCGTTTTCGAGTTTTGGACATGATTTTGGAGTATATCTTCGCAGTAGCAATTTACCGCAAAGTAAAGCTACCGGAAATGTACAACCCCACATCCGGCCTCAAACCAGGAAGTTAGCATTTTCTCGTGCACATAGTCTATTCTGGGACACAGCTTCTTCTTCTTCTTCGGGGTTTAACGGCACCTGGCATCCTTGTACATGCAGTGCTGCCATCTTCTGTTTCAGTCCATTATTACACGCTTAAATCCTACTACCTATTCCTGCGTCTTTTGGGATCTTACAAAGCTTCAAACGACGCGTCGACTATTAAATTAGTCGTGGATGATTTTGATAGTCGACGTAATCGTGACTAGTCGACTAATCGTGGCAGCCCTACTTCATAGCTTTAGTTTTTCCGCTGGATAAGTGGCCTCTGTTTGTGAAATAATATGGGGGGAGTGGTTCTTTTGGAATAAGTGGGGGACGTCCAGCAGTGATACACAACATGATACAAAACGTTACTTAATGTTTCCTTAATAGCTGGTGAAGGGTTTCAATCATCCAGGTCATGGTAATCCTAGTAGTTTGAGTGAAGGAAACTAGACTTCTTTAGTTCCTTGAAGATGTTTCGCTTCTCATCTGAGGAGCTTTGTCAATCCTGAATTGAGTCCAGTTTCCCTCACTCAAACCTATTGCAAAATGTTAATGCTACAGTGATGACATTTTCATATCTGTCATGTTTTTAAATATATCCACAACATTGATGGGCAAGTCTAAAGCAACATGGAGATTGGTAGTGCAATAACACTGTCTTTTTGTCCATTATTCAATGTGTCAGACCCACTGATCTTTATATTATTATATACTATACCAGATGGCTCCCCCGTGAGTTTGTGTCTGTTGACCACCGTTGTGATGACATGGAAAATTTCCTTTGAGGCTATGCGTTCTTGCCGCACACTAATACTCAATTACTCTACGTTATCGTGTTTTTACTTACATTTTTAAGTTGTAGTTGCTGACAATAAATAATATTGATTTGAATAATTATTGATTTTAGTACAAGATACTGATGAGTATAGATACCTATTTCTCAAATATTTTGATTCAATTTTAAACAAAAATATTAAGTACATGCAAAGAAGGTATTCTGTGAACCACAATTTCTTGTCTGAGATAAGTGTAAATAAATACCTTAATTTAACACAAACACATAAGTTAAAATTTTAGACATTTATTTCAATTTATCAAACTCAAATAATTACTAAAAGGATATTCATTGATTTTATCAGGCTCATCTAACTTATATTTATAGTTATATTTACAAAGCCTCTGAATTACTTTTTAGAGTGTGTGAGAGTGAGTGGATTCAAGAAAGCGAGTGACTCAGGTGTGTCAGTTGGTTTGTCATATGTTTTTGAGTATGGAGGAGAGTTAGAATGTTTTGGTTTTTAGTCTAAGTTAAGAATATTCATAATTTAATTTCCAAAACTTGCATATGATCTTCAATTTGTAGCAGATCTACTGACTTTCACATCGCAGCTGGAGCAGTCTCAAATGGAATACAGTCCACCACTGCCATCTGTGGCCAAGTGTCATAGCCTACTACTTGATTAACTTGTCAGACATCTGCAGTAGAGGCTGAGTGGCTGCACTTACACCTGGTGCATTCAAATCGATCCACAAACATGTTGAAAGATGCAATGCCAGCAATGTGGATTGTCAAGACTAAAACCAATCATTAAGCAAAAACAACATATACAGTGGGCTGCAAAGGTTTGCATCCCACTGTATATGTGATCTGTCTTTTCTGTCCAAAATGTGAACGTTGGCATCCTCGAAAGAGTGACCTTTATGTGCAGATGAAACACTGAGTCTTGTCCTGTCGAGGTGGCTCTTCTATGTTGTGCTGAGCATTCCTCGCTGCACTGTACAGCATAAACTACATTGTTAAGTTTGTGTTTGGGAGTTTTGTCTTTGGGGTGAACCAGTTTGTGACGTAGTGCTTGGAGAAGACTCTCCTGAGTTGTTGTTCCTATAGTATTTAAAAGTAGAATGGGAGGCAGAGCCTTCAGTTTTCAGGCCCCTCTTCTGTGGAACCAGCTTCCAGTTCGGATTCGGGAGACAGACACTATCTCTACTTTCAAGATTAGGCTTAAAACTTTCCTTTTTGCTAAAGCATATAGTTAGGGCTGGACCAGGTGACCCTGAATCCTCCCTTAGTTATGCTGCAATAGATGTAGGCTGCCGGGGATTCCCATGATGCATTGAGTTTTTCCTTTCCAGTCACCTTTCTCACTCACTATGTGTTAATAGACCTCTCTGCATTGAGTCATACCTGTTATCAATCTCTGTTTCTCTTCCACAGCATGTCTTTATCCTGTTTTCCTTTTCTAACCCCAACCGGTCGCAGCAGATGGCCGCCCCCTCCTTGAGCCTGGTTCTGCTGGAGGTTTCTTCCTGTTAAAAGGCAGCCACCTTTTCACTGATTCTTTTATTTACAGGCTATTTTAAGTGTAGTTTTCTGCAGGGTGGTGCAGTGGTTAGCACTGTTGCCTCACAGCAAGAAGGTCCTGAATTCAATTTCACCATCAGGTTCGGGTCTTTCTGTGTGGAGTTTGCTTGTTCTCCCTGTGTTTGTGTGGGTTATCTCCGGGTACTCCGCCTTCCTCCGACAGTCCAAAGACATGCAGTTAGAGGGGTTAGGTTAACTGGTGAATCTAAACTGACAATAGTTGTGAATGTGAGTGCGAATGGTTGTCTGTCTCTCTGTGTTAGCCCTGGGTACACCCTGGCGACCTGTCCACTGTGTACCCTTCCTCCCGCCCTATGGTAGCTGGGATAGGCTCCAGGCACCCAACGACCCTGACAAGGACATTCAATTCAATTTTATTTATATAGTGCCAAATCACAACAACAGTCACCTAAAGGTGCTTTATATTGTAAGGTCGACCCTACAACAATGATATACATAAGCGGAGGAGAAGAGAAGAGTTCCAGTCGGGCTTCAAAACCCACCACAGCACAGAAACTGCCCTCTTAAAAATACTTAATGATATTTTATTAATCACTGACTCAGGTGACCCAGCTGTGCTCCTCCTCCTAGACTTAACTGCAGCTTTTGATACTGTCGACCACAGCATTCTGATCTCCCGATTGGAGCAATATGGTATCAAAGGCATCCCCTTGGAATGGTTTAGGTCGTACCTCTCCAAGAGGACTTTCTCCGTGAGCCTTGATGATTGTATTTCTTCCCCAGCTCCTTTTAATTGTGGTGTCCCGCAGGGCTCCGTATTAGGCCCAATTCTTTTTTCAATCTATATGTTGCCCCTAGGCCTAATCTTTAGGAAGCATAACATCTGCTTCCACTCATATGCAGATGACACCCAGATTTATCTTCGGTTTAATAAAAACACCTCTACGCCGTTGGAATCGCTAGTCAAATGCCTCGACGAAGTTAAAACCTGGATGGCCTCAAATTTTCTTACCTTCAACGAGGATAAAACAGAGGTAATTATTTTTGGACCAAGCTGTAATTTCAATGCCCCAGATTTAGACTTATATAACCTAACATGTGCTGTTTAAAACGCATGTAAAAAACCTGGGGGTTTTCTTGGATAGCAAACTCACATTCGAGAAACAAATTAATTCAGTTGTCCAGCGGTCCTTTTTTAAATTAAGGCTCCTATCTAAAGTGAGATCTTTTCTATCCTTTAGAAACATGGAACGAGCAATTCATGCATTTGTTATATCTCAACTGGATTACTGCAATTCACTTTATGTGGGTGTCAGTCAGTCCAGCTTGGCCTGGCTCCAACTTGTACAGAATGCTGCAGCTCGCCTTTTGACTCGTGTGAAGAAACACCAACATATTACTCTGGTGCTTGCTTCCCTTCATTGGCTTCCAGTGCGTTTTAGAATTAAATTCAAAATTTTACTTTTAACTTATAAAGTGCTAAATGGCCAGGCACCGGACTATTTGTCTGACCTTGTGCAGCTGTATACGCCCTCTAGAGCCCTTTGATCAAGTGATCACCTACTCCTTACTGTACATAAGTCTAGGATGGTTCATAGAGGAGATCGGGCATTTGCGGTTGTGGCACCGAAAATGTGGAACGATCTACCTCTCCACATTAGAAAGGCCCCAACTGTTACTCTTTTTAAATCGCATCTTAAAACATATTTTTTTACTCTGGCTTTCGAAACTGTAGGAGAGTTACCAATTCTTTTATCCTAGTCTGCTTTTAAATTTACCTGTTGTTGTTGTTGTTGTTAATGTCACTGTTTAATTGCTATGTTGTACAGCACTTTGGTCAACGCCCAGTTGTTATTAAATGTGCTTTATAAATGAATAAAATGAAAATGAAATGAGAAAGAATGGATTCTCTGCTGGGTGAACATGTTTTACATATGCAAGTCTGAAGTGCAAACTAACATTTTCACTGGAATGTTCATGTTTTACTTTGTGATGTAGAAAATGTTTAAATGTTTTCTCACATTCAATCACATTAATTACAGTTTGATGTAACACAAACTGAAGTGATTTCCATGTGTCCTTCATCAGGCCGTGGGAAGCTTTAATGCTTAAATGGATCAGTTTAAAGCTTCAGACTCTAATTTCCAGCCATCGGCTAAGCAATAAACAGCAGCACTGAGCGAGCTCAACGTTAAATAATGCTCAGAAGATAAAGATCTGTTTTAGAGAAGTAATCAGTGAGGTTTAGGCAAATACTGTGTGAACTTTACTGAATACATACAAGTGCAAAATCCACCAATTGCATTATTACTGATTTCAGGCTGCAACAACTGACACCAGCTGGTGGGAGCAGGTGTGTTTACACCACCAGGGCAGTGTAACAAACCTCATCTAACAAAGAAAAGCAGAAATGTGTTTTTCAGTCAGTCTTGAAATGTACAACAAAAATAACTTTGTCTCTTTTGTGAATGGCTGAAATCAGAAATGCAGACGCTAAAGGCTCCTCCTTTGGCTTCTGTCTTCTCAGACAAAGCTGCACAAAAATTATTAAAAACATGTGGAGCTAAGATGGCTGCCCAAGGCCATATAACTTAGATTCTTTTCACGGCCATCTCCACAGACCTCATTCTCCCCAATCAGGAAACAGTGATATTCCAACCCATTTATCAGAGGGTGGCAGCAAAAGTAAAAATTTATAACTCTTTTTTTGTCTAATCTTTCTATTAACTTTTTAACTTCCACTTACTCGTCATCTAAAGACAGCAAGGAGACCTCTTATTTAATCATCCTTTTTTTTCACTTTCTAGCAGTAAACATGAGGGGAGGAGTTTATGTTTATGGAAAAATACCTTCAGCCTTCTCTTCAAAGTCCTTCAGCAGAGAGGACATTCTTGTTTCCTCTGATGTGAGTTTCAGAATGATACTGGCTTCCCATCTTCATAAAAACAATCCATTTTTCCTCCTGTGAGCTTGACAAACTCCAAGTCCAGCTTACATAGAGGAGAAAAAAGTATTAAAGTTTAAAACAAAGGATAAAACCCATGAAATGATAAGTAAAGCTGATTTGATTTTACATTCTGCCCACTTCGTAGCTGCATGGCTAAAATCATAACTTACAGTATCACCGAGAAAAAAGGCTAAAACATTTCTGTTACCCACTTCCACATCAAAGTTGTGTACACAGTGAAACAGTAGTACTACACAGGAGTAGTATTTACATACAAATCCACGATTCCCTCATTTTAACTCTGATTTGGGTCCTATCAGACCCTGAGAACTGTGAACTGAATTGTGTGCAGCCAAACATGATGGCAGACTGCCACAGATCACTTCTGAGGAAAGAGGAGGCGTTCAGCTTCCTCACACTTTCACACCTGCATGAAGCAGCCTCAACAGCACAACCTTGAAATCACTGTGTCAGCTGATCACTTCCTGTCCTGTGATTGGCTGGCTGGCCTGCATCCCACAGATCTGCTTTCAGGGATTTAAACACTGTGGACGCCCAGTTCAGTAAAGAGTTAAATACATGGAACAAAGATCAGCAGAGGATTAGAGATGAGTTTGTGCAGGGATCATAAGGGGCGTGGCTCAAACTCATGTGAAGTTTTTATAATGAAAATATAGACAGAGATTAAAGAAACACATTTTAAGCGTTTGGCAGAAAGATTCAAAAAGGATATTCAATTAAAAAAGCTCCAGTGAGTCCAGGGCCCTTCTTGTGCTGCTCTGAATCCAGAAGAACTATAATATTATTAGGACTGGGCGATATATCGAGTTTTTGAAAAATATCGATATATTTTCATACGAGATATAAGATGTGACAATATCTTTTATATCGATATAGTATATGTTACGTTATAATTATACTTGTGGAGCCGCAAGTTTGCGTATCTTTTGTCCACTTTTGTCTCTATGCAACGTTACACTGGCCTCGCCTCACCTTCACTGAACACAACTCCCCCTCCTCCCCCATAGCTTCACCTGCAGGCAACGACAAGATGGACACAGCAAATCTCCGTTAACGAGTTACCGCGGATCGCCCCGTGCGTGGGGCTGGACGGCGTCAACGTGTAAGCAAGCTAACCCGCTAACGAGCTAACCGCCCTAACGAGCTAACATGCATGTGGTCTACATGATTTTAGGCCATGCAGCCCCTAAAATCCTTTGATTTTCTCAAAAATCGACAGTGCGCCTTATGTATGAATTCTGGTTGTGCTTACTGACCGCGAACCGATTTTATGTGATACACAGCGCTCAGCAATCGGTCAAAAAATGCTTTAGTACGACTTTGGTAAGCTACGGGGCTGCACCATTTGATGGATTGTCGGAGCGTTACGGCTACCATAGTCTGAAGCCTCGCAGAGTAATACGTGCTGTGCTTCAACGTAATATTACCGTATTGTGTGTGTATAAGGACCATAAATGGCACCTGTTAATGGTTACGAAGCGGATTTCAAACTCAAGGCTGTCAGTCACGCAGTAGAACTTAGGAACAGAGCAGCTGTGAAATCTGTCTTTGTTATTATGCTCAGCGTCTTTTAGTTTACATTCTGACTGCACAATTGTGAGCTTTTTGTTATGCACAAAAACAACATTGTTTTCTTTTATTTATGGAGCATTATTATTTAATAAATGTTAAGAACTAAGATACTAAATACTAAGAACTCTCTTTTTGTTCTTACCTTATGGCTTTAAAAGAAAATATATCGAGATATACAGTGGCTTGCAAAAGTATTTGGCCCCCTTGAACTTTTCCACATTTTGTCACATTACAGCCACAAACATGAATCAATTTTATTGGAATTCCAGGTGAAAGACCAATACAAAGTGGTGTACACGTGAGAAGTGGAACAAAAATCATACATGATTCCAAACATTTTTTACAAATAAATAACTGAAAAGTGGGGTGTGCGTAATTATTGAGCCCCCTGAGTCAATACTTTGTAGAACCACCTTTTGCTGCAATTACAGCTGCCAGTCTTTTAGGGTATGTCTCTACCAGCTTTGCACATCTACAGACTGAAATCCGTGCCCATTCTTCTTTGCAAAACAGCTCCAGCTCAGTCAGATTAGATGGACAGCGTTTGTGAACAGCAGTTTTCAGATCTTGCCACAGATTCTTATTCTCTTTATTTATATATTTTCTGCATTTAAGAAAATGTTTTCTTTAAAAAATTTAATTTCAGTACGGGCCGTAAATACAATCAAAGGGTTTAGCTGTTTTTTTGACAGATGTTTGCAGTTAAACTTTAGAAACGTTGAGCAGTTCATTCTGACAGACATGTGTTTGTTCTCTTTTGAATATTTATCATTGGTCATTAATGAGACAAAAGTGTTTCTTATCCAAGTAATTGAAGGAATAATGGATAATCACTGGATTCGTAAAATAATGGATAGCTGCAGGCCTGGTCTCGTGTGTGAGAAGCTGTAAATCAAATATCTTCTACCTGCAAAATTCCTTCAGTTTTATTTCTACAGCAGCAAATGACAACAACAGTCACCTCCAGGAGTTTCTACTGTAAAGTAAAGACTCGACAATAACAGAGAGAAACTCCACCAATCAGACGACCCCCTATGAGAACGGTGACGGTGGGATCATCCTCATGTTCTTACAGCGTGGTTACAGCGTGGCTATGAAATCTCCACCATGTTAAAGAGTTTTGGACCCTCGATGGGAAACTGCCCGCTCAGGCCCAGCAGTTTGCTTCAATGACGTGGAGAAGAACGCAGGAAATCCTCCAAGGTTTCAAACATGTTTCAGTCCTGGAAATGTGCAATACTACCTGCTGCATTATGAGCTTCAGTAATGAGCACAGCAGTGGACTCAGTGAGTGTTTCCATCACATCCAGGCCCAGAAGACTTGGAGGAAATGAAGATTTTGTTCTTCCACTTATTTCCTGTCATATTCTGCACTTCTTACTTCTTTCAGCTGCCCATGAAATAATGAAAGCTTTCTGCAAGAAAGACAATAAAGATCAGTTTGATTGTCAACATGAAGTTTGTTTTATTTGACAGCATCAGCTGTTGCATCAAGTAAGGAGTCAAAGGCAGCAAAGAGCTGTTTGTGTGTTTTTGGAGTGGATCACTGCGGCTTTATTCACGTGTCCTCTCTACAGAAGCTCACTGGCTGTTGGGAGGACCCGGACATTTCCCTCTGGGTTGTTTGGCTCTGTTGGAACTTTGAGGAAGAATAAATCTTATAAAAGCTGATCTCTAATAATTCTCTCTGTAATGTTCAGTATATGTGTGCGTGCTGTGATTGGTGTTTTCCCTGTGAGTGTTTGATGTGACACCTGTAGCTTTAGCTCACCTTGAAAACAGAGGTTATGTTTTTGGTAGCGTGTGTGTGCGTGTCGCTCTGTGTGTGAACTGAAACTGAGAAAAAGCCTCAAACTTAGAAACTAGGATTGGAACAAGTGTGCTGTGGATCATCAACATGTAGAAAGGAGCACATGAAGATTTCAAACATCAGCTCACATCTGACCTCTGACCTCACTTTCAAGGTCAACAGATGGATCTGAAGGTCAAAGTGATAATAATGCTCTTTAGAGCCATTTTGGAGCTCTGAGCTCTTTTTCAAGGTCAAATAAGGTCAAACTTCCATCAAATGTCTCATGTTTCAAACTCTGTTTATAATTCTACTGTCTTTGTTTCTAATGGAACATTGACTTTATTAAACAATGAAATAGTGACATGTTCTACATCCACATCAATCACAATCATAGAAAATGTCAAATAAATGTGCTTGTGTTGTGTCCATGATGATGTTAACAAACAAACTGTGACAGAGCCTCAGACGTGATGAAGAAGCTGAATCAGCAGAAAGAGCAGAGCAGGAAGCAGCATCATCCACACAGGTGTGTCTCAGGTGAGTCCTGCTCCCACACTAAACACATCCACATCATATTAGCATGTGCTAACATGTGCTTCTGCTTTATTTCAGTCTGATATGTTTCCAGTCAATATGTCTGCTGTGTGTCTCTCAGCACTTGCACTAAATCTTGCCGTGTGTCTGTGATACTGCGTGATGCTAACAGACTGTAACGTCAGTGAGTCTGTGAGTATCTCTGTCACCTACAGCTTCCCTGTGGAGCTCATTTCAAATGCTCAGGTTTACACTCAGGAACAGGAAATGCTGCGTCTGCAGTTTGTCTCCTTCAAACTAAAGTGTCTCAGACACGTGCAGCACGTGAGCACAAAGATGTTTTTGGTCACGTGGTGGGCACGAGGAGCTCTCAGTGAGTTTGGAGCTGAAACATCTTTGACTCCCAGAGTTCAACTGTGAAAGTGAAACAAGCAAACATGGATATTTAGGAGCCTCAGACGGTGTGATGATGATCATGAACCCAGGAAAGAAACAAAGAGAAAAAAGACAGATTGGAGATCAGAGCTGAGCACACACTTTTTAAAAGCATGCAGGAGCCGTGAGGACGAGCACGGATTCATTCATTCATATCTGCACTGTAATCTGAACTCTCTCTCCTCTCTTTCTAATCTCATGTCTGAAGGTGAGAAGGACACCGTCTCCCTGACAGAAAAGCTTCTCCACCCACACAGCTGAAGAAGAAGAAGATATTTACAGTGTGTACAATGGCATCACTCTTCCACACACAGACAATCACTTGTTGATGCAGCGTGGTCCAGCTGGGAGTAAGGAGGTAGGAAAGCTGAGCCAGTGTTCCCGCTTTAAAGAAGGCACCTTCAGCCAATCACTGACTCCACCCACAACTCAGCATAGTGACAAATACTCAGTACAGGCTAAACAGCACCACCCTCAGGCCAACATGGAGAAAAACATTCCCACTGAAACAAGACAAATGATGATCTGGGCTCCAAACATTCATATCCAACACATGTAAAGCCTTCAAACGTCATCTGCTAATGTTTCTGTTTATTCTATGATTATTTTAAAATGAGCTCACAGCCACCTGTCGTCCTGCTGAGCTCCACCAAGGGGCCACTTTAAGGACCTGTCAGATAATCTTATTAGTCAATCATTATCTTATCATTTTACAATTCTCTTTAAACTTTCAGCAACAGCCGTTTAACTTCAGTGATCCTCAGAATGTCTTTGATATCCAGGAGTTTTACCCACGTCCAGTGAAAATGACAATCTGGACAAATGAAAAAATCCACACTTTTTCTTCTTTGAGTCAGTTCCTGAAGAGGGTCTTATATCTGCCAGACTCCCAGAAACTCAGTGTGTTCAAGAGTGAGCTGACAGTCAGAGTTCCTTCAGTCTCAGCGTGATCCAACCATATTAGTGTGAACAGCATCACAGAGGATTCAGCTGCTTTAAATGGGACAGTGTGAGTAAATAACAGGGACTAGAAAGAGAGAGCAGAGTTCTCCTCAGTAACACCAGGATACCTGACCCCCTCTGAGTCTCGCTTCCCCGCCTCCATCATTTAGTGACGGCCTTCTCTACCATGCCTGTGCTGAGCGCTTTGGTCAGGGCCAAACCTCGTGTAAGGGGCCCACTTTAACACACTCACCACCAAACAAATTTTATTTGACCATTTTACCATTTTTGAATTCCACACTATTGTTTTTAGCAGCCCTCCAGTTTTATCTGTCACAATTTATAGACCACCTAAAGACAGCGCTGCTTTTATCAAGGAATTCTCAGAATTTTTGACAAACATACATTCAAAATATAACATGATAATTTTAACCGGTGATTTTAACCTGCACATAGATAATCCTTCTGACCCTGCATCAAAAGAATTCTTAAACATTCTTCATTGTATGGATTTTACCCAAAACGTCACACAGCCGACTCACAACAGAGGACACACTCTGGACCTGGTCATCACCCATGGGCTGTCCACCAGTGTGTCCTCTGTTGTTGACTTGGCCGTCTCTGACCACTACTGTGTGTTTTTTAACATCACCGGTTTTATTCAGCAGGAGACCTCGGTGCGAACTGTGAGGAGGCGCTATCTAACCTCTGAAGTGGTTGAAAATTTTACCAGGGTTCTAGACGAATGCCCCTCTGTGATTTTACCTGCACCCTGTGATTTTATTTTTAATCATTTTAACAGCAAACTGAAGAAAAGCCTTGACTCTGTTGCTCCACTCACCACCAAAAAGATTAATGTAAAACATGTATCACCTTGGAGAACCACAGCAACCGTGAAAATAGTAGGATTCATATTGCTGCTCAATCACAGCTGCCTGATCAATGTTTTTCATTAGCAATTTAGCAAAGTTGATGGTGGTGGTGTGAGTCTGTGTGAGTGAAAGACAGAGAGGGAGAGCGAGCGACAGATTTTCTGTTATAACCTTCATTTTATGGACGCACAGTGTGAGCACTCAGGTCGCATCAGAGCATCGGGCCGTATAGTGTGAGACCTGCATCGTGACCTACGAACTTATAACCCCTGCGAGTCAATCGTGCAGTTTGAGCAAGAGCTGAATAACGTGACTGAAAAAATCGCAAAGTGTCTGCTCAGCTTTAGGTGTACTGTCGTCCGAGACTTGTACCACAGTGTCGGCGTTTGTTTCCCTGTTGGCCATGCTTCTTGTTGTGGTCATCTGTTGTCTTCCGGTATTTTCTCCGTAAGCAATCTTTCCTGGACCAATGAAATAAGCGGTAATCTGAATTGTCATACTCGAATTGTCATAAGTGTGCTGTCAGCTCATTGGTCACAGAGCAGGAGAGGGGCTGGGAATTATGTTTTCAAACAAAGCGTTAATTCCATTAAAAGTTATAGACTACTTTTGATTCTCACTGTATTACGGGACAAAGTGCGTCCCTTATTAGCTCAATACGGGACGTGTACTTTTGTTTCTAAATACGGGACGATTACGTTTTTTAAGGGACGGTTGGCAACCCTATGTTAGCGCTACATTAGCATGTAGCTAGCCCTGCTGAAGAGGAGCGAGCATAAAGGGAGGAACGGTTTTTTAAGTGTCAGCTCATTTCAAATGCAACGTTTCTATCAGCTTAACAAACATCAGCAAACACACAAACTGTTTGTGTGCAGTTTGTCTCACAGTGTGTTGCAGCTAAAGGTCCAGCTGCTGTATTTCACAGGGAGAGAAGAGAAAGCAAAGAAAAGCTGCTGTAGGAGAGGAACCCAAGCTTTGGCATCGCTCTGAAAACTATCGCTAATCCTTTTACTCGCTGGCTTTCAAATAAAAGCTGAAATGAAATTTGTGGCGTTTGCAGGATCTAATCAATCACACAGGATCAGGGGATAAGACAGCAGAGCAGCTGATTTTACACCTGAAGATAAAACTGTAATATTAGAAACATATGAAGATATTAAACACATGTTACAGCCCTAGCAGGGCCTCCTCCTGAAGGTGCCTGTGTGGGCGTGTCCCACCACCTCTTCTGCCTGAGGTGCCACCTTTCCCTTTTACACAGCTGACTCACATCAGTAATTTAAAGTATTTAAGCCCAGGGAAAGGTGAGCTCTGGGCCAGAGTGCCATTAGTGTGGTTGCAGCTAGTGAGCTGTGTGTTTGTGTGGTTGCAGCTAGCGAGCTGCTCTCTTTTTGACTTACTTTTTTACTGTATTGACCAACGCTTGAGTTTTGTTTGTTTTCCTTAAATGGTGATAGCGGCTTGTCCGTCTCTTTTAGTTGAGCTACTTTAATAAAACTATTTAATTTAACCCTTTTGCCTCCTTGACTCCTTTTTCTGACCCAGACACTTTTTGTTACTTCCCCCTCACCGCCTAGACCCCTCAGGGGAACGTAACAACACACAATACAGACTGCAGCTCAGACAGCTGCTAGACAGGCGTGTGTGTGTGTGTGTGTGTGTGTGTGTGTGTGTGTACTTTAACTCCTTTATTTCACACAGACAGCTTCAGCATTTGTTCTGCTTTCTCTGCTTTTATTTAAATGTAACAGAAAAACACGACTAGAATTTACACAAATGTGTTTACAGTGTGACTTTAATGTGTTTCTACGCATGCTTGTCCTCTGGTCATGTGATCATGTGGTTTGTAGGAACGCTCCTCTTCCTCAGAGGATCCACCTGTGCTTCCTCTCCTCTCTCCTCCACCTGTTACAATGAGGGAACGTCCTCCATGATGGAGGAGCTGCTGGAAAGTGCTGAGAGTTTCCTCCAGAGTGAGACCTCTGTCACAGTTCAGAGGATCTACGGCAGCAGAGACCTTCATGGACACTAAAAGTCTCAAACACACAACAACAACATCACACTGACTCCACTCTGACATCACTGATCAATAATCAAAGAACACACAGATCAAACTGATTGATCAGCCATCAGAGGAGTCGGATCAATGGAGCTGCTTCTGTTCCTGATGTCCCCTGTTTGATCCTGGACCTGAACTCTCCCTGCAGAGGAGACACAAGACAGATGTCAGAGGTGACATATGGCATATGGGAGGAGAATTTGAAGCAGGATTTTTTTTTAAAGGCCTTTTATGTTAGTTTGAACTTATTTGGTGGATGTGAGCCAAATTGTTAAATATATGTTAACATGACCTCAATATAATTTTACAATAATTCCTTAAAAACATTTTGAGCTATGGTGTTTACAGACAGTATAATATGACAAGAACATAACCTCCTTTCCAGTGTTGATAATCAAATAGACAGAGAGATAAACAAACCTTTGACTTTTAGATGAATTGATTTGTATCTTATCCGGACATTCTTTATGTCAACGCCACAACTGTATGTCCCACTGCCTCATATTTATGGCTGCTCCACCCTGACATTTGACAACATCCAAATGACTGGATCAAAGTGTTTGAATGATCTCAGCAGCTTTAAAACTATTGATATTTATACATTTACATTGATTTGGACTAAACTAACAAAAGTATTCATTTGATCCAAACTCAAACAATGCCAGAGGCTTTTATTTTGAAGTTAGGATCATTTCAACTCCATCTTTAATGGTCTTCCTAGTCTGTTCATTTAAACACCGCCTGACATTTTTGGCTTTTAGATCAAAACATCAAAGAATTTATATTATTTGAATGAACTGAAAATAGATTCAAACTAAAAGCTTTTAGAGAATAAACTCCTACATGACCTCTGACCTTTGACCTGTATCTACAGCACTGACCTCTGACTTTCAGCTCCACCTTTCTCTTCAATAGGATGTTTCGCTGCCTGCTGTAGACGGTGCAGGTGTAGGTCCAGTTGTCTCCATCTCTGGGGTATTTCAGGGTCAGACTGAGGTCTCCAGTTTTCAGCAGGTTTTCATTCATCTTCGTTCGTTTTCTGTAATCATGGTGCTGTTCTTCAGGTTTGTCAGAGCCATTCTCATACACGTGGACCTTTCTGTATGAACTGTCCTTCCACTCCACTTTAGCATCTTCAGGCAGGTGAAGTGTGGTGTTGAAGGGCAGCTGGACAGACTCCACCCCTGAATCCACCTCCACCTGAGGGACTGAGAGGACAACAAAGCACAACATGAGCTTGGATGGAGACATTTGTGTTGACTCTAACAGGCTGAATGCTGCTGCTTCACTGGGAGCTCACTGTTAGATAGAAAGTGGTCAGTGTGAAGAGGAGACGCAGCAGAAAGATGAAGACTGACAGGAAGAAAGCAGTGAACAGACTGTTGGAGCTGCTGTTAGTGGGACAGGACTTTATTCAGTCTCTGAGGACCAGATTTGACTTGATGAAGCAGAGAAACACAGTCTGAGTGTTTCTGTCACACTCACTTCATCACACAGCTCAGTTTGACAACATTTGGAAGAATTTGATAGAAGCCTTCCTTTAGTAAAAGCACCAATAAAACACCATGAAAACACCTCACTACACACAAAACTGCAGTACTGGCAAATTGGACATAAAGTCTGAAAAGTCAAAGTACTTATTGTGCAGAAAAATGTTCCCATCAGTGTCTATGGATCAATATTACTGCTGCACATGTTTAAGGCTGAGCTCATTTCAAATCCTTTCTATTGTGTTGAATCTGCAGTAATGCATCATATTCTATAAAATCATATGTTTGTAGTGGCTGTCCTGTGAGGACCACGTATCTCTAAATAAACAGCTGTTAATGAGCTCACAAACACAGGCCTACAGCTGGATTTGAAAAAGTCCATTCAATAGAAAACAGTGGTAACATTGAGTAAGCGGTAGGGATGTTGGTTGCTACAGTAATAAATAGAGTTGTATAGATGGAGGTAGGAGTGTTGTTTGCATTATAGTATAATGAATACAGTTTATTAATACAGTGTGAATGTCCATGAATGTAAACAGCAGAGTTATCCCTCAATCAGGGTCGAGGTAAGGTGTTTTTGACAGCTTGTGGGTAAAAACTTCTATTGAGTCTGTTTGTCTTTGACCTGATGGACCTGTAGCGTTTACTAGCGGGAAGGAGGGGAAAAAATTGAGTGTCCAGGAAGTGAGGTGTCTTTCTTTTAATGATGATACTGGCTTTCCACTGAAGTCTGCTAGTATAAATGTCTCTGAGGGGGGTTAGTAAATGCCAGTCATTCACTCTGCCGCCCTCACCACCCGCTGCAGTTTCCTCTTGTTCTCCACAGTACAGCAGTTGAACCAAAGTGTACAACAGTAAGTTAGAAGGCTCTCGGTGGGGGAGCAGTAGAAGTTAATTAGCAGTTTTTGGTGTAATTGGGCCTGGTGGGAAATGTTTGTGGACCGGGTAAAGTCGACTGTTAGAGTTAAATTGTTAAATGTTGCCATTATTGTACTTAAATTTGTAAGTCTTGGTTCAAACTGCATGATCAAAGATATTCTTTGTTTCTGTTCTGTTCCTCCTCCCCAGTCTGTTGAATGGGTAATTAGTGTTTAACTGTAGGGACATCCTATGTGAAGATTTTCTGTCCTTATTTAGTGAGGATGTTTACTTCCTGCCATTTATGACCTCACCTATGTTTGTGCAATGTCGACCGTTACAGGAATTGAGCCATATACAAGGGTGAGGGAAGATGACCCTTTTGTGATCAGCAGGAAGTCACACAAACACCCACATACACACACACTCAATGCCTTAGTTTTAAGATGCACCATAGGGGGTTTTACAATGACTGTTTGTGAAACTGTGTCACAGAATAAAAGGCTGCAGGGGGGTGCTGGTTAAACTGTTCGTCTTGCTTTGTTAACGGGAATAAGTCTGAACTAGTGGGCCTACTGAAGCGCAGACCCAACATCGACTGAGATGTAGAGCCCAAGGAACTCAAAGCTTTCTAACCTTTCTACCTCCTCCCCATCAATGCATCGGGTGGAGTACTCAGATTGCTTTGTTTTGCTGCAGTTGATTACCATCTTCCTGGTCTTGGTTCCGACCTTGACTATCTCTGATTGGTTTAGACCACGACATGGACATAATGTGTGTCTTTTGTTGACCTCACAGAGACTTTCAGAGTTGCAGATTTTATTTTATTTTTTTTTTGTTTTTACTCGAATGGCTGGTCGTACTGGTGCAACCTAGGAGTTTTTTTCGTTGCACCATTGAGAAATTACGTCGCATTTGGGACCAAATTGGTCGCACTCTAGAGCCCCGTGTTACTGTTGTGGATTGGAGAACAGTCATGGGTGAAAATTGAGTATAAGAGGGGACTGAGGACACACCCCTGTGGGACGCTTATGTTCAGATGAGGGTGGAGGAAGTATGCTCCCCCATCCTGACATTCTGGGGTCTATCGCTCAGGAAGTCCAATATCCAGGTGCACAGTGAGCTGCTAAGTCCTAAGTTTTTTAGTTTTTTTAAACCAGTTTTTCTGGTTGAACTGTATTGAATGTGGAGCTGAAGTCTACAAACAGCATTCTCACATAGGTTTTTCTACTGTCCAGGTGTGTGGTTTGTGTTAGGAGCTGTTATTATGGCATCTTTTGTCGACCTTCTTGCCTTGTATGCAAACTGGTATGGATCAAGGTCTGCAGGGATAACAGCTTTAATGTGTGACATGATAAGTTCTTCAAAAATTTGGCAATTATGGTTTTTAGAGCAACTAGACGGTAGTCATTCAAGCAGCTCACTCTGTTCTTCTCGGGCACTGGAACGATAGTGGTTGACTTAAAGCAGGATGGTACTACAGACTGTACCAGTGAGAGGTTGAAGATGGTTGTGAAAACCTCTTCTAGTTGGTTTGCACATGCACTCCTGCTACACCGTCAGGACCAGCTGCTTCCCTCGTGTGGACTCTGCGTATCTGATGCTGCTGCTCCAGATGGATGGGGGTGCTGTCCCTCTCTGAAACAGCAGGATGGTTGATCATGTCCCTGTCTTGTTGGTCAAAGCGGGCGAAGAACTGGTTTAGGTGTTAGGTAAGGTGATGTGCAGAGAGTCTGTTTGTGTGTGACTGTCTTTGTAGCCAGTAAGTGTCTTGATCCCCTGCGTTGTTTGTGTTAAAGTGTTCCTCAGGGCGCATTCACAGGTTGTATGACAATTTATTCGATGATTGATAATTAAATCCAACAATGCTTTACTACAGAGAAAGCTCCAGAAACTTGAACAAACAAACTGGGTCCAACACAATCTCTAAGCAACTTATTCAAGAGTTTACATTCGTGCAAATTAATTACATGCTTCGTTGTCAAATGTTTGTATATGTTGGAGGTATTTTTCCTCCTTTTAGTGGTCAGTGTTGAAGTCATTACTCAAAAAAGTAATTATTGCACCAAGTATTGCAGTATGTTACCTAATGACTGCTGGGAAATATTAATGTGTTCTATTACTCATTACCAAACACATGGTTGAAGCTTTCTTCAGCTTACTGCACGTTATATCAGTTGCACAGAAGTAACTGTCTACATAAGTAATCTGGGCGCTACAGCTTTAAACTGCTGCACGTTCTCCCGCGGGCGGCAATCACTTTCTGGCAAATGATCACTTTTTGGCACAACACCTGAAGCTAAGGGGGCAAAACAATCGCATAAGTGCTGCTGTTTGAGTGAGGAAGAATAAAGGAGTCGTGATAAGCCAATCACATGGCCACTTAAAGATGACAAAGCAACAAGGTGATATACACCAGTTTTTAAATTGTGTTGATAGGCCACGTAAAACCAGAGTCATGATAAACAAGATATATGCATGTTTTTTCCTCAATAGTTTTGTCATGTTTACTCTCTAAGGACAGCGCAGCGAGACCTCTCTGCTTATGACCAAACAATAAAACAAAGCAAAAAACACCCCTTTCGTGTTGGTGGAAAAATGTACCATGTCACCCAATCAAAAAAATGATATGGCAGCATGACATTTGGTTGTTTAGGAAGAGGGGGAAGTTTTAGGAGTGAGAAAGAAAGAGAGTATTGAGATGTGAGAGATTTGTGATGTTTAGCGTGTTTGGAGTGTGTAGTTGGTGTTTTGTCTTGCGTAGTAAGTGTGTAGTGTTGTGGATAATTTTGAGTTGCGTTTAAGAACAATAATGCAACTGCTGAATGTCACAGTTGCTACCCAAAAAGCCACCAAAGGCAGATTACAGTGTAAACGCTGTCTCCAGGTAGAAAAGAAGAGGAGTGATACACCTGCTGCTGTCAGACCTGCAGGTATCAGGCTGTGATGTTCTTCTTTATAGTGGACAGAAATTATTTTTTGGAGTGGCAAAAATTATTTGTGTGGCATCTTACTGAATGCAGAACAGCTGATTGTTCTGTAAACAGTTTGAAATGGTTATAAAAAAGGGTAAAAGGTAAATGGATGCAAATAACTTTGTTGTTTGCAAAACTTGTGCATAGGTTTTTAAAATTGAAAATTTATATTTGCATTTAAAGTTATGAAATATGATTCAATAAACATGTTTGTGGTTGTTACAGTAAAAAATGTAACCTTTTCCACTCTGATTTTATGTTTTTTGTCTGATTTTAGATCAATTGTGTTAATACAGTATGTCAAAATGAAAACATGACTGTAAATTCAGACACGTGAGGTTGTGCTGAAAAGAATGATACTAAACAAGGCAAAGTAAATAGTTTTTAAAGGTGAAATGTAGAGGTAACATCAAAAGTTGTCAGAAACCAATGAAACCCAGGACCCCATAAGGTTAAAATTCTTTTTTTTAAAGTAACGCAATAGTTACTTTTACTAGTAATTAATTACTTTTAGAATCTTGTAACTCAGTTACTTCTTTGAAGAAGTAACTAGTAACTATAATTAATTACTTTTTCAAAGTAACTTCAAAGTAACTTGTCAGGACACAGGGCTGTGTCTCTGACACGCTGGTCTGCAGTACGGGGGCCCCACAGGGAACTGTGCTGGCACCGTTCCTCTTCACCCTCTACACTGCAGACTTCTCCATCAACTCCCCACGCTGCCACCTACAGAAGCTCTCTGACGACTCTGCCATAGTCGGCCTCATCACAGGTGAGGACGACTCAGAGTACAGACAGTGGACTCTGAACTTTGTTGACTGGTGTCAGCAGAACCACCTGCTGATCAACGCCGGAAAACCAAGGAGTTGGTGGTGGACTTCGGAGACGCAGACCCACCACACTGACACCGTGAACATCCAGGGAGTGGACATTGAGATAGTGGACTCTTATAGGTACCTGGATGTTCACCTGAATAATAAACTGGACTGGAGCCACAACACTGATGCTCTTTACAGGAAGGGTCAGAGCAGACTCTACCTGCTGAGGCGGCTGAGGTCATTTGGAGTCCAGGGAGCGCTTTTAAAGACCTTCTATGACTCTGTGGTGGCATCTGTCATTTTTTACAGTGTGGTATGTTGGAGCAGCAGTTTATCGGCAGCTGAGAGGAAGAGGTTGGATAAACTCATCAGGAAGGCCAGCTCTGTTCTGGGATGCACCCTGGACCCAGTGCAGGTGGTGGGAGACAGAAGGACTCTGGCCAAAATAACATCTCTGATGGACAGAGTCTCTCACCCCATGCATGGAAATGTTGCTGAACTGCAGAGCTGCTTCAGTGACAGACTGCTGCATCCTAGATGCATGAAGGAGCGTTTCTGCAGGTCCTTCCTGCCTGCAGCTGTCAGACTGTACAATCACAACTGCTCCCAACAATCATAGATGTTTACATCAGCGCTGTAACAATAAGTTAATTAACCGATTCGCACTACAACCTGGTTTGCCTCTAATCTCTAGTTAATTTTATTTAATTTAATAACTGTACAGTACTCTGTTTATAGTAACCATTGTCCTTGATGTAAATATGTAAGAAAAACTTTGTGTATGTTTCTGTCCTGTGTACTGTTTGTTTGTATATGTGTCTTTCTGGCTGCTGTTACAACCAAATTTCCCCTTGTGGGACAATTAAAGGATTTTTCTGTTCTATTCTATTCTAACTTGCCCAGCACTCATTACATTACTCTCATCTTACTCTGTGAAATAGCTGAAACACACTGTCTCATAATCACCATTCAACAAGATAAACCAACTTATCAAAAGAGAGTGCCTATCTTAGCATTACACAGAGACCTTTGGCTACACAGAGATTTATATGAAAATGTGCATCTATCTGATTGGTTGAAAGATGTGGGGAGGATCCACGGTTTAAACTCTGTTCTTCCTTCTCAAGCTGGTTCCAGCCTCGCAACACTCCATCTCATCCTGCACCTTGAAGCGAAGGCTCCTACACTGCTACATGTCCATCAGATGCTTTTCCTTTTCTCACATCTCTCACCCAATAACTTGTTGTACCACTGACTGTAAGAGTAATTCTGGCTTAGACTGGATACTGATTTTATCTGTTACCCAGCTATTCATAAGACTTAGCGTACCTTCACCTTGGAGCTTCTACATTGTCATCATTTTTTTTAAATAAACACTTTCTACACCTTTAAATCCTTAATGTGTTATTAAAACTTTAAGACCTACCATAGAATCAAGTCCGCCAGAGCTTATATCATATTTTTACATGCTGTAGGGCCATTTTTGTTTTTGTTGCTGCAAGTGCTTTTTATGCAGTTTTTGCAAAGCCATATGTGGAAGGAAACTGTGAACTAGGAAAAGCTGATGGCATAAGATGTAAGTACAACTCCTCCGGTTTCATATGCAAAAAAAAATTATTGCGCTAGCTTGTGTGGTTGCAGTGCTACCAGGGTTTAAAAATAGTTACGCAAAATGGAGCGTGTCCGCTCCGACCGGCTTTAAAGGGTTAACCGTAATACCTAACAATCGTCTGGAAGTTGATTGAATGTTGGGGTGGTGTAGTTTTTCCTCTGCAGTGGGATCGGGTGGACCACCCTGGGCTCTGTGGGGCTTGGTGGTGCTCCTGCTGTGGGCCTGTTCCCCTGCCCTTGGTTGATTTCGTGGGGTGCCTATAGGGGTCAGCGGGGCAGCTGGCTCAAAGGAGGGGGAACTTTGCCATGCCCTCAATCCTAATTACCTCCCTCCTCCCACTATATCACACTACCACACATGGAGGGCCTTGAGGTACAGGAGCATCATATGTTTTGATTTTTAATCTTGTTACACACAAATTGGTTTGATTCTAGTACCTAAGTGCCTCGTGGTATAAGGTTACTGAGGACGAGATAAAAACCTTTATCAGTTTAAAATCTTTACAGGTATTCACCGCTTGTCCTCCCGGTCAGTCTTTTAGAACTTAGGAGAGCCTAAAAGTTGGGGATACAGTAGAGCTGGGCGATAGAACGATAATGATATGTATTGGGAAATAACTTTTTCTCGATAGAAAAAAAAACTATTGCGATAGACCTTGCTCTCTTTTTAAAAAAAAAGAAAAGAACAGCCAATCCAAATTAAGTACCGCAGAGCCGAACCAATCACAGCCGCAGCGTCACGTCACATGACTTGTTACGTACAGCACAAGTGCCAAGCCGCATGTGTAGTTGTTTGGGAAGCAGCCAGCCGGGCTGCCCAGGTAATGGAGGAAATGAGTGTGCCGACTAGAGAAAAATCAACCGAGAGCGTGGGTGACCGAAGGTTACCAAAGAGAAAAGAGATGATGGTTCCAATGCCGGAGAGATTGTCGAACGGAAGGGCCATAGAAGATCCATAGTGCGAAGTTATTTCGTAGTGATGTGTCGGTCGCGAACGAAATGGCTCTTAGAGCCGGATTTTTGACGTGAACGACGCGAGCCGGCTCCTTATCGCGAGCCGTGGGGTTTTTTTCTTTCCTTCTCTCACCCTCTCTCTCTCGCACTTTTTTTCCGCTTCACTCTGCATGCGAGCCTTGTGCTTTGCGCTGGGAAGAGGGGGGAGGGGCGGTAGTTACACTCGCAGTAGCACAGGAACAGAGCGGGAGGGAGAGAGAGAGAAAGAGAGCCAGGGACAACAACGTCACATTAGAAAGGTATAGGGCTTTGGAGCGTGATGTCACAGGACCTGGGCCACGCCCCCTCCCGCCATGACAGTAGGCCAAAGAAAGTACACGGAAGAGTCAGCTATGGTTCGTACGTGCTGTGTTGTCGGTTGCAACGTTAGATCACACGATAGGGAAGGCAAGAAGCTGGAAAATGGGCTTACTTTTAATCGTTTCCCCTCCTGGAGGCAACGGGAGGGATCTCATGTATCCGATATTACTAAACGAAGACGTCAGGCTTGGATTGCAGCGGTCAGACGAGCGGATATCGAGTTCTCTGCCATCCCCAATTTTTTGTTGGTTTGCTTGCGGCGTTTTCTTTCCGGTGAGTTCTAAATAAATTCATATCTCTCTTAATAGGCTTTTAGCGTTATTTTGAATGCGCTGTGGTCATAGATAATTAGATAAAACATCCTAATGTGTGATGCTGCAGAACCACGTCATCTTGACGGAGTAGCTTATTATTTGGCATTATTGCAGGCAAACCAGCATATGAAATATGAAACAGAAAAGAAAAGTATGTTTATTTTTTTTTATTCAAGATCTGTTCACGTGTACTTAGCAAGTACATACACATGAAATGCAAACTATTTACATGGCAACGCACAGCTGGCAACCTCTGGCTGTATCTTGATCATATGGTCAACGTACTCACAACGTGGAGGCTTAAAAACGGCCAAATCTTGTACCCAACCATTTGTGAACTAGATGTGCGCCTCCAGGAATTTATAATTCCGAAAATGATTCGCCGTGTATGCGCTGACTCCACAGACAGGGTAGGCGAAGATATCGGGATAGGACAACGGCGGTAGGCCGTCTGGGTTTCCGCTCCACTGCCTTTTTTCATACGGGTCCACATTACCGATGCACGCTATTTTTTCCAAGTACCATCTCTTGGCGTCTGGGCGCAATCGGTTGCGATACAGCCCTTTGTCTTTTGTGTTGATTTTAAGCATGGTTCTGGCAGTCCCGCTTCCAACACAGTGTGTTTGTTTTGATTTGTGGCCTTCTGACATGGCGCCGCGATCCCACAATGCACTGCGGCGTGACGTCAACTCAAACAGCTTGGAAGTGGGGAATAAAAGTATGGTGCCTGGCAGGAGACAGCCCAGCATTCAGTCTTTACACTACAAGAATCAAGCTAAGGCAAAATAGCTCATCTACAGAGTCAATGAGACTTAATGAGAGGTTACTATTTATCGTGTTTATGCAGACAGTATATTTGTCTTCAATCTCACCATCCTGTTAAGCCCCCAGGCACTTTCTGAGCTTTCTGCTCGACAATGACATGACATGCCCTAAATGAACGGAGTATTTCTCTGAAATTACAAACTGTGTAAACAATCTTGGTATCAAAATAAAGCTAACACTCGTGAGATTTCATTTGTAGTGTAAATATTGCAGCAGATGATGCTGTGTTAAAGTTACTCAGGCTGGAACACAGAAAAAGGAAGTAGATTTTTTCTTCGCCTAATTTATTTTGTTATTTTTTTTAGCATATAACCCTTTTAAAAATATGCAAATGTTTAAACTTCCCTAGAGGCCGCAAGAGCACAAGAGCCCATGGTGGACCACCAGAGGGGCAATCGTGCCACCTTCTTGGAAAGAGCTGAGAAGAGCCCCAGATGTGGGATCACCCAGCACCCGGTGCAGAAGCCAGAAGGGGCTGTAGTGGAGTCGGGCCAAGGTCACTCCTGCCAAGCAGGAACCGGGAGTGAGCCGATACATACCTAAGTGCCCAGCCACTGGCAATGAGTGTGTGTGGGGGGGGGGGGATAGGCCCCCACAACTGGGAGGGCCTGAGATGTTCCCAGAGAGGTGGAGTCTAAGACCCGACCTGACATATAGAGACAGAAGAACAGACACACACACAGAGACACAAACGAGCATTCCCACCCTTATGCACTCATATACAAATAATCAGGACTCACCCAACATGGAGACAAACATAAATGAACACTGTACACACACTCACACTCCCCAAACATACTCTATACCCCAGGTCCAGCCACCACCACTCAAGTGATGGTACTTAGACCCAGGAGATGTTACCCTCTTCCCTGGGGTTGAGACAATCAGACCGCCCCTGGTCCTGTAGCAGCAGGGAGGCCCCGCATCCAGACCCCGATCAGATGGCCAACTCCTCCTTCCAGCCCCCCCGATGGTAAAGATTACAACACTTTTAATAAATAAATATTCAGGCGTTGGACAAGAAGTCCAATAATGGCACATTCTGGACACCATATGTGAGTTTTATTTTTTTAGGTATTGGTAAATGGTAAATGGTAAATGGCCTGTATTTGTATAGCGCTTTACTAGTCCCTAAGGACCCAAAGCGCTTTACACATCCAGTCATCCACCCATTCACGCACACATTCACACACTGGTGATGGCAAGCTACATGTAGCCACAGCCACCCTGGGGCGCACTGACAGAGGCGAGGCTGCCGAACACTGGCGCCACCGGGCCCTCTGGCCACCACCAGGTATTAAATATCAGGAATGATTTAATTTCATTAACATGCCTAAAAATGCTTGTTTTTTAAAGATTTTTGAGGAATTAACAACACATTGAGAGTCAGGGGCCCTTTCTGCCTTACACCCTGGTAAGTTTACATGGCCCCGGCCCCAAATTTACAACACGCGTGTCTGTCCAGTCGCGTGTCTGTAAGTGGGTCTAAAATGGGATTGCTGATGGAAGTGGATCTGATGCGTTGTGCATCGCCACTATTATCAGGAGCTACGCTGGCTATCACCTACCGGCAAAAATAATGAAGGAAATCTGTCCGATAAGACCATTTCTGTCTTAGCGCATTTGTGCCGCTATGTGTTTTTGTGGTTTTCTTTTGCACCTGCTTCAGTGACTTTTGGTCAGAACGTGGTGAAACTTGGTGTTTTGGAATCAGTGAGATCTAAGCTAGCCAACTAGGCAACTAGGTAACATCGTTACATGAAGTCGGGACAATTCTGGGCTGTTTTGTTTGTGTTTAGAGGACTTTCAAATATATATGTAGCTTCTCTTTTTAATCATCGCTTGTTTTTGCTGCGTGTGGTGGTTGTAGAAATGTTTTATAAATGCATTTAGCTGAGTTTCTAAGGTTTCTGTGGATACTACACATGTTGGCATAAAAGGCTTGACTGCATGGAGGGTTATATAACCCTCCATGCAAGTTCTGCATGTGAAACTAAAAAGTGGGGTAAGCAAAAAGGCTTTGAGGGAGGGGATTATGATCTGTACATGAAGGGACAAGAGAGGGGTCCTTTTATTCCACCCACCTGTTCTTATGATGTCATAATGGCCCCCTAAAAAAGAGGTGAAATTTGTAGTTTGTGGTTTGCTCAATATCGGTTTGATTAAGGCCTTGATTGCGTCGGTGATTCAACAGGAACCCTTTTGAAAGAGCTGTAAGTCACTAAAAAGATTCAAAGTGAGACCCTTGTATGACAGCTTCAGTGGAGGGAAATGAGGTGTGAGTCTGTTCAGAAACAGTGTGTTGATAAAACTGAAAGTTCAAATCTGAAAGATGGTCATTTGCTGGTTGGTTCTGATGGCTGTAAATGGTAAAGGGTCTGTATTTGTATAGCGCTTTACTTAGTCCCTAAGGACCCCAAAGCGCTTTACATTACATTGAGTCATTCACCCATTCACACATGCTGTAAGAGATGCTGTGTGAGCTGCCACGGTGCTAACAGTGGCAGGCGTGTGTAGACTTCCTGTAGCTGCTCTACCTGTTTACACAGCTGTGGAACATGGAGCCATGTTTCCAGGAGCTTCATGGCACGATTAAAAAAAGAAACTTTCTTGTCTGCAGAAAAAAAATCGAATTTGTTCAATTTCAATATTGTACAAGAAATATCTACAAAGCCCCAAATACACTGTAAATAAAATCACACTGTGAATTGTCTCTAATTTTATTTGGTCTAAATCATCTCCTTATAAACTCCAATAATATTTTCTTTTTCTGTCACGATGATCTCTCGGTAATTGTGATGAATTCTAAAAATATGTTTAGGTTTTAAATGTAACTGTTCTTGTAATTTTGAATGCTTTTAGTATAATATGAATTAAATATGAATAGGTCCAAATCTTTATATATGCTGTAATAATCAGTACAATTTATAATATAATTGTTATTTTTCTGAAAATTTTTATCGTGTTTTATATTGTTCCTATATCTACAGCACATGTGATTTTAGGACTATCTGCCATCCTGTGATTATAAAAGGTTCAACTGTATCTCTCTAGAACTTGAAGATTTGATGTTTTATGCCTTATTTTTATTATTATTATTTATATTTTAGTATATTATATTATTTATATTTATACTTTTATATTTATACTTATTTATATTTATTTTATATATATATTTATATATTTATATATATTTATTTTATGCCTAAATCCTTAAATAAACCTGCTCATTATGGCTGCTCCACCCTGACATGTGACAACATCTAAATGACTGGATCAAAGTGTTTGAATGATCTCAGCAGCTTTAAAACTATTGATATTTATACATTTACATTGATTTGGACTAAACTAACAAAACTATTGATTTGATCCAAACTCAAATCATGCCAGAGGCTTTTATTTTGAAGTTAGGATCATTTTTAATGGTCTTCTTAGTCTGTTCATTTAAACACACAGTTGCTCCGCCTGACATTTTTGGCTTTTAGATCAAAACATCAAAGAATTTATATTATTTGAATGAACTGAAAATAGATTCAAACTAAAAGCTTTTAGAGAATAAACTCCTACATGACCTCTGACCTTTGACCTGTATCTACAGCACTGACCTCTGACTTTCAGCTCCACTTGTTTCTTCAATAGGATGTTTCGCTGCCTGCTGTAGACGGTGCAGGTGTAGGTGTAGTTGTCTTCACCTGTGGGGTATTTCAGGGTCAGACTGAGGTCTCCTGTTTTCAGCAGGTCTTCATTCATCTTCGTTCGGTCTCTGAACACCTGGTGCTGTTCTCTAGGCTGGTCAGAGCCGTTCTCATACACGTGGACCTTCCTGTATGAACTGTAACTGTAGGAACTGTAGTAACTGTCCTTCCACTCCACTTTAGCGTCTTGAGGCAGGTGAAGTGTGGTTTTGAAGGGCAGCTGGACAGACTCCACCCCTGAATCCACCTCCACCTGGGTGACTGAGAGGACAACAAAGCACAACATGAGCTTGGATGGAGACATTTGTGTTGACTCTAACAGGCTGAATGCTGCTGCTTCACTGGGAGCTCACTGTTAGATAGAAAGTGGTCAGTGTGAAGAGGAGACGCAGCAGAAAGATGAAGACTGACAGGAAGAAAGCAGTGAACAGACTGTTGGAGCTGCTGTTAGTGGGACAGGACCCCGCAGCACGCCGTGTAATAAATACTCACAAAGAAAACGGCGGCCGTTACAACTCATGTCTAAAAATGTATCGTTTCATGCATCAGTTAAAACACTCGACTCCAGCTACATGACGCGCAGCTGGAAACACTTCCCACAAGTCGAGCTGCCCGAGATTCACAGAATTTACAGAAAATGTTACATTTTTGTGATTTATCTCGTTATCGGGACGATAGATGTCTTATATCGGGATATGAGATTTTGGTCATATCGCACAGCCCTAGCCATGTCTGTCTGAAATGGTTGCTGAGGAGATCATGCAAGAGCTTAAAGACAGTGCAGAGTTTTCAGTCATTGTAAATGAGACTAAAGATGACTAAATTGATTTTCTCAGTTGTTCTCCTGACGTTTGGTCCGTTTACAGCATCCTGCCCTGCAATTGCATTTGTTCCTAACAATCGGGAAACTTTAAGTTAACTTTTCTCGAGTGGAAAAAAGTTAGTATTCACTCTCCAGCTTCACTGTGTTTATGTTATGTTATACAAAGACCCCATGGGCTCCTCTGGATCGTCACACATCATTTTCACTCTTATTACTCTTTCACTTCACAATAAAAGCCTCATATTTACAGCTGCTCCACCCTGACATTTGACAACATCCAACATGACTGGATCAAAGTGTTTGAATGATCTCAGCAGCTTTACAACTATTGATATTTATACATTTACATTGATTTGGACTAAACTAACAAAACTATTGATTTGCTCCAAACTCAAACAATGCCAGAGGCTTTTATTTTGGAGTTAGGATCATTTCAACTCCATTTTTAATGGTCTTCTTAGTCTGTTCATTTAAACACACAGTTGCTCCGCCTGACATTTTTGGCTTTTAGATCAAAACATCAAAGAATTTATATTATTTGAATGAACTGAAAATAGATTCAAACTAAAAGCTTTTAGAGAATAAACTCCTACATGACCTCTGACCTTTGACCTGTATCTACAGCACTGACCTCTGACTTTCAGCTTCACCTTTCTCTTCAGCAGGATGTTTCCCTCCCTGCTGTAGACGGTGCAGGTGTAGGTGGAGTTGTCTCCATCTGTGGGGTATTTCAGGGTCAGACTGAGGTCTCCAGTTTTCAGCAGGTCTTCATTCATCTTTGTTCGGTCTCTGTAAGCCTGGTCCTGCTTTTCAGGTTTGTCAGAGCTGTTCTCATACACGTGGACCTTTGTGTATGAACTGATCTTCCACTCCACTTTAGCGTCTTCAGGCAGGTGAAGTGTGGTGTTGAAGGGCAGCTTAACAGACTCCGCCCCTGAATCCACCTCCACCTGGGGGACTGAGAGGACAACAAAGCACAACATGAGCTTGGATGGAGACATTTGTGTTGACTCTAACAGGCTGAATGCTGCTGCTTCACTGGGAGCTCACTGTTAGATAGAAAGTGGTCAGTGTGAAGAGGAGACGCAGCAGAAAGATGAAGACTGACAGGAAGAAAGCAGTGAACAGACTGTTGGAGCTGCTGTTAGTGGGACAGGACTTTATTCAGTCTCTGAGGACCAGATTTGACTTGATGAAGCAGAGAAACACAGTCTGAGTGTTTCTGTCACACTCACTTCATCACACAGCTCAGTTTGACAACATTTGGAAGAATTTGATAGAAGCCTTCCTTTAGTAAAAGCACCAATAAAACACCATGAAAACACCTCACTACACACAAAACTGCAGTACTGGCAAATTGGACATAAAGTATGAAAAGCCAAAGTACTTATTGTGCAGAAAAATGTTCCCATCAGTGTTCTATGGATCAATATTACTGCTGCACATGTTTAAGGCTGAGCTCATTTCAAATCCTTTCTATTGTGTTGAATCTGCAGTAATGCATCATATTCTATAAAATCATATGTTTGTAGTGGCTGTCCTGTGAGGACCACGTATCTCTAAATAAACAGCTGTTAATGAGCTCACAAACACAGGCCTACAGCTGGATTTGAAAAAGTCCATTCAATAGAAAATCAACAATCACAGCTGGATTCAAAGGCTTGAGCTCTGTGTGACATGGTTACCTGTCAGTATCTACAGGGGATTCAAATATGAAGGAAACATGAAGGTGGTGCATTAGAAAAACTGCTGCTTTCAAGTGCAGAGCAACAAACTATTTGAACTGATCCAACTTTATTAACACAGACAAAGATTTGTGGATCAGCTGCTGTTTGCTGCTATAGATATAATCCAGCTGATGTGGGAGAACTACATGTGACACTTTGATGCAGCCATGAATCTGACTGATTTCTTTCCATTTTCAAAGGTTGATGCATCAGTTAAAGTCCTTAAAAGCTCAGAAATAAAGAGAAAGGTTGGTTAAAGCAAAGAGAGGCACTGGCAGCATTTAAGACACTAAACAAGAGAAACAGATCAGAGAACATCAGACTGAATAAGTGGAATAAAGTGAAACAGAGAACTAACGCTCCCTAAGAATGGAGCTGTCAGAGGAAGAGAGCAGCAAACTGAAAGTCTCTGTTAGCTGCAGAGCTCTGAAACTTCACACAGCTTTGGATGATAACATGGAGAAAGGATGTGGAGATTTTCACAGCTCTGCTAGAAATCATCTTCTAGTTATTGTGACTCAGATATGACTGATTATAGATGAGGACCAAAGAAGGTTTTACTGAGATTTGAACTGACTTAGCTTAGCCTGTGTTTTAGCCACATGCTAAACAAACACATGTTCAGAAACTAGAAGATGTTACCTTTCAGATGAAGTCTCACACATGAACTTTGCTCCTACAGTTCATCTGCTGAAGCTTTTACATTTGGCTGGAAATCAAATAAAAACCAAAACAGCCACAAACATCAGACATGCTAACACTGTAACATTATTGGATGGAGCCCACTGAGACTGAACCACCATCATGAGTCTGACCTCTGACCTTTGACCTGTATCTACAGCACTCACCTCTGACTTTCAGCTCCACTTGTTTCTCCATCAGGATGTTTCCCTCCCTGCTGTAGACGGTGCAGGTGTAGGTGGAGTTGTCTCCATCTGTGGGATATTTCAGGGTCAGACTGAGGTCTCCAGTTTTCAGCAGGTCTTCATTCATCTTTGTTCGGTCTCTGTAATCCTGGTGCTGTTCTTCAGGCTGGTCAGAGCCGTTCTCATACACGTGGACCTTCCTGTATCTGTCCATCCACTCCACTTTAGCATCTTCAAGCAGGTGAAGTGTGGTGTTGAAGGGCAGCTGGACAGACTCCACCCCTGACTCCACCTTCACCTGGGTGACTGAGAGGACAACAAAGCACAACATGAGCTTGGATGGAGACATTTGTGTTGCCTCTAACAGGCTGAATGCTGCTGCTTCACTGGGAGCTCACTGTTAGATAGAAAGTGGTCAGTGTGAAGAGGAGACGCAGCAGAAAGATGAAGACTGACAGGAAGAAAGCAGTGAACAGACTGTTGGAGCTGCTGTTAGTGGGACAGGACTTTATTCAGTCTCTGAGGACCAGATTTGACTTGATGAAGCAGAGAAACACAGTCTGAGTGTTTCTGTCACACTCACTTCATCACACAGCTCAGTTTGACAACATTTGGAAGAATTTGATAGAAGCCTTCCTTTAGTAAAAGCACCAATAAAACACCATGAAAACACCTCACTACACACAAAACTGAAGTACTGGCAAATTGGACATAAAGTCTGAAAAGCCAAAGTACTTATTGTGCAGAAAAATGTTCCCATCAGTGTTCTATGGATCAATATTACTGCTGCACATGTTTAAGGCTGAGCTCATTTCAAATCCTTTCTATTGTGTTGAATCTGCAGTAATGCATCATATTCTATAAAATCATATGTTTGTAGTGGCTGTCCTGTGAGGACCACGTATCTCTAAATAAACAGCTGTTAATGAGCTCACAAACACAGGCCTACAGCTGGATTTGAAAAAGTCCATTCAATAGAAAATCAACAATCACAGCTGGATTCAAAGGCTTGAGCTCTGTGTGACATGGTTACCTGTCAGTATCTACAGGGGGATTCAAATATGAGTGGAGCAGCAGCATCTCAAAGCCGAACACTCGTGTGTGGGGACAACATGTCCAACATATCTCCACCTTTAATGAAGCTTCCTCTCCAGCACAAAGGTTGTTAGAACGAGAGGCGTCATAACTCAGCCTGTAGAACATGTGTCCATGTAGCATAGCGAAGCCCCAACAGTAGCAGCCTGGCTTTAGTTTTAGCCCTGTGCTGCATGTCCACTCCTCAGTTTGTCTCCCTGCTTTCCTGTCTCTGTCTCACTGTACTATACAATAAATACCAAACATCTTTAAACTGACAGTCATCTGTTTCAGGTTGTGTCTGACTTGTTAAACATGAATCAGGAAGTGTTGAGCTGAAATCAAGTCAGAACTAGAAAAATTTGCATTTCCTGCGAAAATGCTGTGTGGATGCCTTAACGCTGAAGCTGTCTGCTGAAAAGCTGAAAACGATGAAAGGTTGCAAAAAGTTGTATGGTGGTGAAAACAAAAATGCCACCCTGAGCAGGATTCGAACCTTGCCCGCCTGGTCTCAAGGTGGCTATTCATTTCCCTGAGCCAAAGTTATTCTTACAAAGAAGAGGTGGAGAGACGGCCAATTCTGCTGAAATGAGCAGAAGCTGCTGAGAATTGTGCTGATAAGAGGTGAAAAGGCTGAAAATTTTGCAGAAAAGAGGTGAATCAGCAGAATTTCTGCAGAAAAGAGGCAAAGAAGCAGAAAATTGCGCTGAAAAGAGATGAATCAGCAGAGTTTCTGCTGAAAAGAGGTTTTTTTTTTCTGAAAACAGCCAAAAAAGCTGGAATTTGTGCTGAAAAGGGGTGAAGACGCTAAAGTACCAAATCAAAGTATTTGTGCCAATTCATAGTGTTTCTGCCATATTGTGGTACTACTACATTACAACATGAATACGGATTAAAGATGAAAGAAACTGGCAACAAATTCCTCCACTACAAACCAGTCTGATACCACTTCTTTGCAGTGTTCACGTTTACTAAGGCACTACCCAAAAGGCGCCACAAGAGGGCACTCCAACACAACAGATGACCTATGTACACTGATGCACTTACTAACAGTCAGCCTCCTTGAATTGGCAGAAATACTGTGACTTAGTAGTAATACTATAACATAACAGATATACCGTGATGTTGCAGACATAGTATGTTTTTGCACTACTCATTTGTAGTGAAAAAAATTAGCAATATAAATTACAGGTCTGTGATAGTGTATAAATTTGTAGTGAAAAAAAAATGTTGACCAAGGTGGGATTGAACCCACGACCTTTGAGCTACAGAGCCGTGTCATTACTAATTGCGCCACCTGGCAAGAGGGCAGGTGGCTGAAAACCAAAGAGATCAGCAATCAGAAATAGATCGCGGTGATTTTGCAGACATAGAATGTTTTTGCACAAATACTACGATTTTGCTCAAATACTATGAAATTGCAGTAATACTATGATTTTGAAGGAATACTATGATTAGGTAGAAATACTATGCCTTAGTAGTAGTACAATAACATAACACATATACTGTGATTTAGCAGACATAGTATGTTTTTGCACAAATACTACGATTTTGCTCAAATACTCCGAAATTGCAGTGATACTATGATTTTGAAGGAATACTACAATTTGGCAGAAATACTATGTTCAGGCCCAAATACTATGATTTGCTATAAATACTATGATTTGGCACAAATACTATGATTTAGCAGAAATACTATGTTTTAACATAAATAATATCTTTTGACAGAAATTTCTGCTAAAAGGTACTATTTCTGCTTTTTAGCAGAAATACTGTAATTTTGCATAAATACTATGATTTGGGATAAATACTATGATTTGGCAGATATATTGTATTCAGCAAATATACTAGAACATAACAGACATTCCTCCACTTAGTAGTAATACTATAACATGAAATAAATATTATGGTTTTGCCCCAAAACCATGATTTGGCACAAACAACATGATTTTTCAAAAATACTATGATTTAGCAGAAATACTATGATTGAGCAGAAGTACTAAGATGTAGTAGAAGTACTTTGATTTAGCACAAATACTATTATGGAGGAGTAATACTTTAACATGGGAGAGATATTGATACACACACACACACACAGAGAGAGCAAAGTGTACAGGGGCTGTTAAGAGTCTGGGCTTGGTATATCTAGGTCAGCTAAATTGGCTGCACCTGCTGTAATCAGCCCTTACACACACAGACACAGAGAGAGCTATGGGTTTCCTTCAGTGTATTTCTCACATTCAGGATTCCCCTCGAACAAATGGCCATAATTTCCTAACCGTAGGAGCTAGAATGCTCATTCTGACACCGTTTTGTTCAGAAGAGATGGGAAATCTGCAGGTCTTCATAATTCAGAGATAAAATATAAATTATTGAAGATATATGACTTGTAATACACTGTAACTGAGTAGAGGCAAAGCAAAACTGCCTTGACCTGCCCTCAAACAACGTTTTGTAACTCTAAATCTATATGGAGCATCAAAATCATTCTTTCACCGTAAGAAACAGCAGGCTTTGGTGAACAGTCATGGAAATTTTCAAGTCTCTGTTGAAATCCATCAAAAGATCTGACGAGAGAAAAAGTGCCTCATTTCCAGAGTTTGAAATCTAAAGAGATCTGAGCGAGGGACAAATTTCCTATCCTCAAACAAGTGTAATTCATGGCCAAACGGTAATAGCTGAGGAAGAAATTCTTGAATTGTGAGCATCAGGGATGTCTGAAGATATATTGGCACAAGCCTCATGTCTCAACTTTGTTTCGTTAAGGAGATATGACGATTTGAAAATGCCTCTCATTAGAGAAATCCAGCGCTGATTTTGAAACAAACTCTCCATTGACTTTCTATGGAGAGTTTTGAGACTTTGTGTTGCTCTGAGGAGATTTGCAAAACATCTGTAAATCCCACAACAATGATAGTGACATCTTCTGAAAGCCAGCAAAAATACCTACGTTTTGATGTATAATTTGTGGGGGTTGAGTGGAAATTGAGCGAATAGCAAGAAGTTGTTCAGACAAGAAGAGAAAATTCAGAAATTTCCACTGTCCACTCTGAGTTAATTGCATAGCAACCATAACAACGCATGTATTTTCTGAAAAATCACAATTTTGCAACTGAAAACTTAAAGAGGTATAAAATTAAAACGGTAGAAGATCTGAAAAAGCTGAATCACTCAGGAATAGCCCAATAATCTGAGAACATTTTAAAGTTTGAATGGAGTTTCTAGGTGAAAGTATAAGAAAGTAGTTAAGTTTCAAAAACAAGCAAGTTTTAGCAGAATTGTGGAAGTTTTCCATTCATTTCAATGGGACAAATTAAAGGAAAAAAGTGTAATATTTTAAAAAGTATAATAGTAATAAACACCAAAAGTCATAGCACACATTAGCAGAAATAGCAGAACAGTTTAGAGTTTGAACTGAGAAAATCGGCTGAAAACTGAGAAAGTAGTTAGACGGCAAAAAACGTACGGAAGTCCTAAGAATAATAATAAAGAACTAGAAAAATTTGCATTTCCTGCGAAAATGCTGTGTGGATGCCTTAACGCTGAAGCTGTCTGCTGAAAAGCTGAAAAAGATGAAAAGTTGCATGGTGGTGAAAAAAAACATGTTGCCCTGAGCAGGATTCGAACCTGGCCCTGTTGGTCTCAAGGCAGCTGCTCATCTCATTGAGCTAAACTCACTCTCTCAAAAAAGAGGAGGAGAGACCGACAATTCTGCTAAAATGAGCAGAAGCTGCTGAGAATTGTGCTGAGAAGAGGTGAAAAGGCTGAAAATTTTGCAGAAAAGAGGTAAATCAGCAGAATTTCTGCAGAAAAGAGGCAGAACAAAAGAGAAAACTGAAAACAGGTTTTGCCATGACCGGGATTTGAACCTGGCCGTTCTCGTCTCAAGGCAGCTGTTCATCTCACTGAGCCAAACTCTTCCTCTCAAAAGCAAGAGATGGAGAAACTGACAATTTTGCTAAATGAGCAGAAGCTGCTGAGAATTGTGCTGAGAAGAAGTGAAAAGGCTGAAAATTTTGCAGAAAAGAGGTGAATCAGCAGAATTTCTGCAGAAAAGAGGTAAAGAAGCAATAAGTTGCGCTGAAAAGAGATGAATCAGCAGAATTTCTGCTCAAAGGCAGCTATTCATTTCCCTGAGCCAAAGTCATTCTTACAAAGAAGAGGTGGAGAGACGGACAATTCTGCTGAAATGAGCAGAAGCTGCTGACAATTGTGCTGATAAGTGGTGAAAAGGCTGAAAATTTTGCAGAAAAGAGGTGAATCAGCAGAATTTCTGCAGAAAAGAGGCAAAGAAGCAGAAACTTGCGCTGAAAAGAGATGAATCAGCAGAGTTTCTGCTCAAAAGAGTTGTCTTTTTTCTGAATACAGCCAAAAAGCTGGAATTTGTGCTGAAAAGGGGTGAAAAAAATGAAAATTTTGCTGAAAAGGGGTGAAGAAGCTGAAGAAGCTAAAGTATACTAAATCAAAGTATTTGTGCCAAAACAGTGTTTCTGCCATATTGTGGTACTACTACATTACAACATGAATATGGATTAAAGATGAAAGAAACTGGCAACAAATTCCTCCACTACAAACCAGTCTGATACCACTTCTTTGCAGTGTTCACGTTTACTAAGGCACTACCCAAAAGGCGCCACAAGAGGGCACTCCAACACAACAGATGAGGTGAATGAGCAGAATTTCTGCTGAAAAGAGGCAGAAGGTTCTGTATGTAGAAAAAGAAACACTGTTGAACCATGTGTGAAATAAATAAAGAAATGAAATGAAAGAACAACCTGGTTCTGCTCAAATTCACCAATCAGAGGTACTGCCTCAGTCTGCTTCATCAGGCTGTGTACTTGTTTCTGCCATGGGCGTTAACAAGAATCTGAGGTCCATATTAGAAAAGCTGCTAAAATCATAAAACTTTGCAGAATTGTAATAAATTAGCAATATAAATTACAGGTGTGTGATAGTGTATAAATTTGTAGTGAAAAAAAAAACGTGGACCAAGGTGGGATTGAACCCATGACCTTTGAGCTGCAGAGCCGTGTCATTACTGATTGCGCCACCTGGAAAAGGGGCGGCGGTCTGAAAGACAGATACTTGGGCAGTCAGAAGATAGATCGCGGTGAGAGGCGAAAAACGCCGTTTTTTGGAGTTACAAAACGTCGTGTAACTCAAAAACTAGGAGGGCTAGCAGCATAATTCTTGTACTGGGTGAATCAGCGGACTTTGGTGTATCTTGACTGCGATTTTCATAGCTCGTTCTACCTCCGTCGCGGAGATATGGCGAGAGAAGAAACGGCTTCATTTCCAGAGTTTGAAGACTGAGAGAAGGACAGATTTCCACCCCTCAAACAAACGTAATTCATTGCTCAACGGTAAGATAATTGTAAAACTGCTTCCACTGTGAGTGTCAGCAGTGTCTGAAGATATATTGGCACAAGCCTCATGTCCTAACTTTGCTTTGTTAAAGAGATATGGCAATTTGAAAATGCCTCCCGTTACAGAATTTCAGCTCTGAATTTCAAAACCTCCCATAGACTTTGAATGGGGACTTGTCAGACCTTGTGTCACTCCGAGGCAAATTGCGAAAAACGGTAAACCTTACAATAAAGATAGTGACATTTTCTGAAAGCCAGCAAAAAAATACCTACGTTTTGATGTATAATTTGTGGGGTTGAGTGGAAATTGAGTGAGTAGCAAGAAGTTGTTTAGACATGAAGAGAAAATTCAGAACGGACCAGCACTCACTCTGACTTAATTGCATAGCAACCATAGCAACGCATGTATTTTCTGAAAAATCACAATTTTGCAACTGAAAACTTAAAGAGAGATAAGATTAAAACGGTAGAAGATCTGAAAAAGCTGAATCAGACAGCAATAGCCCAATAATCTGAGAACATTTTAAAGTTTGAATGGTGTTTCTAGGTGAAAGCATGAGGACGTAGTTAAGTTTCAAAGACAAGCAAGTTTTAGCAGAATTGTGGAAGTTTCCCATTCATTTCAATGGGACAAATTAAAGGAAAAAAGTGTAATATTTTAAAAAGTATAATAGTAATAAACACCAAAAGTCATAGCAGTCATTAGCAGAAAGAGCAGAACAGTTTAGAGTTTGAACGGAGAAAATCGGCTGAAAACTGGAGGAGTAGTTAAGTGCCAAAAAACGGAGCAACTAGAAGAATAAAGATAAAGAACTAGAAAAATTTGCATTTCCTGCGAAAATGCTGTGTGGATGCCTTATTGCTGAAGCTGTCTGCTCAAAAACTGAAGAAGATGAAAAGTTGTATGGTGGTGAAAAAAACAAAAATTGCCCTGAGCAGGAATCGAACCTGGCCCTCCTGGTCTCAAGGCAGCTACTCATCTCACTGAGCTAAACTCATCTCACTGAGCTAAACTCATCTCACTGAGCTAAACTCATCTCACTGAGCTAAACTCATCTCACTGAGCTAAACTCATCTCACTGAGCTAAACTCATCTCACTGAGCTAAACTCATCTCACTGAGCTAAACTCATCTCACTGAGCTAAACTCATCTCACTGAGCTAAACTCACTGTGACCAAGAAGAGGTGGAGAGACGGACAACTCTGCTGAAATGAGCAGAAGCTGCTGAGAATTGTGCTAAGAGGAGAAAAGGCTGAAAATTTTGCAGAAAAGAGGTGAATCAGCAGGATTTCTGCTCAAAACAGTTTTTCCTGAAAACAGCTGAGACTTGTGCTAATAAGAGGTGAAAAGGCTAAAAATTTTGCAGAAGAGGTGAATAAGCAGAATTTGGGCTGAAAAGAGGTGAAAATTCTGCTGAAAAGAGTTCAATCAGCAGAATTTCTGCTGAAAAGAGTTCTGCAGAACTCTTTTCAGAATTCTGCTGAAAAGATGTTTTTGCTGAAAATAGCTGAAAAAGCTGGGATTTGTGCTGAAAACTGGTGAAAAAACTGAAAATTTTGCTGAAAAGGGGTGAAAAAGCTGAAATTGAGTTAAAAAAGTTTAACTGTTAACTGAAAGAAATGTTGCCATAAGTGGGATTTGAACCCGGGCCTCCCAG